>NW_020837974.1:521480-564233 GCF_003676395.1 Aethalodelphis obliquidens | reverse complement strand
CCCCTCCCCCTCCCCTCCCCCTCCCCTCCCCCCGCCCGGCTGCAGTGCAGTGTGGGTCGGGTCTGCGTGGAGCATCCATGCGAGGCAGCGGGTCGCCACTCCTCCCCGGGAGAGGAGCCCTGAGCCCCACATGGAGGCGCCTCCTCGGCAGGTGGGCTGTGCGTCCCGTGTCAGGACTGCCAGGAGTCACCCGGTGCATCCCTGAAGCTCCACGGCAGGTAAATCCCAGATGGTTTACGGAGGAGGAGGAGCTGGGGAAAGCAGCTCTTTTGTTTGAGAAGATTCCGGAAGGAGCAGGAGTGGAGTGGGAACACAAAGGTGGTCAGGGATTGGCATTTGTGACGGCCTGCCTGCCGGGGCACGAGAGGGTCCCCGCTGGACCTTGCTCTCCGGGATGGGGGCTGTGGACGCTGGGTGTGCGGGGCCAGCACCAGAGGCCTCCCTGGAAGTGCTGGGGCCGTGGCCGGGTCCCCAGGGCTCCGGCCTGCATCACAGTGAACTCGCTGGGTCTGGCCTCCGGGGTGATCAGGAGACCTTGGACTCCGCTCTTGTTTGGTTTGCGGGGTAGGGGATCGCATCACAGGTCCCAGCGCCTCCTTCCCGCTCAGCCCCAGAGAGACTCTCCCAGGCACCTCCTGCCGCCCTTGGAGCCTGGGGGGGGGGTCCTCGGCGGGTGCGTGCAGCACCTGCCCCACCCTGCAGGATTTCCCCCGGGATCCCGGGACGAGCGGCCCAGCGTGGGCCACGGGGTCCAGGGAGCCGCGGTGGCACCTGCTCCCGAAGCCCTGATGGTGGTGCCCTTGCTTCCAGGGAGCCGCGTCCCCGGAGGAGCAGAGGGTCCTGGAGAGGAAGCTGAAGAAGGAGAGGAAGAAAGAAGCCCGGAGGCGGCTGCAGGAAGCGGGCATCTCCGTGGCCCAGAGCCCAGCAGCCAGGCGCTCGGGGGCCGCGCTGGCCTTGGACTACCTGTGCAGGTGCGCGGCCCCGGAGGGATGCAGGCAGACCGACACGGGCTGGGGGCTCAGGGCCCCCGGGGGGGGCGGGTGGTCGCAGCCTCCGCGGCTGTGTCTGGGGCCAGGGGAGCCGCCTGCTCCCCGCCTGGGCGTCTGGCGCCCGGAAGCGCAGCTTCAGCCATCGGGGTCAGCGGTGACAGGTCAGTAGTTGCGGGCGCTTGGGCAAGGCTACCCCTCAGCCTCCACCTCAAATCAACCAAATGCAGGTGAAGAGTCTCACTCACCTGCCCCTCATAGTGTTGTGACAACCTGACAAAATAATGGCCTGGGAGCCACCATGGAAGACTCACGGGCCATGTGCTGAGGATGGCATCGCACCGCCACTGTCAACCTTGTCACCCCACCTACGTCACCACCCGCACCCACGTCACCACTGTCACCATTCACGTCACCACCACCACCAGTCACGTCACCCCCCCGACATCACCATCCACGTCACCACCCCATCGTCATTGCCGCCATCAGCATTGTTGCTGTCTCCACCATCACTCTCGTCACAGGTCGCACACACCCCACATCTCCCTCCAGGAACCTGTGTTCTTTCGTGGAGTCCTTGAGATCCAGCCAAGGGTTGGGGTTGGTGGCTTGGAGCCGGTTCAAGAACAGAGTTCCTAGGGGCCCTGCAGAGGATTCTGGGAGGGCAGGGGGGCCTGAGGACGTGTGTGAACCCAGCGATAGGCTGGGAGGGGGCGTTTCAGAGCCCTGTCTTCCAAGAAGGAGGAGCTGCCCGGCCGCCCTGGCTCTGTATGAAGCGGAATCTTCCTGATTCCTGGACCGGGCTGAGCACCGATGAGTCAGCTGCACAGGCAGCCCAGGGTCCAGGCCTCCGCCTCCTCCGTGCCCCCGTCCCCCTCCCGCTCCCCCTGCTGTCTCTGAAGCCCATGAGGTTGTGGCAGAGCATTAGACGCTACCCCGCGTCTCTCGCAAGCCTGGGGCCCCGCTGGGCCCGGGCAGGGCTCCCACCTGCTGGATGGACTGGGGCTTGCCATTCCCCCAGCCCCAGCCGGAGCCTGCTCTGGCGCAAAGGGGGCACAGGCCGTAACCGGGACGGGTGCCCTGGGGAGCCTCGGGCCTTGTGCCGGGCCTGCCTGAGCCCCCAGGAGCAGCCCTTCTTCGGCTCTGCTGGAATCTCCGCGCGCACTGTCCCTTCCTCGTGGGGGCCTGCTCCCGTTAAGATCTGCCCGCCTCCCTGTAGGAAACACGCCTTCGATTCAGTGCCTCCCTCCCCGCCCAGGGAAGGCCGGGTGCCTTCCTCGCACTGCAGGGGCCACCATTGGCTGGCCGGTGGGGGCCACGTGGAGCCCAGCGGGAGGGGAGGCCCAGCCTGCACACCGGCGGAGGGAGCTGCCCGGCAGCCTCCCCTGACCCTGGGCCTGACCCTGGGCTGTGTTAAGGGGGTGGGGGGTACGGGGATGGCCAGCAGGCCCCTCGTTGACACCTGGTCCCGTCCCGGCACCTTTCACCTGCAGCTTAGGTGATATTTTCCGTGGTGAGCACGGCCGTACAAGGCAGCCAAGAGAGGCACCTGCAGGCTCCGCTGTCACTCGGGGGACTGCTCTGAAGACGGTGGTCCTGGGGAGGGGACAGCGGACCCACTCAGCAGCTCAGACGGCCCTGCCCAGCGCTCCCCAGGGGACCAGAAGCTGTGGGGTGCTGTGGCTTCAGAGCAGCCGTCACATCTGGGTCCTGCACCGCAGGCAGCGCACGTACCTGCCTCTCACCCCTCAGGGTCGTAAGAACATCCTTCGGCCCTGACCTCACGGTGCTGAGAGCCGCGTCCTCATGGGAGCTGCTCGCGGTGCAGCACCCCCTTGAGAGGGTCGGGCTCGGCCCTCACCCCCGGGGCCCGCGCTCCCTCCCTGCTGACCTCTGACCTCTCACTTCCCCTGCTCACCAAAGTCACGCAGATGCTCCATCTGTGGGTCCCTGCCTTCTGGGGAGGTATTTTTGGGCGGGGCTGGGGGCCCCCGTGGTCACTCGGTCATCATTCACATGGTCCTGGTGTGTCTGGGAGCCTCCTCTGTCCGTTGTGGATTTCCGTGGGGCCGCACCACCCCCAGGCCTCCAGCCGGGTGCCCTTTGCTCCCCGTGGGCCCGGACAGCCCATCTGAAGCCAGTCCGATGCTCCAGACACCCGAGCCGCTTCTGGGGCCCGGCGGACCACAGGGTTGAGGTGACCCTGGTCAGAGCCCTGGGGTCAGGGAGGAGGGAGTGCTTCGGGCCGATGCCCAGCTCGTCTGCGTCACCAATGCAGCAGTGAGGGAGCCAGGCCTGAGGTGGTCCTTCCCTCCCAAACCCTCTGGCAGCTCAGGAGGGACCTTGAGACCCTGGGAAGAGCGAGGTCTTCCAGGGCAGATGAGTTGGCCAGGGCGCGATGCAGGTGGAACGACACAGTAGCTGAACTGGGGCCAGTGCGGGGGCATTCTTTATTATAAAGACTGCTTAACTGGAGCGAGAGCGAGAGCCCTGTGGAGACTGCAGAGGAGCAGATGTGAGGGGCCGGGCCGAGCCCAGGGAGCGTAGGGGCTCACGGGCAGCAGGGAGGTCACGGGAGCTGCGCCAGCACACTTGCGGGAAAGCGGTGCACTGCAGAACCACAGGGGGCCCCGTGGACGTGGACACCAGAGAGGGCTGCTTGCCCACGCTCGGAAGGAAGCTCCCTCCTCCCCACCCCGTGTGTCCAGCATCTTCTGTGTAACTTCGTTCCGTCTGGGAAGGAAGCATCTTGAAGGGCCCATCTCCACTTTCGCAGGCAGAGGATGAGCGGTGGGTTTGGAGCCGAGAGACAGTTACGTCATTACTGGCAGCAGGGAGCGGTCCCACTGGTGGCGGCGGCCCACACAGAGCATGCCCTCCCAGTCGGGCCAGCAGAGGAGCCTGAGGAGATGGCCAGGGGCCGCTGACTCCCCAGCCTGGTGGCCCTTTCTCTCTCCCTTTCTTCCTCCCCTCCCTCGAGTCGCCCACCTCCCTCCCTTCCCCCTCCTCTTGGTGGGGCGCCCCTGCGGGTGCAGAAGACTGAGCTGGGCCCTGTCGTGGGCACACACGTTGCCCTGGCCTCGCCACTAAGCGCTGGAGGCGGGACTCCAGGCACAGGCAGGGTGTTGGTCCCCCAGGAGCTGTGGCCAGGTCCGGCTCGTCGGTGGCTGCCACGCGAAGTGCCCATGGTCCCCGGGCAGATGTGGGACGCGGCCTGGGTGGTCGTGCCATCACGTGACATGGCATGTGGGAAACTGCACAGGCGTGAAGCGTGTGCTTCTGCCTCAGCCCCGCCAGCCACGGGGCTGCTTGTCCTGAGAGAGTGAACCGGCTGGGCGATTAGGGAGGCCGACCCTCCTGCCGTCCTGCAGCCCCAGAGCCCGCACTCTGCCCACTCCACGCCGCCAGCGCCCGGGTCCCAGACACAGACCTCTGTCCGTCTCGGGGCCTCCGCCCCAGCGTTCGGGTCTCCCCTGGGCACTAGCTCCCAACGTGGCCTGCTTCCTCCACCTCGGGCCCCTTCAGCCTGGGCTTCACGGGACCAGCCGCGCTTTGCCGCAGCGTCCTCATCATCTGGGGGCCCGGTGCGTCTGAGGCCCTTGGGTGGTGACGTGCAGGCTGGGCCAATGGGACCCCTGCGTGGCCCTTGGGGTCAGGGCTCCTGGCTCCTCCCTGATGCCCAGCTCATGGCGTGAAGGCCACGCCTGCTCCAGTCGGCGGTCCTGCCGTCCTGCACGATAAACGTTTCTGGGAGAAGGACTGAGTTTGTGAAATTCAGAGTGTTCACGTTAGGGTCGTGGAATGATGGCCGTGCAGGGCTGAAAGAAAGTGTCCTTGTGCCCCCTGGTCCTGCCGTCCTGGCCGAGGGCCCCCGGCAGGCGTGCGGGGGCGACGGTCCTCCTGGTGCAGAACCCTGAGAGCCCCCTCCCGCCCTCGCGCTGGGAGGGTCCTCTGCAGATGTCCCGCCACCCCAGCCAAGGAAAGGCCACCCAGGCCAGTGGGTGCAGGCCTTCCGGCTCCTCCTGTGCAGTACCTGAGACGTCGTGTCCTTGCCTCCCCAGCTGGGCCCAGCAGCACGAGAACTGGAGGTTTCAGAAGACGAGGCAGACCTGGCTGCTGCTGCATATGTACGACCGTGACCAGGTGGGTGCACACTTGGTGCGGGGGGGGTGCCCTGTGGGAGCACCCGTCCAGCCCTTCGTTTTACAGAGATGAAACCCGGGCTCAGGGAGGGACCCGCTCAGTGTCAGGGAGCCAGAACCCCTGCCAGGTTTGCCCAGCGGCCGGACTCATCGTGGAGCTCCAGGCTCCCAGCTGCAGGAGGCGGCTGCGGTTCCAGGAGGGCCACCGTCAGCGTGCTTGGAAGTTCCACCCTCCCCTGTGGATCCTCGTGGGGTGTGGCTATCAGGCTGAGGCTGGGAGCTGCCGTCACCCCCAGACACTCCAGTGTGCGCCTGCTACACGTCAGGGCGTCCTACGGGACAACATCCCAGCCTGAGTCAGGGCTCCACGTCACGTCACTACTACACGTTCTTGGTGGCATCCTTGGGCGGGGGCCTGTCGAGAACCGCGCTCACCCGGTGTCTGGCACGTCCCTCATCTTACCCTCGTGACCCTGACGTGCTTGCAAGGGCAGTCGTGTGGCAGGGCGTGGCCGGCGTGGTTGGTTAGGTCCCCACCCGGACTCGGGGAAATAAACGCATGTGTTCGTCCTCCTCGTAGCTGGTCCGTGGTGGCTTGGTGTCGATGTTGATCACGTGACGCAGGTGGTGGCTGTCGGGTTCGTTCCTACAGAGTTACTGATTCTTTCAGTAACAGGCACGTGTCTTTGGGGGCTGCCCGTCTCTCGTCACTCTCACTAGCCCGCTGTGGCCCTGTCTGGGGCTCTTCTGTTCCCTTCATCCCGTCTCCGATAAGGAGGAGCTTCGCCACCCCCGCTCCAGTGGACTGTGGCTTCCCGCTTCAGCGTGGACTGTGCTGTTTTATTCAGTGGCTTGTAATCCGTTTATCTGGGGCCGCTGTCACCATCTGTGACGATTGTGTAGCTTTCATTATGACGGTTAAGTGGCTCCCCGGCGGGGAAGTTGAGGGCGGACTCGGCCCTGTGTGCACTTGATGGGGGGTGGGGGACCCTCCGTGGAGGAGGCACCTGTGAGCTGAGTTCTGAAGTCAGGCTGTGGCTGTTGGGCGGGTGGGGGACAGCGGGGTGCAAAGCCTGGGCCGGGCCAAGCCAGCGATGCTGCAGGAATCGGAGCCCCAGGCTGGGGGATGCTGCCTGGGCCTCCTTCCCCAGGACCACCCCCCACTCCTGCACAGCCCCACGCCCACTCCCCACTGGGCCAGCTCAGGGCACCTGCCCCTCCTCCCTGTGGCCCTCAGGTTTTGAAGTCAGTGTGAGTCACTTGCTGCTTTCGAAGTGGACTTGCAGCCGCCCCTGTTTTAGCCCCATCCTTGAACTCGCTTCCAGCAGCACCCACACAGCCAGTGTGGAGTCCCGGGCTTGGGGGCGGGGGTGGTCTGCAGCGCGATTGGCGTTTCTCAGCCTGAGCTTCACCTTCGTCAGATCTGCTGAGTCACCGTCATTCATCTCCAGCCCCAGAACGTTGTCACTCTTATCTTTCCTCTGCTCTCTCTGTTCTAAGAGATTTATCTGTTATTTTTTATTATTTTTTAAATAAATTTATTTATATTTTTTTATTTTTGGCTGCATTGGGTCTTTGTTGCTGCACACGGGCTTTCTCTAGTTGTGGCAAGCGGGGGCTACCGTTCGTTGCGGTGCGAGGGCTTCTCATTGCGGTGGCTTCTCTTGTTGTGGAGCACAGGCTCTAGGCACGTGGGCTTCAGTGGTTGTGGCACACGGGCTCAGTAGTTGTGGCTCACGGGCTCAGGAGTTGTGGCCCACGGGCTCTAGAGCGCAGGCTCAGTAGTTGTGGTGCATGGGCTTAGTTGCTCCACGGCATGTGGGATCTTCCCGGACCAGGGCTTGAACCCATGTCCCCTGCATTGGCAGGTGGATTCTTAACCACTGCGCCACCAGGGAAGCCCCATTTATCTCTTTAAAAATGTATCTGCTTACTGTTGATTTAGTGGCATTTCAGGAGGGCGTGAAAACTGACGTCTGCCAGCCTCTGGAACGCAAGCCGGAGTCTGTGGGGAGAAGAGCGGGGGCCAGCAGAGGACAGCGGGCTGGCCGCCCTTTCCACCTCCCCCAGCCCGTTGTCCTGGAGCAACTCCTCGGGGCCCGGCCTGAGGGTGCTGAGGGCTGGACGGTCCCCTCGCAGGCCCGGGGCCCGCAGTGTGGACATCCTGCATCTCCACGCGCCACCCGCCCAGCCCTGACGAGTGTTCTCTGCCCCGTCCAGGTCCCCGACGAGCACTTCTCCACCTTGCTGGCCTACCTGGAGGGGCTCAGGGGCCAGGCCCGCGAGCTGACGGTGCGGAAGGCAGAGGTGCTGATGCGGGAGCTGGACGAAGCGGGTGCAAGCGCCGACGCCCCACTGCCGGGGAGGACCCAGCGCGTCCGGCAGGTGCTGCAGCTGCTCTCCTAGCGGGCGGCGCGGGGGTGCGGGGGTGGGGTCCCTGGCCCTCCTGGCCCCTGACCCTTGCAGGGACCACTGCTCTCTCCTGATTCCTTGGCCAGAAATTGTTTATAGGGGATGACAGTTTTAACCCCTTCACAGCAGCACGCAGTCACTCTGAAATAGGCTGCCCTCCCAGTGGCCCTCAGGCCCCCAAGGAAGTTGCTTATTAAGGGAAATGCCCGTTTTTGTCCCAGGGATGTCTTAGAGATCACCAGAGCTGGCCCTCCCCGCCCGCTGTGGTCCATCCGTGTGGGGGCTTGGGCCCCCCCATGGGTCTGGCGGCCCCTCGGTGCCGGCCGCCTGGCCACCTGCCTGCGTTCACCTAGGGGCCTGCGCTGTGGCTCATCCATGTCGCCTCCCTCCTCAGGCAGCCACGGCTCCGCTGGCCACTTACAGGGAAAACCTGGGTGTATTTTCAATAAAAACCGGCCTCTGGAGGCTGTGGCTCTTGTCGCGTGACTCGTTCCCTGCCTGTGGGACGTGGGCTCCGTGGCCTCCCGGGACGGCGTCCCGGCGAGCCCCTCGTGTAGTCTTCTGGCTGCAGGCTGACCCCTGCTCTTCAGGCCATGTTTCCAGGTGTCGGCAGGGGACACGCGCTGCCCTCCCGCACCTGCCCAGCCGGGAAGCACCTGCTCTGTCCCCCATCCCCGGAGGAGCGCGTGCGGCCAGGCCGTCTCCACAGACAGTCAGACGTGGTGGCGGGTGACTGTGCAGTTTTGAAACTCTCCACCGAGTCTGTGATGCTCTGCCCCTCGGGCGTGGTCAGCTTCCAGCCTGGGAGACACATGGGCACCACGTGGCTTCGAGGCTCCCGTGATGGGGTGGGGGGAGCCGCCCCAGGTGACCCCGAGTGAAGCAGAGGGGCCCGAGCCCGGAGTCCTGCTCCGGGTGCAGGTTTGTGAGCCACGTGACCAGGGGGCAGTAGGAAAGCAGAGTCCGAGAGATTGCGTCACGTGGGCAGCTCTGTCGTGAATTCCATGCTGACAGCCCGTGAGTAACAGGGGCCCTTTATTCCAGAATGAGGTCCCGGGCCTTCCCGCGGCCACTCCTGGCTTGGCTGGGCCCCGACCGTGGCCCTCGGGGATCTCGCCTCAGAGCAGCATCCCCAGTTCAGTTCAGTTCAATTCAGTGTCTGAATGGCGGAGGTGGGGGTGGTGGCCCGAGGGGGGGTGACCCGAGCCCAGGAGGGCCACACGTCTCAAGGGCCTGGGCAGGTCCCTCGCTGACCACTTGGGGCCTTTCCCTCTTCTCACCTGTGACCCCGGACTCGGGGTCACGCCACCCCACGTGGCGAGTCTCGTCCACGCCGATGTCTCATCTGCTCCCCCCCATGAGGGGCTGCTGTGCTGCTCCCTGAGGGGCCTCTGGCCTGCCCCCGCCCGCTGGGCACACACGCACACACGTCCAGTTCTGGGTGGGAGCCACTGGCCAGGCACCTCCTTTGGCCTTGCAAACCTTGGAGACGGAGTGAGGAGGCCCAGCCCTCCTGGAGGCCCTCAGGTGAGGTGAGGTCCCCGACGGGAAAGCACCCTGTGACGATGAGCCATCGCGGTTCTGCAGGTAATCTGTGGATGATGCCGCCGCCCGGGTGCCAGCCTCACTGTCCCTAAGCTTTGAGGCATTTTAAAAACACGAGAAATAGACGTACAATAAAGGAAGGTCCACAGGACACAGGGAAGGGGCAGGTTCTCTTTAAGGAATCCGGGCTGAGACATAGACATACAGTGAAGGAAGGTCCACAGGACACAGGGAAGGGGCAGGTTCTCTTTAAGGAATCCGGGCTGAGACATAGACGTACAGTAAAGGAAGGTCCACAGGACACAGGGAAGGGGCAGGTTCTCCTTAAGGGATCCGGGTTGACTGATCAAGAACATAGCTCTGGGTTTCCTGGCAGCCAAATCGAAGAGGGAAACGTGGTGGTACCGGGTCCTCATCTGCTGTTAATGGGAAACGGCCCAGGAGAGCCAGGCGCTCCCCTTGGGCACAGAGGCTCTTGGACACCGACTTAGGCGGCTCCCGTAGGGTGTGCAGTGCCGTCCTCTGCGGCGTCCCCCCGGCAGAAGGCGCAGGGGAGGTGATGCATCGCTTGGTGTGGGACCAAGCTCAGGGTGCAGGCGGTTCCTGGGGTCCCTGTGTGGTCATAGGTGGCACTCTGATGGCCCCAGGGGTCAATTGATGTGGAGGGACTGAGCCTGGTGGCCGCACAAGGGTAGTAGGCTCGCCAGCCGCCTTGTCCGTCCGTGGGCTGAGGAGCATCTCCCTGAGGGGGCAGGTGGAGCTCCCCCACCTGTTGTGGGGGGCGTCCCGGGCGTCCGTCAGGTCAGCGGCCACGGCACCCCAAGGGATCAGGATGGAGCTGGCGGGGCTTTTTCTGAGGTGCGGCCAGGCTCACTGGCCTGTCAAAGCCTCAGCCCCCCGCACCCTGGCCCTCCGAGGAAGCCACCGCCACGGAGCCAGTAATTGTAAGGTTATGGCTGAGAAGCAGGTGTTTCCTGTTGGCTTCGCCTGTGGGATGTGGGGACTCAGCTGCTTCTGCACCCCCAGGAGGTTCGCGTCCACTTTGGGTAAACTGGTGTTGAGTGTGTCCCGTCGGTCCTGTAAGGATACAGTGACCAGCCAGAGTGTCCCTGCACGGCGGGAAGGAAGCTGGAACGGAGGGGCCTCGGGAAGTTAGACGCCCGAGCCGGGACCCCTGCCCCCAGTGTGCTCTCCCCCACCACGGGTTTGCCCTGCGAGGTGGGTGGCGGCCACGCAACACTGTTGGGTTCTGGACTCACAGAAGAACGTCTCCAGTCAAAGCCCCCGCAGGCCCGGGAGCTGAGACCGCAGCCTGTATGTCTGTTCTGGAGGGTTCGCTTGTGCTTTAGGGCTGATGCGGTGTGGCAGGGGCCAGCCCTGGAACCAAAGGCAGATCTGGACAAGAGCCACCCGCCGGCCCCCAGAGGTTCCCCCTCAAGAGGCTGGGGCACTGCAGCCTTGGGAACAGACTGTCCAGGGACTGACCAACCCACGTGAGCCCAGTCCTCACGTCCAGCCCACCTGCCCCCTCCTGACCCACGATGCCCGGGGGCCCTTGATGGACGTCTGCCCGCGGACGCTTCTCCCAAAAGCCGCACAGCCAGCGAGAAACAGGATCTAAAGCTTGGCGTGTCCGACGAAGGGTGAGCAGTTAAGAGGTGCTTCATCCGTAAGATGGGCCGTGGCTGAGCCTTTAGAAGGGAGGGAACGGGCGCATCGCGATGGGCCTTGAGGACATGGTGCTCAGTGAAGTAAACCCTTACAGAAGGACAAACACTGTGTGATTCCACTCTGCGGGTCCCTGGAGAGACAGAAAGTAGGCGGTGGGGCCCAGGGCTGGGGGAGGGGGAGGGGAGCTGGTGTTTAATGGGACAGAGTCTCAGTTTGGAAAGACGAGAATGTTCTGTGTGTGGATGGTGGTGACGGTTGCTCAACAGCGTGAACGAGCGAGATGTTCCCGAACTGGACACTGAGAAGCGGGCAGGACAGTAAATTGTATGTTCTCTCTGTTTTACCGCAGTAAGAAAAATACTTCAAAAAATGAAACAGGGCTTCCCTGGTGGCGCAGTGATTGAGAGTCCGCCTGCCGATGCAGGGGACGCGGGTTCGTGCCCCGGTCCGGGAAGATCCCACATGCCGCGGAGCGGCTGGGCCCGTGAGCCATGGCCGCTGAGCCTGCGCGTCCGGAGCCTGTGCTCTGCAACGGGAGAGGCCACAACAGTGAGAGGCCCGCGTACCGCAAAAAAAAAAGAAAGAAACAAAACCAACAAAACCAACTAGAATGTGAGATGACTGACCCGTCAGCTCCCACCCAGGGGTCGATCTGCACCCTGGGTAGGGGGGAGGGCTTCTGCCTTTCGGCAGGGGTCGGGGGCAGCCCCAGGGGCCAGGCAGATGTCCACTGTCCCCAGTTCCTAGTCCCACATCTCTCGCTGAGGAGCTGAAGAAGCTTTCAGACTGTCTGAGTCCGGCAGGTGGGTCCAGGGGTTGGTTTCGTGGGTCAGACGACAGACGTCAAACTTGGCAAAACGTGCTGCGTCCGTGTCGACATAAAGCAGGGGGAAGGGATCGGTTTCCCCAGAGGCCAGGTGCTCTCGGCTCTCCTGGGCCCCAGCCAGCTGGTCCGGCTCTGGCCATTTCAAGGCAGGGGCAAGGGGAGCCTGAGAACGGAGGCCTGGGTCCCCTGCCGAGAGAGAGTGGGGCCCAAGCCCTGGACTGGGGGGGACGAGGGTCTCGCTCACACCAGCCCTCTGCTCAGTGCCCCACAGATGTGCATCTGGACTGGGGTGACCGCCCCCTGGGGTGGGAGGCGGAGATGCTCTGGGGCAGGTGACGAGCAGCCCACCGCCTGAGGGCGCCAAGCGGCAGTGATCTGCATGCCTGGGCGCCGAGCCCCCGCCTGACGTCCCAGGCGCGTCCCCCAGTGAAGCCCCATCCCCGCCAGAGCCTCGGCCCAGAAACAGGGTTCCCCAACTCCCAACGCCATGCACGGCACCCCTGTTCGCAGCTGTGTCTCTGCCCGCCGGCGCCCTGCCCCCTCAGCTGCGTTCGAGCCGCCGAGGCCACCTGTGGGGCCGGGCTGCCCCAAGCAGCAGCGCGTTTGTATTTTTATTTATTTATTTTTTAAAAGTTTATTTTATTTATTTTTGGCTGTGTTGGGTCTCCGTTGCTGCGCGCAGGCTTTCTCTAGTTGCGGCGAGCGGGGGCTACTCTTCGTTGCGGTGCGCGGGCTTCTCATTGGGTGGCTTCTCTTGTTGGGGAGCACGGGCTCTAGAGCGCAGGCTCAGTAGCTGTGGCGCATGGACCTAGTTGCTCTCTGGCGTGTGGGATCTTCCCAGACCAGGGCTCGAACCCGTGTGCCCTGCCTTGGCAGGCGGATTCTCAACCACTGCGCCAGCAGGGAAGTCTGAGCAGCACATTTTTAAATCCTTTTCTGCCGAGATCTACCCCTTCCAACCCAGCAGGACGGCTTTTCAAATTTGTTTTTGGCAAATTAAAATAACTGCCGTAAACCGTCAACCAACCAACCAGGTTCTTTTGAGAAAACTTAACATCACCTTTGAAAGTGGTTCGTCTTGTCACCTATTCTTGTAAGTTAGAAAATAAGCGCCTTAGCTTCTGGGTCCTGCACCTGGGCCCAGTGGGATGTCCCGGGAGGTGCCGCGGCCACGGTTCCTGCTCTGGGTCCACGGCAGAGAGCAGGGGTCTTGCGATGGCGATGCTAGCATTTTCCCTCCTTACAGCCGTACCCACCTCATCCCACCAGGGCCCGCTGCCAGAAAGCTGAGTCTCTTCCCACAGCAGCTTTGGGCCAGTTCTGTGGCCTCCGGAACATTCTGCCCCCACCCTGCAGAATGAAGCTTGGTACCTCGGCTGTGCCCTGGGCGAGGCGGGCTCCCTGCGCCCCGCGTTCAACGCCAGGTGTTCCAAACCGACAAGAGAAGGACAGTGAACCCTCGCTGCGCTGCCCCCAGTCCCCTCCAGGGATGTGGGGACCACCCTCCCCTTCCTGGGCCCACTATGACGTATCGTGGCCACAGCCCTGCCCTTCATTATTAGGAAGCTTCCCCTCCCCACACCCCACCCCCTGCCCCAAGATCTGCGTGCTGACTGGTGCGTCCTGGGTCGTTCCATGTGAAGCCCCTGGAGGGTCACAGGGTGGCTGGCACTGAAAGCCCTGGGCCTCGCTCTCCCAGCCCACCCTGCTCACCAGTTCACGTCCCAAGGGTAGCCTCCCCACGTGGTCACTGCGACTTAGCGCGGTCCCAGGCTTTTCAATTTGCACTCATCTGACACTCCCCAGTGTCGGCTCTCCTCCAGGAAGGCCCTCTGGTGCCCAGCTGGGAACAGAGGCTTTTCCTGTGCGCCCCCAGCCCTGTGCCTCCCTCTGGTCCAGGCGGCAAGCTCTGAGCTCCAGGAGGGTGGAAGCCACGGCTTGTTTGCCCCCATCCAGCTCACGGACAAGGTGTTGGGAAAGCATCGGTGTGATCTCAGCACCTTGTGCAGAATCCGCCAGCATCGCTAGCCTCCTGCCACGTCCCGGGCCCGGCCCTCCACCCACCGCCAGCTGGCCCCTCTGTGCTCTTCCTCGGAGAGGTGACCTCCACGCAGACACAAGGAGCCGGTTCATGGGGAGGGTCTGGGGGCAGATGTGGAAGAGGAGTGGGGGGTCAGAGTGGACCAGAGAAGAGGCTTGTGCAGGCGGCTTCCCTGCAAACTCCTACTCATCCTTCCCACCTGAGCCCCGCCGTCGCCCTCTGGGTGGCTGCTGCCCCTCAACTAGCTTGTCTTCTGCTAAGGGCGTCTCTGTGGTGGCCCCAGGGCTCAGGGGCCTGGCTCCAGGGGCAGAGTGCTGCCTGAGCACGGTGCCCAGGACCCCTGAGAACGGGGTGGGGTCTGCAGGAAACCTGCTGGACCCAGGGCAGGGCCGGGCACGGCACAGAGCAAGCGGGAACTCTGGTCTGAGGCTGGCCTCTGGGTGGACGTCATCCCGGGGCCCAGCAGCCCCTGCCATCTGCCTGCATCCCCAGCTGCAGGTGGGTGGCACCTCTGTGCCTGGCAGGTGTTGTCTGGCGACGCTGGCCCTGCTGGGGAACCAGATGGGGACAGTGTGGAGGGGGATGCAGGAGGGAGCAGCGGGGAGCTGCGGGGAGGCCTGTGAGGATCTGCTGCACCCGTGGGGGGGCGCCCTGGAGGGTCTGCAGGGGGCCCAGGTGCAGACAGGCAGCAACGATGCCCTAGGGTGTAGGGATGGAGGGAGGAGGGAACCCAGCTCTGCCCTGTGGTGTAGGGCCTGGGAGAGGCAGAACGGGGTCAGGTCTGGGTGGGGCTCTCAGGCCGGGGTTGGGATACGCAGCCTGTGGTGGCCACGGCAGAGAGCCCAGTGGGGGGAGCCATCCGTCCTTCCGTCCTGTCTCCATCACCTGCCGAGCACCCCAAGCTGGGAGTGACTCAGACCCTCCCCGGCCCTGGGACTTTGTCCCATAGTCAGGCCAGGCCTCTCGTGGTCAGCGCCCCTGCAGCCTGGGCACCGCACACAGGGCCTGGGCCTGCGGCCGCGTGGTGAAGGCCAGGGCGGGCATGGTGCCCAGGGTGGCGGTGCTGAGGCCGGGTGGGGGCAGCAGGCGGTACCTCTGCAGGAGGCCTGAGAACAGCAGGAACAGCTGCGACCTGGCTAGGCTCTCCCCGACGCAGATGCGGCAGCCTGCGGGGGACGCAGGGTGCGGGGTGGGTGCCGGAGGCCGTGGCGGGGCGGGGGGAGCCCTGCGGGCTTGGGACCCTGAGCTCTCGAGGCCCCGGGGACCAGGCCGCCGCCCGCGGGGCTGTGGTACCTGCAGAAAAAGGCAGGAAAGCCGCCCGCTTCACGAAGCGCCCGTCGGCGTCCAGAAGTGGCCCGGGTTGAACTGGCGGGGGGGTCTCCCACTGCGTCTTGTCCAGGAGCACGGAGCTCAGGAGGGGCACCACAGGCGTTCCCTGTGAGGGGCGGCAGGTGGGCAGATGGACGCCCCGTCCACCCAGGCGGCCCCAGGCGGGGAGCACAGGGAGGGGGCCCTGAGGGGGGTGGGAAGGCGGGGCGGGGCCTGGCAGGGGTCTGCTGGGGGTTCGTGCTTAGCCCCAGGGGACCCCTGTGGTGTGGCCCCGGGTCTGCTGTGAGGGGCTGTGCGGCCGAGGGCTGCCCCACGATGAACCACCCGTCTCCTGCCTCCTATGGGGAGCCCTGGCATCAGGCACCTGAGTCCCTGAGACCCCCAGCCCCATCTGCCGTGAACGAGAGGAACAGGTCCGGGGTGGGGGGCCTGGCCCTCCCACCTTGGGGAGCAGGTAGCCGCCCAGCTGGGTGTCGGAGGCTGTGCACCGCGGCACGTGGGGCAGGAGGGTGATGAAGCACTGGACCTCATGCAGCACGGCGTTGGTGTAGGGCAGGGAGCGCTGGTCCTCCAGCCAGGGGGGCCGCCCGGGCCCCAGCACTCGGTCCGGATCCTCCTGCACCCGGCCTGTGGGCAAGAGGGTGGGCGCGAGCGTCCCGGGGAGCCTCTGCCCTTCGGTCCTGGGCCCTGCGGGAACGGGCTCACGGGCTCACCCTGCACGCCGGGTGCTTGCCCATCAGGAGGGCGGCCCACTGCAGCGTGGCGGAGGTGGTCTCCGTGCCAGCCATGACCATGTCCAGGGCACGGGCCACCACGTTGGCCTCAGCAAACAGGCCCTCGGGGTCTTTCCCCTGCAGAGGTGGGTGGGGCTGGGCTCAGCTGGAGGCTGGCTCCATGGACCCCCCGCCCCCAGCCCCAGGCTCAAAAAAGGCATAGAAGACAGAGGCCTGGCGGGAAGGATAGCGCCAGGATCCACCGAGCACCTACGGCATTCTGGGTTCCCCGCGGCCTTACGACCGCCCCATTTCACAGATGGGAAGACTGAGGCTTAGAGAGGCTCCGCACCAGGAGGTGGAGCAGTATGGCGTGGGGCCAGCATGGCTGCCTCCCCAGCCCCTCTCCTCCTGGGTGGGGCCCCAGCAGGCCCCCCACCAGGAGGTGGAGCAGTATGGCGTGGGGCCAGCATGGCTGCCTCCCCAGCCCCTCTCCTCCTGGGTGGGGCCCCGGCAGGCCCCCCAGGTCTCCTAGGTGGTGGGGTGGGTTTTGCCCACACCTGGCCCTGCTGGATCAGGGCGTCCAGGTAGCTCCGCACAGGCCCTCGCCCAGGCGCGGGGGGCCGCCGTGCCTCCAGGAGGTTCCTCAGGATGGCCCGCACCGCCTCCACCTTCCGCAGGACGGGCCGGTGCAGCTGGAGGAGGGCCCCGAGCCAAGGGTAGATGTTGAACAGCTGGGGGCAGGGGGCAAGACGGCGTGGTTGGGGGGTGAGGGCACAGGCGCCACAGCCCCACCTGGTGAGGGGCGGATCCGTACTCCAGCAGCTGTGCTCACCTGTCCGGGGTCCCCTGGCGCAGCCCCAGACCCCAGGTAGAGGTGCCACAAGGGGGCACCTGCTCCCTGCTCACGGGGCCCCTCGCTCACCCTCCCAGTGGGACCAGCAGCCGCAGGGGCTCTGATGAAGTCGTCTACCTGAGTGCAGGAAGGAGGGGCCGCTTGACAGGTAACGCCACTGGGGGTCCGTGCAAGTCACAGCAGGAGCCTGCCATCATGGCCCCCCGTTCCCCCACCCACCAAAGCGGGGAAGACGGAGAAGGGCGAGGGCTGCCGCTGTGGAAGTAACTTTGAATGTGCTGGGTCATTAGAAAAACGGGGACTTGCAAACTTCAGAGTTTCAGCTCACGACGTCGTGAAACGGGGCTCACGGCACAGCCTGTCTGACACGGTTGTCAGCCGCCCTCTGACTACACTCGCACCACCGTGTCCCCCAGAATGCGAGCCATCACACGGGGCACAGGCACGGGAGGCCACGGAACATTCTGTCTCCCTGGAGCCCCCGACCCTCTGGCCTCCATCCTCCTGGGGCTCCCTGGCGGGACTCGGCCAGGCTACTCTCGGGCGGAGGCCACATCTTCATGCCCGTCCGAGCCTCCTCCAGCTGCAAGGGATGACTTAGAATCAGGACCCAAGCCATGAGTGCCCGCCCCACGCTCACGGGCTCGGGTCCTGGAGAGACGGGGCTGAAAAGTACACGTGAGCCACGTGCCAGCATACGTGCGTACCCTGCCTCAACGTGCGTGCCTGAGCACGTTATGGTTAAAACTGGTAACGGGGGCTACAGATGACAACAGTTACCTTCTGGAAAATGAAATGGCGTAGCCCTGGGGGTTCTGAGAGCCAGGATGGATCCCTGTGATTCCTGAGGCTGAGGGAGGACCCCCGGTTCAAGGGCTGGGGGCCTGGGGGACATCGAGCCCCATATCCGGGGAAGAAATGCCCGGGTCCCACCCGCACCTCTCAGCAGATGCCTCTATTGCTGATGGAAGGTGTGGAGGAGGCGGCGAGGACCCCTGCCCCTCGTTTCCCAGGAGCACGGGGGACTGGCCTGGGGTCGTGTGGCCGGTGGAAGCACGCCTGGGGCCTGCTGTGCTGCTTCCCGAGGCGGCAGCTCGGCTCTCCCTGCCCCCACCCAGCAAGCGGGGAGCAGCGACCTCTCACCTGCAGGCCGGGCGTCCCCAAGAGGATCATGACCTCGTCGATGAGGCCCAGCAGGGACACGAACACGGGATCCCGGTAGTCGAACCGCTGGCCAAAGAGGAGCATGAAGGTGATGTTGGAGGGAGCCCAGCCGAGCAGGGCCAGTGGGAAGGGCCGGCCTGGGGGCGGAGAGAGGCCTCAGAGCTGAGGGGCCCCTGGGAAGGGGGCGCGCTGGCCCCCACTCACCTCCGTAGCTGTCTAGCTGCGCCGTGAGGCACCTCAGCTCCTGCAGGACCTTGTCGGCCATGGGCGCCCTCCCCACGCCCAGGCCGCGGAGGGTGCGCACGGTGAGCTGGCGGGCGGCCCTCCAGCACTACCCGGAGGAGAAGAAGACGCCTGCGGGCCGGACACCCCCGTGAGCGGCCCGGGTGATGCAGGAGGGAGCAACGGGGGGCTGACAGACGGGGTGGGGGCCTGGCTGGGGCCTCACTCCCTCCCCCAAGTCTGGCCCCTGGAGCTGGCCTCGGCTGGCCCAGCCCTTTCTGGTGTTCCCTGGTCCCCGGGGGGCCCAGCTTGCCGCGTGGACACCCTGGCGCTCCCCCTGGGCCACACTGGGATCGCTCCCTCAGCTGCCGCAGGTAGGGGGACCGACCCTTCTCCTTGGCCCCTCTCTGCCTGGCGGAAGCCCCCTCACCCCGCCACACACCTACCGCCACCTCCCTGGATGAGCTGGAAGATGGCGATGGGGGGCCGGCCGGCCAGCTCCTGTCCGGTGCCCACCAGGGCCTCCCTCACACCTCGTAGCCGGTCAGCACCGTCGTCTTCTGGCGCCCCAGATGGACAGCGAACACCGGCCCATACTGTTCCGCGAGCTGTGGGGACAGGCAGGGATCAGCCTGCGGCCCCACCCCCAGCTCCCCTGGGAGCCCCTCAGGCCCCGCCCACCATATGTGGAGGACTCAGGGAGGCCCCTGGGCCTCTGTGTGGGCCCCTCCCTTCTGTCCTCCCGGCACCCCTGCCTGGGACGGGAGGGCTGTTGTCTCCCCACTTTACAGATGGGGAAACAGGCCTGGGGGTGGGAAGTGAGTTGCCGTGGATCACACGGAGGCAGCAGGGCCCGCCACTCCTGGCCACTGCCCACTCTGCCACCGCCGTGCAGACAGTGGCCTCCAGGGCCCGGCACTGGGCACAGGGCCTGAGAACCCTGGTGCCTGCAGGCTGACTTCACGGGTCATCGCGGCTCCCCACCCGCCTGCAGGGCCTGGGGGCCACGAGGCAGCCTCGTGGTTGGGTCCTGGAGGCACCCCAGCCAAGTGATCATGGGAGCTGGAGCTCAGTGGAGGGGGCAGTGGGCTGGGTGATCCCCGAGGGCGGGGCCAGGCCTGTGCCTCTGCTTCAGCAGGTCAGCCAGCTCGAGGTGGGCGAGGGTGTTCAGCCTCCAGCCCCAGTGGGAGGAGCCACACCCAGCAGGCGTCCCATGAGGCCCCCCCAAACCTGGTCCTCCTGCAGGCACTCATCAGAAGCTGCCTTCTCCAGTGAGCCCTCCGGGCCTGCCACTTCTGGCCCCCTGCTCCTTGGTCCGCCCATCCGTTTCCCTGTGGGGTGGAATGTCTTTCTCTTCCCCGAGGCGACGCGGGCACTTGGGCCTCCTGTGTCCCCTGGGCACGGACCTCCCACCCCACGGGGGTCCTGGAAATTGGGGCTGGGGTGCCTTCAGGGCGGGCAGGGGCCCAGGCGCAGAGCCCAGCCGAGCACGTGCCTGCCCTGACCCACCTCCATCAGCGACTGGTCCTGCTGTGCCACACACAGCAAATGTAGGCCTGACGAGGGGCAGCGGGCACGGCCCCGGGGGCCAGCGGGGGGCCGGGGAGGGGGTGTGAGTGCAGGTGCGGAGGAGCCCCCAGAGCCCCAGGAGCAGCAGGGCCTTGAGGACGGCGGTGGCGAGGCCCCAGCTCCCCTCCCGGCCGCCCTGTGCCTTATATGCGTCCGGGGAGCCCCACCCACCCTGGGAGCCCCACCCACCCCACCACCCCAAGAATGTGGAATGAGCAGTTTGCAGGGGACAGCCAGGCGGCTTAAAGCCACAGGCGTGCGTGGTATGTTAGGTCGAGTCTGTGGCGGGGGCTGGTGGGGCCGGGGCCGTCTGGGGGCTCTGCCTTGCTGGGGAGCGCACAGCATGGCGGCCAGTCTGCTCCCCACAGGTCTCGGCCCCTGCCCGGTCTCCCCGTCAGAACCAGGGCTCAGGGGCCTTGGGCCCCGTCCTCCCCAGGCTCTGAGCCTCCCCCTGAAGGGCTCCTTGGTCTCTTCCAAACCCACCACCACCTGTGTTCGCCCAGCTCCTCTCTGCCTGGAGCCGGGGGGGACACCAGGAGTGGAGGGGCCTCCGAGGTCTGCGCAGCAAACGCCTCGAATCCTGGGACTTCAGAGGCCCCGGCGGAGAGCTCGCCCGAGTGGCGGTCTGCTCCTTGGTGGCTTTTCGAGCACTGTCACCCAGGCAGGAGGCCCTGGCCGCGCCGGGACGAGGCGGTGGGTCGCTCAGAGGGGCCCACCCCTCAGGCAGGGCTGGGCGAGCCCCCGCCCGTCTGGGCTGCACTGTGGCCTGCTAAACCCTGGTGGCCCAGCTGGGAGGGGAGGAGGTGCTGTTTGGGAAACGAGCTCTGAGGGGTGGGAGGGCTGTTGGCACCTGAAATGGCTGGGCCTGCTCTGGGCCTCCCCCAACACGAGGCTGCGGGAACCACATCCACGCCCCTGGGCCCCTCACCCCGGGGCCTGTCTCCTGGGGCACCATGCGTACCCCTACACAAACCCCAGAGCCAAGGCAGCCTGAGGGCCCTTACCCGCTCTGAGCCCCGATTTGCACACCTCCCGTGACCGGGTGCTCACTACCTCACAGGCAGACCGTCCAGATACACAGCCGTGGAGCTGCAGTGAGGGAGGACCCCTCTCTGACTGCTAGGTCTCCGGATCATTTGGGCTGAGCGGCTGGTACCAAGGCCCCTACTGGGTGCATAGGCTGGGGCTCCTGTACGCCCAGGGTAGTTCACTTAATTAGTCCTGTGTGCATTTACTGAGTGCCTGCGCGTACCAGGCTCGGCCAGGAGCTAGGGCTACAGAAACGGGTGGCGCAGGGATCCTAAAAGGGCCCTGCCCGTGTGGCAGCGACTTTGCCACGGGAAGTGCCTTGGGTGTCGGAGCTGGAGAGGTGGGTCACAGGAGGAAGGGCATTCTCGCAGAAGAACAGCCTGTGCAGAGCCTGGAGGTCTGAGCTGGAAGGGGCGCTGGGAAGGCCCGGGTCATGGCCACGGGAGCCCCGCCCGGGTGACCGAGCGGGAAGGACACTCGTGGTGGGAGGGCAGTGTGGCCGAGGCGCTGGAGATGGACGCAGGGTCCCTGTGGGGGGCCTCGAGGAGCAGGCGGCCCCCACAGTCGGACGGTGCCGCTGGGGAGGACGTGTCCAGCCCCCGACAGGCTGGCGGGGTCACCCAGAAGCAGGCTCAGCTGGGAGGCATCCCATCCAGCGCGGGGTGTGCAGCGGGGGAAGGTCACGGGCGGGGCGGAGCAGGGGGGTCGGCAGTGAGGCCCCAAGATGTGAGTGCGTCGGGTCCCAGGGAAGTGATTCGGTGGAAGATGGACCGGGGCTGCTGGTGTCGTCCTCCAAGCACAGGGCAGGAGATTATCCTGGGGGAACCACAGGGGGCCCGGGGAGGAGGGAGGCCGGCGGGGCGGGGAGCTGGCTCGAGCCTCTGGAACCCGGTGGGGGGCTGGGGGAGGACTTGTGTTTTTAGGCTTCAAGAGTGAGTATCCGAGAGACAGAGACCACAGCCGATATCTATGACCTGTGACCTAGCCTTGGGGTCACTCTTGGAGGAGGGGAGCCAAGGTAAGGGAGAATGGATGGGGGAGGAGCAAGGTTCTAGAAGAGTCTGGGACAGGGGAGGTGGACAGTTCTCAAAGGGTCCAGTCCGAGCTTTCCGGGGCCCGTCCCCTGGGGCGCCCGCGCTGCTCTGTCTGCAGCGTCCCGGGGCCCTGAGCCTGGCAGTCCCCACAGGCGGGGGTGGCGCCGGCAGGGCCTGCGGGCATCTCTCCGGCACCGCCAGCCCCCTGCCGCCTTTCCTCAGCTCACCTAGCGCCTTCTCCCCGCCCCACACCCTGAAATAACAACAATGACAATGATAAAATCCCTCCCTCACGCTCCACTCCTTTCGCAGACAAACTCCTAGAGAGAGCTGCTGCGCCCACCCGCCCCCCTCGCCCCCGCCCAGCCCTCGGAAAGGGTCCTGCCAGCCTCCCAGCGACCCGACCCGTGTCACAGGCTCCGCCTGCATGAGGTCCAGGGGCCGCAGCAAACTGGGCGTTTGGACAGCAGGAAAGTGTCCTCAGCTGCGCGGTGGGTGTGGGCAGGGCTGGTTCCTCGGGGAGAGGCGGGGTGCTCGTCTCCCAGGTCCAGAGGGCTGCTGGCGCCCCTCGGCCGGCCCTGATCCAGGATGGCCTCATCTGGAGACCCTTCCCTTTGTGACACCGGCCTAGGCCAGGCGGGTACATCTCTTGTGGGGCCACCAGTGAAGCCACTACAACCTCCCACACAGACTCTGATGAATGTAGGTATTAGTTGGGATATTTGTCTATTTCAGTAGGTGATAGACACACACCAGCAAAGAATCCGGAAGTCCAGCAAGTCCCTCAGCAAGGTGAGCACCCTCCCCGACGTACCACTTCCTCGTGCATCCTTCAGAGATGCACCCTGTCGTGTACACGCTTTGTTTTTTTACAGGTTTATTCACGTACGGTAAACGGCGCATGTAAAAATATACGATTGAATGAGCTGAGATGCGTAGACACCCCGGGACCCTTCGCCACGTTCAGGACAGTGAACATCTCCATCAGCCAAAGTCTCTGCATTTTATTTTTATGGTAACGATGTAGCCAGGACTGAGCGGGGGCCTCCTTCCCACTGTGTAACTGCTGCCTCGTCGGGCTGGGCCTGCCTGTCCGTCAGTCCGTCTCAGGCCCTTATGAACCTCCTGCTAAAAATGCGTGTGTGGGGCTTCCGTGGTGGCGCAGTGGTTAAGAATCCACCTGCCAATGCAGGGGGCACGGGTTCGAACCCTGGGCCAGGAAGATCCCACATGCTGTGGAGCAACTAAGCCCGTGTGCCACAGCTACTGAGCCCGCGTGCTACAACTACTGAAGCCCGCGCGCCTGGAGCCCATGCTCTTCAACAGGAGAAGCCACTGCAATGAGAAGCCCGCGCACCACAACGAAGAGCAGGCCCTGCTCGCCGCAACTAGAGAAAAGCCCACACACAGCAACGAAGATCCAACGCAGCCAAAAGTAAATAAATTTATAAAAAATAAAATAAAAAGACCTGTGTGCCCGTCCCTGTGCACAGCTGCCCGGCTGCTGTAAGATAACTTCCTGGCAGCGCTACCCGAGCCAAGGGCTGCTTCTCGTCAGATCTGGCAACGTTCCCACCCGGGGAAGCAGCTGCACCCGCGATGCCCCACACCCCAGGTGAGGCCCCTCCTGCCCCCGCGTCTGCAGGGCCTCAGGAGGAGCCGCCTCCTCCGGGTGTCCCTGGTCACCACCGCGCCTTCATTTCCTGCCCCCCGATATCTGACACCAAATGCTGGGGGGTCTCCTGAGCTCTGCTCCAGGCCAGCCGGTCCCTTTTCTCGGCAACAAGAGTGATTTTTCAAGCTCATGACCCCTGAACTTTGAGGTGGCGCCCACACCCTGGAGTCCAGAAGGGCCCCCTGCCTCTGCATTGCATCACCTGAACCCAAGGGTTCTGTGCCTGCTGGGACTCTTCATAGGGAAGAAACCCCGAAGTGGCTGGAGCAGGGCACTGGGTCGAAGGGCATCCCCCCGACATTCACACCAACCCAGAGCCTCAGAATAGGACCTTGTTTGGAGGGAGGGTCTTTAGAGAGGTCATCCTGCCCCTCGCGCAGTGACAGAGGCAGAGGTGCGGGCCACAGCCACAAGCCAAGGAGCGTGGGAGCCCCAGAAGCTGAAAGGGGCAGGAAGGACCCCCCCTCCGCTGGAGCCGCCGTTGGGAGATGGCCCTGCGACACCAGCCTCCAGAGCTGACAGGGTGTGAGTTGATGGTGTTTGCAGCCCCCTAAGCTGTGGTCCTGTTAGGGCAGCCCCAGGAGACCGTGGAAGCAGAGTTCAGAAAATTACCCCACTCGCAGAAACGAGGCAAATGGGTGACGTGTGTCCCTTCACGGGGTCACTGTCTAACCAGCCTGCCGGGTGTCGCTCGGCCCGGGAGGGTTGCTTTCTCTGACTTGCCATTTATTATCGACCAGGCCCAGGTGCCACGAAGCTGGAGGTTACCTTGCGGAAAATAGGAAATGTGCAGGTTATTTTCCCCCATAAACATGCAGGTGACTTCTGTCTGGCGGAGAAGATAAGCAAGGTTGTGGCTTTATTGTCCTGTTAAGACATTAACCTGACATCAATGGTAGACGTTACCTCCTGAGCCCAGCTCAGCAGCCTCGTTCCGGAGCTCCTTCTCTGACTGCACGTGGATCCGTCAGGGTTTGACATTCTTCTTTGAACCAGCCTTGCCATCTAGACTCGTTCACCTTGTTAACGGGTGAGATAAAATTCTGACACGTGCTCAGTATATGTTTGGCTGAAAGCCTTTTGAAAATGACACTTTGACAGCAGAATGTGTTAAAGTGGGAAGATCAGCTCTTCGTTTCAGGCAAGGGTAGATCCAGGGACCAGATGATGTTATTAGGATTTGGATGAATTCTCCTTGCTCTTGGGTCTGCTGGCTGCACTCTGGGGCGAGTCACGGTGGCCAGACGACAGCCGGCCGCCCAGGCTCGCGTCCTCCTAGCCGCAGTCCAGTGTGCAGTTCCACTGGCTCTGTCCTGGTGCTCAGGCAGAAGCCTGGGGATTGTTCTGGTCAGACCTGATTGGCCAGGCCCCCCGCTGGCCAGGGGTCGCCAGGCTCCTACTGGGGCTTAGGTCACACCTGGCCTTGACACCCGAGGTTCAGGGTGTTCCCTAGAGGGGTCTGGAGTTGCACACACCTGGCTCCACACTCAGCGCTTCCATCCACTTGTGAGCTGAGGCAGACGGCATGTTGCAATGACAGCACCCGGCCCATAAGTTCTTCATATAACTTGCCCTCCGCCTGTGGAGAGCAGGGGCCCTGCCCTTGAATTCGGGTGGGAGCTTGTGACCACGGCGGAGGCAATGCTGTGTAACATTTTTTTTTAAATAAATTAATTTTATTTATTTATTTAGGCTGCGTCGGGTCTTCCTTGCTGTGCGCACAGGCTTTCTCTAGTTGTGGCGAGCAGGGGCTACTCTTCGTTGCGGTGCACGGGCTTCTCATTTCGGTGGCGTCTCTTGACCTCAAGCCAAGGGGCTTGGCTTCTCTGCGTCTCTACGTGTGACGTGAGGGTAATAACACCTGCCAACTATGCTCATTTGACAAAAATATTTTTTTATTTTTATAGATTGACTGATTGGCCGCACCACATAGCATGTGGGATCTGAGTTTCCCTGCCGGGGATCGAAACTGCGCCCCCTGCAGTGGAAGCGCGGAGTCTTAACCACTGGACCGCCAGCGGATTCCCTCTTCAAAAAATATTAACAGAACACCTACTGTGTTCTGGGCACTGTTCCCGGCCCCGTGACCCCACACGAAACAGCCCGGCGCGTAAGAGGGGTTCCAAAAACATTAGCTCCTTCCCCAATTTTCAGATCTGTGCACTGCTAAACATCTCCTACAAAGCAATAACCGCTTGTCAGGTACAGACATGTCAGTTAAAAGCTGGCCGTCACCTCCAGGTCACTGGGCCTCTGGTGCTTCACTGGTCCCTCAGGGCCGCCAGACGGAGAGGTACGGGCAGCCCTGGTGGGGATGGGCTGTTCCTTTTACTGCTAAGTGGTACGATCTAGTCAAGTGGAAAAGTGCTACTTGCTGGGTAATAAAAGCTTCCATTGTTCACCAGCCCTGGAAACATATTAATGAATAACCCAGTGTGCGGCCCCTGGCCCCAGCGGTGTGAACGGTTGTTAATACGGCAGGAACAGGTACAATCTTCCTTTTGTAGTTTTAAGTGGGCCCAGAGCCCCAGGTCGACCAAGGCCCAGACAACGGGATGGGCTCTCCCTGCAGACCCCTGTTGTCGCCCCACAGACGTTTGGTGGAGCTCTGTGCTGGCTCTGGACAGAGAATCCAGCCTCAGGCACAGAGATCCGGTGGTGTGCACCACGGGTGGGGGGGCGGGCTTCAAGTGGGTGGAGGCAAGCAGATGCCTTCTGGAGGAGGGGGCACCCAAGTCATCCCTGGAAGGGGGCAGGCCTGTGGGGGAGGGGCTGCTGGGACTGGCTGGCAAGCTCCTGACATTACAAGGGGCAGGGCCTGGGGGGAGGAAAGCTTGTCCAGAGGGGCCAGTGGTGACTCTGTGATGCTAAGGCCCCTCTGTGCTTACGTCTGGGGCCTGGCACACGGCGGGTGCCAGTGACTGTTATGCAGGTGGGGATTGGAGCTCAGGGCAGAATCACAGACAACAGGGTGTGCTGGGCGGGCGGCCTCCCACTTTCCCCGTCACCCAGATGAAAGCCAGAGGCTCTGCCCAGGGTGCAGGGCTGGGAGGGGCTCGGCTGGGGAGAGCTGGGGTCCCCACTGAGCCCTTTCCCTGTTGTTACTGTTGTCATAACAACAATAATAAATGACCACCAGGGGCTTAACTGTTTATGATGCATTTTTACTCTCTTATCTGTTGAATTGTGTCCCCAAATTCATATGTTGAAGTCCTAGCTCCCCCTACCTTTTCGGGAACAGGGTCCTTGCTGATGTAATTAGTTAAGGTGAGGTCATCGGGGTGGGCCCTAACCCAATACAAGTGCGTCCTCATAAAAGGAGGAGATTTGGACAGTGACACGCAGGGAGAGGCCACGTGATGAGGCAGAGATAGGGTGATGCATCCACAAGCCAGCAACCCACCAGCAGGGATGGGAGAGGCCAGGAGTGGACGCTCCAATCTCAGACGACTGGCCCCCGGAACTGTGAGAGAATTTCTGTTGTTCTAAGCCGCCCGGAGTGTGCACTTTGTTATGGCAGCCGCAGGAAGCTAACGTTCCTTCCTTCTCACCAGGCAAGCACCAGGATTAGGCCCTGGTGCCCAGTGGGGAGAAGCCCCTGCAGACTCTCGGGGATACAGAGACCCATAGGCACAGCCTGCAGGACCGTTCAAGTCTGCTGTGTGTCCTTGGGCAAGTTGCTGAACGTCTCTGAACTTTCATTTCCTCGTCGTGAGGGGGTGACGGCTGGACCCTCTGCCGCTGGGTTGCCCTTAGGGTCATAGGGTCCCGCAGAGCAATTGGCGGAGGGTCCGGGCCTTTTAGAGCCCGGGGGTGGGGCCCTGGTGGTGAGGGCGGGCCCTATAGGGCGAGGGGCGGGGCCAAGCGACCAGGGGTGGCTCGCCGCTCGACATGATCGGCGCTCCTGCGGGGGCCTGCTCGGCGCTCGGCCGGCCGTCCTGCGTACAGCGCGCGTCGCTCTTGGAGACTCCGGGCGCCGCCATCATGTCGACGGCCATGAACTTCGGGTCCAAGAGCTTCCAGCCGCGGCCCCCGGACAAGGGCAGCTTCCCGCTGGATCACTTCGGTGAGCGGGGGCGGTCGGGGCTCCCCGGCCGGACCGGCGCAGCTCTGGGCCGGCTCGTTGGAGCCGCGCGGCCGGGGAGGCACTGGCGTCTGCTCGCGGTGCGGGCGGGGCCGCTGAGGCTGGGTTCGGCCCGGCCGGGTCCGGTCCCGGCTCAGGGCCTCCGGCCGCGGCCCGAGGGTGGGCGCCGGACGGGGCTGGGCCCTCGGAACCGGGGAGGGGACGCGGAGTCCCGGCCTCCAGTCTGGGGCCGACGTTGCGTTGACAGGGTCCTTCGCGGGTGTGAGGCCCGCGGGGTTAAACGGGTGTCTCGCGCGAGAGCGAAGGACGCTCCTGATCGTCGCAAACTACGTGGAAACCAAGGCTTCGGAGATAGGTTTATGGATGGATTTTTCGTGTGCCAGCATTTTACTGAGAAATGTTAGACACACGCGGCAACGTCGGGAGAATCCCGCGTGAGCTGCCCGGCGCCGCCGCCTGGATGCCCTCCTTCTCCTGTACTTGCTTTCCCACTCGGCACGTTTGCTTTTTCCAGTCTGTTTCCAGCGTGTTTCGGGAGGAAACCAGTTTTCAAAGGGGGAGGAGGGGTTCTGCCAGTAAGGCTGCGGGGCGGGCCTGTGATGTTTTCACTTTAAAAAGGAAACGCTTTTCTGTTTGTTACAGGGGAATGTAAAAGCTTTAAAGAGAGATTCATGAAGTGTCTCCGGGACAACAATTTCGAAAATGCTTTGTGCAGAAACGAGTCAAAAGAGTATCTGGAGTGCAGGATGGAGAGGCAAGTACATGCCAACGGTTATTTATGGCTTCTCCCCCCTCCCGCGTCTCTGGCTAAAATGTTGATTCCCGGAGGCCTCAGTTCAGCTTGTGTTTCGGAACTGTAGGGCTGCTTGCCCGCGAAGTTGAGGCTTTTCAGAGATTCAGTTGTACTCCAAGTCGTTTAGCAAAATCACGGGAACCTTTTCTCCCGTGATAGCATTGGACATGATTGCCCTCCTCCGAGTATTTTCTTCCCAAATTTGGGGGCTACTGACATGTCATTCAGCTTTCAGAGTAGCACATCATAAAAATGCTGACTGAGTCGAAAGATTTAAAGATTTGTGGGTACACAGCTTATTCCTTTAAATATTTTTCTTGGAACATAAAAGTATGTGCTCTGTTGTTTTGTTCCACGTCGGCTCAGAGCTGTTTGCAGCGTGACAGGCGAGACAGTGGGCCCCGTAAGGAACGATGAGCGACGAGTGATTCTTCCTGCCTTAATCAGAATTTACTGGATGTCACCTTTAAAGAAGACAAGAACGCTCTTAACTGATCTGTTGAGATTTTCCTTAAAATAAGTACTATTGTAAACCTTCACGGGGAAAGTGCGTAACGTACAATTACGTCCTTGGGTGGGAACTTTTATTTCTGCCTTTTGAGCCCTTCATTAGTTCACTAAGGAGTCGAGTCATCAGAGGCCGTGTCTGAAGACAGGTTGACAAAAACCTGAGCCTCATTTTCATTTTCCCTTAACAAACTCAGACATTCCGCCCCAGGCGAGATCTGCTGTGCTTCTCAGGCCCCGGTGTGTTGAGGGCTGTCGGGGACACTGGGGCCTTTGAGGGGGACGGACCCTCAGGTGGCTTCCTGAGTCGCGCAGGCTCGCGGCGCTGGCATCTGACGACGGGCCGGCCCCGGCCCCGAGTAGCGCATCCGTCGGATCTGCACGTTCCAGTCACTCTCTTTCAAATTGATGCGTCTTCAAAACCCCTGAACTCCTTGAGTTTCTTCTTGGTGTGGCCACGCCTCCGAGACTGAGTTTGGAGCTGGTCTCCGCCCTGTGTGAGGGTGTGAGCAGGTCGCCCGCCTCCCCGAAGCTCGGGTCACCGTCCCTGGGTCAGTCATCCCTGGGCCAGCACGCGGCCCAGCAGCTCCTGCGTGAGGTTGCTCGGAGGGTTTGGCTGGTTGGGTCCCAGAGCAGCTCCTGCTGCCTGACCAGGGTTTCCAGGCAGGGCCAGCAGAAGCGCCCTCTTTTCCCCATTTGCCCCTGGGAGGGTGCTGCCCGCGCCTCCATGTGGTGGCCCCTCACCCAGCGCAGCTTTTGGGCACCATCCTCTCTGGGCCGCTGAGGACGTGGGGAGACAGGGACGCGGCCACCGCTCTGTGGGTCCCACGATTCAAGTGGCTTCACTGGTTGGTCAGGCGACGTTTGGATGAATGTACGGGGATGTGTGTGTTTCTGACTTGGTCATTTACTTTGACTGGAGACTTTCAGTTTGTTTTCAATGAAAATCCTCAAACGTACAGAAGCAGAGGATCGTCTAGATCTCCATAACCATCATCCAGATTCAGGATCAAGGTTTTTCCCATTTTGCCCTTATCCATCACCCTTTTTAAAAGCCTCTTTTCTCCTCCTCTTTTTTCCTTTCTGCCGACATTCCAGACCTTATTTTGCCCCTACCTACTTCATGTGTGTCGTTTTAAAAACCAGACCGTGGTAGGGTTTGCAAGTCGCCTCACGAGGACTCGGGCCCTGTCAGCCTTAAGTGGACGTGTCTGCGACTTAGGTGGGGGCACGTTTTCTCACAGCAGCAACTGTTAAAATTGGGGTTGCACTGTCGGCAGAGACCCAGCAAACACACGTGTGATCCCCGACCTCAGGTCCGGTTCCCGCCTGAGGCCGGGCCTCCTGACCGGGTGCCAGAGGGTAGAGCAGACAGTCCTGGGAAAGCCCTCTGCCCGACCCAGGTGCGGGCAGGTTCCCTCTGGAGGCGCTGTCTCCTGGCCTGTTCCAGCTCCCAGCGACGCCATGTCCTCAGCCCGAGGCCCCTTTCTCCACCCTCACGTTCCACGGGGCTGCATCTGGCCCCTCCTCTCTCCTCTTTACATCTTTTCTCTCTGACCAGAGCCAGCAAAGTTTCTCTAATTTTAAGGATTCATGGGATTAGGTTGGGTCCACCTGGATAATCCACGGTGGTCTCATCTCCAGACTGGCTGATTGACAACGTTCTTTTCATCTTCAGCCTTAACCCCCTCCCGTGTAAGGTCGCACTCACAAGCTCTAGGGAATAGGGTGTCCTTTGGGAGTCGTGGTCCTGCTGACCGCAGTGGAGCTGACAGTCAGTTGTAAGAGCTGTCGGCCAGTTGTACTCTTTTGGCAAAGATGTGGGAAGGTTTATCGTTCTTTGCCTGTTCTGGGTTTAAGGGGTGTCTCGTGCATCCCATCACTGTACAGTGGTTTAATCTGCTGCCAGGTTAGATTGTGCCACCTGGGGTTTGCGACTCTGGGGACATCGTCTTAAGGACTGTTGCTGGGCCACTGGGTTTCGTGCGCATGGCAATCGGGGGCAGGTAAAGGGGGCAGGAGTGGAGGGACTGCACCCCGGAGCTGCCAGGCTCTCCTTCACCCCTGCACCTCGACGCGCTCTGCCTCTGGTCTCCTGCTGGCTGTCTAGGTGGCCGGCCCCGCGAGTTCCGGGGCCACGTGACGAGGGAGGTGTGGCCGGGAGCACGGCGGGGCTCCTCTGTCCCGGCCTCGGCTGCTTCCTGCCCCTCGGGGGTGCAGGGCTAAGGGTACCGCTCGGGGTCTGTTCCCAGGACGGAGTGGTTGGGGGTGAGATGGTGGCGGGTGCCCAGGGCCTACCTCGGCCCCGCGTGGACAGGGCTTGTCCTCCCGGCCACCCTGACAGCTCTCACTTTTCCTTTCAGGCAGCTGATGGTACCAGAACCCCTGGAAAAACTGGGATTTGGAGATTTGATAGATGGAAAGTCAGAGACAAAATCGGAACCGTGATGGGAAGAAGCCCGCAGGGCTGTGTGGGTTGTCCGATGACCTGCCGCCCCAGCAGCTTGCTTGTAGGTACCGTGGCTCAGGAAGGGGCTTTGGTGACGCCGCGAGGTGCCACTCGAAATAAAGACAGACACCCTTCCCTGATCGATGCGCCTCGTGGCTGGGAGATGGCTCGTCTTCTGAAGCTCCCAAAAGGATTCTGGAAAACCGTTGTCCCTTTGAGATCCCATTTTCCCCCAGGAGTGTTAGGTTTTATCTTTAAGGTCAGGTGTGCGATGGGGCTCCCGGGAAGGTGAGGTGCCGGATGACGTCCGCCTAGTGAGTGGACACCGCAGGTTCCTGTGAGACGCTGGATTCACATCACGGGTTCTGCGTGTCTTTTCGGTGCAAAAGTGATAAATGTTCACGAATTGTGGTCTGTCACGTAGACAGAGATCATCGGGAAAGCGTTTCCTAGCAAATGCGTTTCTCTTTGTACTCGTAAACGTACGTGCCTTTTCTTTCCGTCTCTCTTTCTCCTTGAGGCTAAGCTTGGAAGTGGGAAGCAGCCTGGCTGTTGATTTTTCTGACTTCTTGATTTTTTTTTGCTGATGCACAAACGCCACGTATCTTTCGAGTCCGGGGGCATTTTCTGATTTGGATCAGACGATACTTGTTAAACTAGATGGTTTAATTTTAAGAACTCATTTGCTGTAACTGAGAAACAGAACGTCCCCCCGTCGATCGATGTGCACAGTAGCCTCCAGTGCTTTTACTCCGAGGAAGCCCCCGAGACCGCAGCCATCCCTGCTTCCCGGCCAGACGTGGTCGGGGCAGCGCGTTCCCGCTGAGAGCTGCCCAGGGTGCTGTCAGGACAGACCTCCTGGGGGTGCAGACCCCGCGATGGCGTTTCTGGGGCGCCTTGTCGTGTGGGCTCAGAACCACAGCAGAGCCCCTGGACCTGCCCTGTGGACTGCCTTCCCTGGCCCCCCAGTCAGCTGGCTTTTGTCCCAGTGTGGCCAGTGCTGGGAGGATCCAGGTGTGTCCCCGCTGGTGGGGACAGCCGGCCCTGATCCCCCCTTCTTCTGCCTGGCGACCCAGGCCAGGCTCCGGGAAACCCTCGTGGTCTGCTCCTCGGCCGTGTCCAGTTCTCTGTGTTGACGTCCCTCTGCCTCGGTCCTACGGTGATGGCCATACTAGGTCAGGCCCTCCCTGATGGTCCCTCTGAGGCTGGTCCCATCTCCACGGGGCTCCCCAGCACCAAGGGCTTCATCTGTGGTTTGTCACTGTTCAGCATCGGCTCTCTGTCTGTGCTTCTAATTGTTCTGCAGGTTGTTTTCATATTTTTAGCTAGTTTGTGAAAAGCCGTGGTTTCTGTCAGCAAAGTGAGGCACGAAAATATTTTGTGTTTTCCAACAGTGCAGCGTCACACACACACAAGGTTATTTATCGCAGCATTGTCTGCAGTTGGAAAGCATTTAGAGACGGGGCCCTGGGCGGCCACAGGAAGGACTGGGGGAGAGAGAACGGAGCGCCCCGCGCTGCCCCGGGGTGACTCACCGTGAGCAGGCTCCGAGAGGGAACCGGGGCCCAGAGAACATCGTGGTGAGAGAGAGAGAAGGAACCAGCACAACACCCGCGTGCCTGAGCAACAGGAAACTACGGAAGGCAAACTGGAAACCAGTGAGGATGGTTGCCGACAGGTGTGGGGGTGGGGGGCAGCTCTCTGAGTGCTTCTGACTCGGAGCCATGTTCTTGTTTTCCGTGCTCAAGAGGTAAACCGGGACGGGGGGGGGGGGCCACCGTGGGACAGCGGCAGTGACCCCGAGCCCAGCCGTGTCGCGAACGCTGACTGCCCGCGGCAGAGGGGCCGGCGGGACGGGACTTGTCCAGGTGCTTTGGAAAACGGTGTTTTGATTAATGCTAGAGACGGAAAGCCGAGACCTGTATCCGGTTAGTATGTTTGTTCGTCACGTGGACAGGGGTTCGGAGGCTGTGAACTGTAAGGTGGAAAAAGCTGGAGCTGTGCTGTGGGTGACGAGAGCCGGGGCTGTGGGATCCTGGTTCTTGGACATCTGCCAGGGCAGCGGGTAGAGAGGCAGACGTGTAAGTGCGTATGCGTGCGCGCATGTTTGTACGGACGTCCCCTCGCTCTGGGCACCAAGGGACCAGGGGCAGGAAAGTCCAGGTGAGCCTGGACCCTCTCGTGTCAGAAAGTAAGGAATTGCTGGAACCATGATGGGCTTGTCGAGAGGACATGCGATGGAGCTCCCAGTAGCCCGATCGGGGGCCAGTGGAGCAGAAGAAGGAAGGACTGTTGTGGGCTTTGGCTGCAGAATCAGTTCCTACCCAGGAGCCCCTGTTGATGGAAATAATGAATGGGGTAAATGTATCAGTGCAGGAAGGGACACCCCTCCTCCGGGTCCCAACCCACATGGAAGGAAGGGGCGTCGGTGGTCCTGAGGTTGGTGGGCAGCGTGACGTGGAACAGCTTTGCCTGGTCTGGAGGGCGCCCTGCGAGGCACTTGGCAAGCAGCTGAGGCTTCTCAGCGTGGCTGCCTGACTGCCCGCTCCCCGCAGCGCCTGCCCCGACCGATGCCCTGAGAAGGCGGCATTGCTTCTGCCGTTGTCTTCCCCGGAGTGCCTCACCTCAGTCTAATGAGCACACGCAGACACACCTGACATGCGGGACGGGCTGCAGAGTGAGGAACAGCGCTCCCCAGAAGGGCCGCGTCCTGGACAACAGATGGAGGGGCTGCCCCGGGCCAAGGGTCCAGGGAGGCTAGGGCCACCGGGGAGCCCGAGGGCCCGCACGTCAGTCACAGCACTTCTTGTCCTGTGCTCGCAGCGGGTGTCGTCGGGAGAAGCAGGCAGACAGAACTGGCCTGTTTCTGCAACTTTCTGGAAGTCTGAAATTATTTTGGAATCATTTAAAAAAATGTTTTGTGCTAAGCTCTTTGTAGTTGAACTTTCTATATACGTGATTGGGTAAATACTTTGAAACACATTCATGAATCTCGGATAGAATGCAGACGTAGTGGTTTCTGCGTCAGGAGGGGACGGTCGGGCTCTTGACAAAGGGCAGCAGCTTCCCGCGCTGCCTGCTGTCTCCTGGGTCTCAGTTGCTAAAAATGCCAGGCTCAGGGGTCCAGACGTCCTGTCTGGTCCTGCCAAAGCTCCTGTGAGATATTTTTAGTTGCCCGTCATTTGTCATGTAAAGAATGCCTTTTATTTCTCATACATACTCGTCACGATGAGCCAGCGACATTATTAGAAGACAATTTCCAGAATGTTTTCCAAGTGTCCTCCTTAGACAGGAGGTAAGCCGGAGCAATCAGGTCAGACCTGGGCCCACAGCTGCCTTCCCGGCAAGTGAGGCCAATGGAGCCCCTTGACCTGGCTCTCACTCCAGCCCCTGGGGCGGAAGCTCGGGGCGCAGGGCCAGGCCACCCTCCGTCCACAGCCTCGCGCAGGCCTCCACTCTGCTGGCTGGGCCCCAGGTCCTTTTAGCAACTCTGTGAAAACCTCAGGCAGCACACAGCGTGGCTGGAATATGTCTACTGTTAGGAAGGCAGTGTTTTTATTTTTTAAAAAAGGCAAGTCAGGTTTCTTCCCCACTAACAGGTCAGCACAGACTTGGTGGCTTAAACAACACATTTATGCCCCAGCCCGGAGGCCACACGTCCAAAGGGGAGGGTCCGTCTCCTCCTCTTCCAGCTCCTAGAGGCACCGCGGTTCGTGGCCCGAGGCCGTCCTCCATCTGAGCCAGTGGCTTCTCTCATCCCCGACTCGGCCTCCTCCCCACACCTCCCTCTGGCCCTGGCCCTCCCACCTCCCTCCTGTTAGGGCCCTCGTGATGACGTTGCCCCCCCCGCCCCCCGCCCTGGCATAATCCCGCCTCCCTTCTCAAGACCCTTAACCACAGCTGCACAGTCCGCTTTGCCACGTGGGGCCGCAGAGTCTCGGGTTCCAGGACCAGGACGTGTGCACTTGAGGCTAGTCCTCTGCCGGCGGCAGCACCTGCCGGCGCTTTGGGAGGACGCTGGGGCGCGGCACGGGGCCGAGCGGCGGGCGGCTTGCTCAGGCTCCAGGACGGCCGAGCGCCTGTCCTCATGATGCGCAGCAGCCCAGGTGTGGGTCGAATTTTCTCAGGGCTGAGTTTAAATCCCTGTGTTTTTCGGAATCTTTGGCACTGGCTTTGCTGGGCTTGTTGCTGGCAGACGGCGGAGAATGGGTACGTACTTAATAACCGGGATCGGAAAGTCACTGCCAGCGTGGCGTGTGGGACGGGGCCCCCCTTCTTGTCAGGTGTCTGTCTGGACGTCCCCTGGTTCTCTGCAGGTGTGAGCGGGTTTGGAACCCTGAACGGCAGATGTTCAGGACGCCTGCCAGTCCGGGTGGTTTCCTGCTATTTTTCTTTTAGAAACTTTATTTTCGTCACCCTATTTCCATTTTAAGAGTTTGTGGAAGAACAGCTTAAGACCGCTCGGTGGAGGTTCCTACCCACTCAGTGGCCTGAGCAGCGGGGAACCGCTGAACAGGCACAGAGGGCACCTGCACACCTTCGGACCAGTCCGCCACCTCAGGCTGAGCAGCAGGGAACTTTCTTTATGGCTGTATTTTATAACATGCACGTATCATTTTGATAGAAACAATAAAATCATTAGTTTAAAAAAGCTCATCGTGTTCAGTTGTATTTTATATCCTCTACAAGTTGCGTGCCTGTGGTTGTAACTTGCTGCGGCCCGTGAGCAGAGACTGTGCTAGTTTGTGTGTCGGGTGCCGTGTGGCCTTGCTGGTTGAGGGCAGGCTGGCCGCCACCAGGGCGTGGACCCTGTCAGCTCTTAAGGGAGGGGCCGCGTTGGTTCCCCGTGGGAAGTGGGAGCTCCGGCAGTGACCCCGGGGCGGGGGACAGGCTGGCCCTCACGAGCATGTCTTCCCGTCTGCGGTGCCGCTTCCCCAGCCTTTACTGGGGAAGAAAGGGCTCCTGTCTTTGGTGTCTGTCATTCTACCTGCCTGGTGCTTGAAGTCAGTCTTTTAGTGAAATTAGGTATTTATGGACTAGATAAAATGGGGCTTTATTGTTGCAGGAGGCATGAGGAACGTTCTGTTAACCCGTGCAGCAAGTGACCTTGTCTTAACACTGTGAATAAAGTCTCTCCTGGAGGGATGGAATCAAGTCTCAGCTGTGCTTGTGGAGTGGGGGTCCCTCACCCCGGAAACAGGGCCGAGGGTGCTCTTGCAGAGCCCCGGGGGGAAGCGGGCGTCGGGGAGTCTCAGAGCAGCGGGCTTCCTGCCGTGTTCCCAGCAGGGCCCAGCGATAAACCCGCGACTTCCAGCACCTTCCGGGAGCCTCCATCTGCAGGATTCTGCCAGCTGCCCTTGCGTGGGATTTACAGAGCTACGTGCGATGGCAGATGAGGACTCAGCTTCCGGGGGCCCAGCGGTGTCTCTGATGGCCGCTTTCTGAGTGTGAAGGGAAGCAGATCTTTTGGGCACTGGGGACAGAGTGAGGCCCCATGATGGGCGCTGGGGGCTGCAGACTGTGTTGGGGGAACAGGCAGACCCTCCCGGACGGGGAGGGTCTCCGGCACCTCGGCGCTGGGGGGACAGAGCTTTCTGAGGGTGCTGAGGCGCGTTACTACGTCAGGGCAGGGGTGGGGGCAGTTAGGGTTGGTTAGGCCAGGGGTGGGCCGGCCTTGCTGCCGAAGGACAGAAGCCTGGGGGCCTTCCCCTTCTGGCGACCTTGGTCCTGGTGCCTCGGGGACAGAATGTGGTTGCATGGCGGCCCCTGCTGGACGGTGGCGGCACTGCAGCGCCTGAGAGACACCTGTGGGAGGGCTGTCCCCGGGGGGCCCCCCCGAGGGGACAGTGTTATGTGCAGTGGCCTCCACACTCCAGGACCTAAAGATTGGACCAGGGCTTTGCATGCCTGAGGCCCCAGGTCCTGCTGACACGACGGCCCAGCTGGGGGGCCCTGAGTGCAGTGGGGGCCCCAGCTGAGGCTCAGCAACTCCCCCTGCCCCCCAGCGCCTGGGCCAGCGCCCTGCCCAGCACGGGCTCAGTGACGGCGGCAGGGGCCTCGCCGTCCACACCCACGGGCTGTGTGCCAGAGGGCGGCGGAGCCCCGTCCAGAGGAGACCACCCTGGGGCACAGGGAACTGGAGGAGGGCTTGCGCCGGGCCTCCGTTCCCGGCCTCACTCTGACCAGAGAGTCCTGGGCGTGATGGCTGTGGGGCCGGCTTTCCAGAGACCCCCGTGCCCTCGCTGGGTGGCAGCGCCCCATACTTGGCTTCTGACCCCAGCATTCGATGGTTGCCACCCTCACGGCCCTGGGATGGGCTGCGGTCAGCCGGGGGTTCTCACCAGGTGGTGGCTGAGGCTCCCCGAGGCCGTTCCACGTGGCCAGCACCTGAGCGGAGGGGACTCAGGCAGGGTGGCCTCCACGGGGCCTCGGCAGGAGAGCAAGACAGAGACCGAGGCAGAGAGCTAGAGGGAGAGACACAGAGAGAAGGAGAGACACGCAGAGAGGGAGAGACGGAGTGCGCCAGGTGGAAGCTGCAGCCTTTCCCAGCAGCCCCGGAAGCGCCGTCCTCCACGGGTGGGAGTACTGGCTCCCGCCCCAGGTGGGGGCGAGCAGGTAGGTCCCACCTCTCAGTGGGAGCTGGGGGGGATGTCAGTGACGTGGTGCGAGATCCTGGGGGAGGGAAGATGGATGGATGATGGATGGACAGGGTGGGGCACAGACAGAGGACCCCTCTCTGGGAAATCCAGGACCCCTCACGCCCCGCCCCATCCCCCTGTCCGAGGCCTGTCCTGACAGGTTGGGTCAGAGCCCGGCCCGGCTCTGTCTGCAGTCTGCAGAGCCTGGTGAGCTGTGAGATGCGTCCAAAGGGGCTGCGGGCTTCCCCGCCGCCTCCCTCGGGGTGGGGGGGGGTCCCTCGTGCTCAGTCCTCAGGCCTGTGGTCTGATCCTGGAGACAAGCCTCAGGAGGCAGGTGACCCAGGGCCTCCCCGTCACTAAGGGCTGCTGAGGGGCGGAATGAAGGACCCCTCCGTTCAGTGGACCCGGTGGGCTCAGCACAGGGGCTGGGACTGTCACGTGGAAATACTCTTCAGGTCCGAGGACTCACATGAGTAGAAACGCACCCTGCCGTTTCGTGACTGGGTTCTCTCACCGAGCATCGCGTGTTCAAGGTTTGTCCAGGTTCTAGCTGTGTCAGCACTTCCTTCCTTTCCTGTGGCCGAGTCCTGTACCACTGCAGGGAGGGACCACGTTGTGTGTATCCATTCATCTGCTGATGGACGCGGGTCGTTCCGCTTTGGCTCCTGTGAGTAACGCTGCACGTGCATGTTTCTGAGTGAACGTGTGTTTTCTGTCTCGCGTGTGTACCTCGGAGTGGCACTGCTGGGTTGCGTGGTGAGTGTGTTTAAGTGTCAGCACTGGCGAGTCTCTGGCTGAACTGCCCCCGTCCCAGCGTGTGTGCGGCCGTGTCTCGTCTCCCTGACCACGCGTGGTGCTGAGCGGCATCACGTGCACACTGGCCGTCTGTGCGTCTTCCTTGGAGAAGGCTCTGTGCAGATCCTCTTCCCGCTGACTTGTAAGAGTTCTTTATAAGTGAGTTTTTAAAATTTATTTTTTTATTTTATTTTTGGCTGCGTTGGATCTTCGTTGTTGCGCGCGGGCTTTCTCTAGTTGCAGCAAGCGGGGGCTACTCTTTGTTGCAGTGCGCGGGCTTCTCACTACAGTGGCTTCTCTTGTTGCAGAGCACGGGCTCTAGGCACACGGGCTTCAGTAGTTGTGGCACACGGGCTCAGTAGTTGTGGCTCGTGGGCTGTAGAGCACAGGCTCAGTAGTTGTGGCCCGTGGGCTCTAGAGCACAGGCTAAGTAGTTGTGGCACACGGGCTCAGTAGTTGTAGCTCGTGGGCTCTAGAGCACAGGCTCAGTAGTTGTGGCACACGGGCTCAGTAGTTGTGGCTCGTGGGCTCAGTAGTTGTGGCCTGTGGGCTCTAGAGCGCAGGCTCAGTAGTTGTGGTGCACGGGCTCAGTAGTTGTAGCTCGTGGGCTCTAGAGCACAGACTCAGTAGTTGTGGCTTGCAGGCTATGTAGAGCGCAGGCTCAGTAGTTGTGGTGCACAGGCTTAGTTGCTCTGCGGCATGTGGGATCTTCCTGGACCAGGGCTCGAGCCTGTGTCCCCTGCATTGGCGGGCAGGTTCTTAACCACTGTGCCAGCAGGGGAGCCCCTATCAGTGAGTTTGAGTTGTGCTGATTTGTGTGTGAACTGCAGATCCACGGCTGGATGTTGCTGCTGCTGCGGGCTCCCCAGACTGCATCTGGGACCTTTCCCTGCGGCTCCCACCCCTGCCCCAGCCAGGCCGCCCGTGCTCACTGCCTTTGGGAAGCCACGTCCTGGCAGCCTCGCTCCAAGCCCGAGAGATGCTCCACCCTCCTCCTCCTGCAAGATGCTGGTTCTCTTAGGGACACCAAGCAAAAAATATTTTTAAATGTCCCCAAACCCACTAAACAACCCATAGCGCCCTGCCCCCACAGACACCCCACCCCACATGTCACCTCTGGGGACAACCCTGAGACCCTGTCTTCCCAGGGGGTCTCCAGGGCCGGTGCCGCTCTCAGATGGAGAAACCGTCCTGGTCCCAGGGGCCTGTCCCTGCTGCCCCCTGGCTTTGGGGTGGGGAGGGGCCTCCGTACCTGTGTCTGTTAAGCACACGCAAAGCTCCTGAGTGGCCCTGCTGTACCAAGGGTCCCCTTTCCTTTGGGTTTTTCTGTGTTTCTCTTGGTGAAGAAAAAAAAAAAAAGATCCTTTTTGTTGGGGGTGGGGCCGGAGGCTGAGGGCAGAGGCTCAGGAGTTGCACTGGGTGAGGGCTTTAAAACAGGAACTGTCCCAAGCCACACCAGGAAGCTGGTCCTCGTGGCCAGGCGTGTCCCCGTCGCTCATTTTCGCCACCATCTTCGTGCCATCTCCACCCTTCTGGGGGGTGCCTGCTTCCTCAGCCCCCAGTGGAGGGCTGACCCCAAATCCCCAGCCACCCCGCTCCTGGGAAGACCCATGGGGGTCCCCTCTGGGTCTGGCTCAGCAGGCACGGGGAGGAGGGTGGGCGCAGGCGGAGGGATGCCTCTGCAGCCCTGCGAGGCCCCAGGAGGGTTCTGGCCTGGTTCCTGCCCTGCTCCATTCTCGCCCAGCGCCACCCCGGAACCTAGTGGCTGCTCAGCCCCCGAGCACAGCGCGTCCAGAGAAGGGCTGGAAGGCAGCGCCCACTCTCCCCACCCCCGTGCCAGGGCTGGGGCTAATTCATCCTAAACCCGGCTCTCAGGCCAGGGGTGCTGGCACAGCCTGGGGCTCCCCGTCTTCTCCCCTACTTAGACGGGTCAAGCTGCTAAGGGCTCTGCATACAGCAGGCGCTGCGAGAATGCTGTCGAGGGGAGGGGCCTATGGAAGGAAGGACGCGGCTGCCCAGAAGGCCGGCACACGCGTCAGCCAGGGAGCTCTGAGCATCGCTGTGCCCCTGCCGCTGGCGACCTCTGCGCTTGGCGTGTCCCCTCCCCTCCCTTCCCCTCCCCGTCCGGGCAGGGGTGCCTACCCACCTGCTCTACAGAAGCTCCTTAGGAGTCTGGGGACAGCTGCCGGTGGCTGGGGGCTGCACTGCCCTCTGTGGGGATGAGGATGCCTGCTGCACCCCCGCCCCGGTGCTGGTCCTCTGCCTGCCAGCACCCCCACCGCCTTGCAGCCCCCCCCGGCCCCCCCCCCCCCACCTCTGGGGCCCCCCCCCCCCCCCCCCCACCGCCCGTCTTCGTGGCCATCTCCCCACCTCCTGCACGGCCCTCTGCTGCCCAGGCCGTTGGTGCTGCTGCCCAGCGGGCCCCGGCCCCCTCCTGGGCAACCCACCCGCTGTAGCTGCCTCGGCGTCGACTGCCCTGGACTCTGTCCCCAGCCCTGGAGTGGACCCCTTCCTGGATCTTCTGTGGGCTTTGGCGGCCCCACCATCCCCAATGCCTTCCTCGGGCCACGAAGCCCTGAGTCCCGGGCATTTCCCGTCCCCTACACCCAGGCAAGCACAGCTGTCTCCCCACTCGCCCTCGTGTGCCCCCCCAAAAGCAGACAGAGTGGTCACTCTCCTTCGTCCCCATCCCCCTCAGAACAGGAGCCGGACCCCCAGGGCCGTTCGGGGACCCCGGGGTCTGGGCCCCAGCAGCCCCAGGACCCTGGGCCAGCCTGTGTCTGGCTGTGGCCCACCCTGGGCTGCCTGTCACCTTCTGAATTTTGTGAGTCCTGAGCCCTGCACCCCAGCCCCACTGCACCCCGTGCCTTCACTCCAGCCTGGGCGTGGGGGGGTGGGGGGCGCTGCAGATCTTGACCTGCCTGTCTCCTCTTTTAAGAGTCTGTTTCTTGAATTCTCACTTCCTCCTGCCTACCTGGACAGTATCTTCACCTCCTTAGCCGGATGGGAATACAGAGACAGTGAACAACCCACCGCCAAACAGGGCGTGGCTGTGCGCTCAGCCCTGCCTGCTCCGCACCTGCCCTACTCTGAGGCCCCTGTAGCTTCCCTGCCCCTCTTGGACCCTCAGCAACCCTGCCCTGCTTGAGGAGTGGGGTGTCTCTTTGTTTCCGAGCTGTATGTTCATCCCAGCCCTTCCACCTAGAAGCCACGTGCGGCCTTGGGTGTGATTGAACTGCTCTGTGCCTCAGTTTCCCCATCTTTAAATGGGGATTAAATAAGAAAACACACGTGAGGAGTCTGACCTAATGCCTGGTGCTGTTGGTAGAGTAGCTGTTGTTGTAATTGGCGTCAGCCTGTCTTCAGTGATGTGCTCCACTCTGCTGTGTGGCAGATTCTGACCCTGGCACGGGGACCCAGAGATGAAAATGCCACCCATCCCTCCCACAAGGCCCTAGAGGGCTGCGTCCCTGCTGTTGGGCGGAGCGGGCGGCGGGGGCCGGGCAGGGGCCAGGCATTGGTGAATTGGCACCAGCACAGCCTCCACGGAGGGCGAGGGGCAGGCCTGTCACCGGTTGGGATGCCCTTCCCCTTGTCCCGGAGGCGCCACTGCCGGATGTGGACCCACCCGGGACGATTGCAGAGCGTCCGACTGTGATCCCAGCAGATGGAAGGCGCCCGCCCCTCAGCCAGTCCCTGGGGAACAAGTCGTTGTTCAGCTCTGAGTAGAACGCAGCCGTTGGGAAAGAAAGGGGCAGATCTGTGTGTATGGACTCGAAAAGGGGCACGTACGGTTTACTCAGTGAAAATAAACCGACCCAAAACCCCCAGCAGCAGACCAGAGGAATAGGGACTCCCTTGGTGTTCTAACAGGCCGAGGACCATTCTGGAAGGATGCTAATGGTGTTAACAATGGTTGGCTCACAGTTGCCGGGGCGGGGGTGGAGGTGGGGAGATTCAGTCTGGTACTGTTTCAATTTGTTTTTAACAAGATGCATCGTTGCATTCATAATTTAAGAAGAAAATGAAAAGAATTTGAAAAAATGCGGTGGTGGGGGGGGCGCATCACCTCCCTCCCTCCCTGTGTCTCGGTCCTGGCCTCCTGACTCAGAACGGGCTTTATCGGGAGCACCGCGGCCCACCCCTTGTCCTGTCTCTGCGGGGTGGACGGCGGGGGCCCTTCTCCAGCCTGAGCACCCACCGCACTCACTGGGCCTTGTCACCTGCCGGCCATCTCCTCCCAGGGCAGGGATGGTGTGAGCCCCGGCCCCCA
>NW_020837974.1:492474-521080 GCF_003676395.1 Aethalodelphis obliquidens | reverse complement strand
CTGGGGGCCGCCCGCGGGCCGCGCCGGCCAGAGCGCGCCGTGCGCCCCGGGCCCCGCGCCGGCACACGCTCGGCTGCCGCGGCGGCGACGAGAGCGGCGGCGGTGGAGCCGGGCCGGGCGGCAGGAATGCGGAACCGGCGCGCGGGCTGAGCTGCTCAGGATGGCGCAGGGGCGGCGGCGGCGGGCGGCCTGCGCGGGGCCCTAGCGCGGCGGGGCGGACGCTCCCCACCCGGCGTCGCGGGGGGCGGCAACGCGGCCATGGCCAAGGAGCGGCGGAAGGCCGTGCTGGAGCTGCTGCAGCGGCCGGCGAACGCGCGCTGCGCGGACTGCGGCGCCCCGGGTAGGTGCGGGCCCGCTGGCTGCGCCCGGGGTAGCTGGGGGTCTGGGTGGGTGCGGGCCAGGTAGTGGCCGGCCCGCGTGTGGGAGGGCCCGAGTGGATGCGGCCCGGGGTGGGTGCCGGCCTGGATGCCAGCCCCGGGGTCGGGGAGGGGTGCTGCGGCGCCTGCTTGGGGGGGGGCGCGGGCAGCGCAGCCTGGTCCCCGCTCGGGTGGGGCGCGGGCCCGAGGGCATCTGCCGGGACCCGGACATCGCCTGCCCGCCCACGGCCCCTGGCCTGCGGCTGTGTCTCCGCCTCCCCTCCCCCAGGCTGCGTGTCTCGCTGTCACTCGCGGACCGCCGCCGCCTTGCGAAACCTGGGGCTCCGCAAAGAAAGAGGAATTCGCGGCGGGCGACCGGCTGCAGGGAGGGGACGGACAAGCGGGCCGCGGGCCTCTGTGCGTGGGTGTGGGGTTCCACCTGGCCCTGCCCCCCACCTGCGGGTGACGTCATGGGCCCCCGCCTGGAGCCCCCCTCTAGCCCTGCACCCGGCGGCAGGGGGAGGAAGCACCTGCCGCCTCCACGTGGACCCCGTGGGAACGGGCGCCCCTCCCCCCACCCGGCCTCACTGCTCTGGGGCAGGTGGCCAGTTCAGGTGGGGCAGAGGGGCAGGTGCAGCTCGGAACAAGCACTAGGCTACCTGCACCCCATCCTCCCAGCAGGCATCTCCTAGACTTTGCTCCTGGGTGGTGCCCGCTATGGGTTGATTTCCAAGGCGCCAGAGCCCTGGGGCTACGTGTGCTGGGACTGGCAGGAGGAGAGAAGGCTTTGCTCTCGGACCAGTGGCGCCCTGCTTCTGGGCTGGCAGCCCCTGGCGCGGCTTCGCTGCGGTGGGGGGTGGAAGAGCCCCGAGAGGCTCACCTGCTCAGGCCCCCAGCAGGGAGGACGGCTCAGCTCAGGCGCTGTCCCCAGGCTCTGCGGGGACACACGGGGCGCTCCACTGGGGGCTCCTAGCCTGAGCCCCTCAGAACAAACCTACCACAGCAGGGAGTGGCCGAGCCCCCGGGGGGGAAGGTGGGAAGACTCTGCATTTGTTCTGAGACTCCTGTTTGAGACACAGTCTCTGGACACCCCGCAAGTAGGACACCCCCCCAGCTCTCCTCTGCTGCTCGCCCGCTGGGCTAGGAGGGGTCCCCAGCGCAGCCCCCGCCCCTGCCGAGTGCTGGGCAGCTGCTGGGCAGCTGCAGTGTGGCTTCGAGAGGCCACGCCAGAGCTGGAGTGTCCCAGAGGGGCGGCAGATTGAGGGCCTTTCCCCGCCGCCCTGAGGGCCTGCCTCGCCTGTCTGTGCAGTGAGGCGGCAGCAGCGTCCCCTCCGAGCCTGCTCTCGCCCGCTCCGCCGTCCCACCTCCCTCTCCCAGACCTGTGTTTCCACTTGTCGGGAGAGCGGCCGTGCCAGGGAGCAGTCTGGTGAGGAAGGGCGGTCAGCATGTTCTGCTCTCAGGCTTGGCGTTGGGGGCCCGGGCAGTGGGGAGCTGGCCCCGGCCCTCCCCTTCCTGGCCACCCTGCCCAGCGGGGGCTTCTCTGGACCCAGAGCCTCCCTGGCAGGAGGGACAGTGGGCTTCCTTGGTGTGGTGGGCCCTGCAGCTGCCCTGCCCACCCACCCACTCGGTCCAGGGGTGTGGCCCTCCAGCAGGTACAGGGGGTCAGGAGTCGCCGGCTCTCCCTGGCGTCGGGCCCGCCTCTGCTTTTCAGACTCGGTCCATGACCTCAGCATCTTGCCTCATCTTGTCTGGCAGCCTGACAAGACAAGATACGGGCTGTTGCCCCCATTTTACAGCTGGGGTGACTGAGAACTTGAGCTGTCTTAGGGGACATGGGGCCTCAAAGGCAGACCGGCTCTCCTGCCCTGACCTCCCGTGACCCCCGTGTGATGCCCGCGCATGGTCTCTGCTAGAGCCCCGCTGGTCCGTCCATAATCTGTGCCACTGTGGGGTGTCACTGGGACCTCCCATCCCTGCTGTGGCCCAGATAGGCAACTCGGGCCCACTCTGGCATTGATGGGGGCTGGAGGGGGGACAGAACACCGTCACATGGACTGGTTCATGGCTGCTCTTCTCAACTGCAGCCCACCAGGAGCTGGGTGCCTCAAGGGTGAGGGTCCCCACGGCCTGCACTCTGCACCACAGGACACGGGGTGGTCCCTGGCCCCCCTAACCACCAGAGCAGATCTGGGAAGACCTCACAGCTGGCCATGCAAGGGCTGCTGGGAGGAACGCAGTCTGGGGTTGGCTGCAGCCCCCATGGGACCTGCTCCCAGATCCTCCCATTGTCTGCTCCAAGAGTGGGTCCCCTGCCCTTGAACACAGGGCCTTGTCTAACAGCTTCCAGAGAGGCTGCTCTCGTGGCAGGCCTGGTGGTGGTGTGGGGGGTGTCCTCCACCTTGGAGGGTGTGGGTAGGGGGCTGTGCCTCTTACTTCCTCTGAGTCACCTGCCTAGTTGGGACAAATGACAGTGTCACCTTTGAAGCTCAGGTCTGATGCCCAGGAAGGACGTGGCCTGTCAGCTCTTTCATTGGGCTGAGGTGGGGGTGATCATTCTGTGGGGCTTTAATGCATGTCACCTGGACCTTGGGATTGCCTAGAGCGCCAGGCAGAACCACCTCTGAGCACACGTGGGCCTTCTGATTGGCGGTGAGGTCTGGGCTCGTTAAGGAGAGCTTCCTGAGAAGACGGATGGTTTGGGACGGCGGTGTGGAGACCCTGCTGCTCCTGGACCGGGGGTGTCTGGGTGTGAGTGGCCCTGGGGGCCCGTCCTCGCAGCTCTGCCAGGACTGGAGCAACTGCCTGCAAGACCAAGGCGGTGAACTCAGAGCCGGAGGTCCTCCCTCAACCCTGGAAGGCTTCAAGGCAGAGGTGACTTTTCAGACATCGCTGTAAACCTGGGCAGAGAGGAATTTCGGGAATTTGGCTTAGTTTGGGAGAGGGTCCTCTGAGAGCGTGGTTGGCAGGGGGCTGCTGAGGAGTGGGCTGGGCGGGCAGTCCCTGCTCCCTGGAGCAGCAGCCCACTTGGGTTTTGGGTTCAATTGTTTTTTCATTGTGGTAAAATATACAAAAAAGTTATTTTTCAGTGTGCAGCTCGGTGGTGTTAAGTACCTTCACACTGTCGTGCAGCCATCACCACCACCCATCTCACAGCTCTTTCCATCTTGCAGAACGGAAACTGTCCCCATTAAACACTGACTCCCTCTTCTTTCCCAGCCCCCACCCTTCCAGTTTCTGTCTCTATGAATTTGACCCACATAAGTGGAATCACACAGTATTTGTCCTTTTGTGTCTGGCTTATTTCACTGAACATAATGTCCTCAATGTTTATCATGTTGTGTCAGGTGTCAGAATTTCCTACCTTCTTTAAAAAATTGAGTTATAATTGACTGTCACATCATATTAGTTTCAGGTGTACAGCGTAGTGATTCGGTATCTGTACGTGTTGAGAAATGATCACCATGGTAAGCCTAGTTAATATCCTTCAACACGCAGAGTTTTTCCTTGTGATGAGAACCTTTAAGATCTACTGTCTTAGGAACTTTCAAATATACAGCACAGTGTTTTTCACTGTAACACCATGCTGTGTGTTACATCCGCAGGACTCATTTATTTTGTAACTGGACGTCTGTACCTCTTGACCCCCCTTCACCCATTTCACCCACCCCACCCTACCTCTGACAACCACCAATCTGTTCTCTGTATCTGTGAGTTTGGGGTTTTTTTGGTTTGAGGTTTGGGTTGTTTTTAGATTGCATATACAGTATTTGTCTTTCTCTGTCTGGTTTATTTTATCAGCATAATGCCCTCAGGATCCATCCATGTTGTCACAAATGGCCAGGTTTCCTGCTTTTTTATGGTTGAATAATATTCATATATTATACATCCCATTTTCTTTATCCAATCATCCATATCTTAGCTATGGTAAATAAGGCTGTAATGAACATGGGGTACAGATAGCTTTTTGAATTTGTTTTCATTTCCTTCAGTAAAATATCCAGAAGTGAAATTACTAGATTGTATGGAAGTTCTAGTTTTAATTTTTTAGGAACGTCCATACTGTTTCCATAGTGGCTGCATCAATTTACATTGTCACCCAGGTGTACAAGGGTCCCCTTTTATCCCCGTCTTTGTCAACACTTGTTCTTTCTTGTCTTTTTTTGATGATGGCTATTCTAACAGGTGCGAGGTGATACCTCATTGTGGGTTTGATTTGCATTTCCCTGATGGTTAGTGATTTGAGCATCTTTTCATGTACCAGGCCATCTGCATATCTTCTTTGGAAAAATGTCTCTTCGGAGGCCTTGCCCGTTTTCTAATTGAAGTGTTTTGTTTCGTTTTATTGCTATTGTATGAGTTCTTTTTGGGTATTGACCCATTATTATTTTGGGTATTGACCCATTATTAGATATATGATTTGCAAATATTTTCTTCCATAGGTTGCCTTTTTATTTTGTTGATGGTTTCCTTTGCTGTGCAGAAGCTTTTTAGTCCCACTTGTTTATTTTTGCTTTCGTTGCCTTTGCTTTTGGTGTCAAATCCAAAAAATCATCACTAAGACGGACGTCAAAGAGCTTATTACTGTCTGTGTTCTTCTAGGAGTTTATGGTTCCATGTCTTACATCCAGGTCTTTAATCCATTTCAAGTTAATTTCTGTGTGTGGTGTAAGACAGTGGTCCGAGTTCATTCTTTTGCATGTGGCTGTCTGGTTTTCCCAGCACCATTTATTGAAGAAATTGTCCTTTATCCATTATATAGTCTTGGCTCCTCTGTTGTAAAGTAATTGACTGTATATGTGTGGGCTTATTTCTAAGCCATCTATTCTATTCCACTGATCTGTGTGTCTGTTTTTATGCTAATACCATACTTTTTTCTCATACTGTTTTGATTACTATAGCTTTCTAATACAGTTTGAAATAAGGAAATATGATGCCTCCAGCTTTGTTCCTCTTTCTCAAGATTGCTTTGGCTATTTGGGCTTCTTTGAGGTTCCATACAAATTTTAGGATGGTTTGTTTTTGTCAAAAATGCCATTGGAATTTTGATAGGGATTTCTGTAGATATCTACATTGAATCTGTAGATCGCTTTGGGGGGTAGGGACATTTTAACAGTATTAATTCTTCCAATCCACGAGCCCAGAATATAATTCCATTCATTTGTGTCTTCTTCAGTTTCTTTCATCAGTGTCTTATAGTTCTCAGTGTACATGTTTTTCACCTCCTTGGCTAAATTTATTCCTAGGTATTTTATTCTTTTTGATGCAATCATAAACGTATTGCTTTCTTTCTTTCTGCTAGTTCTTTTTATTAGTGTAAGGAAATGCAGCAAATTATTGTATATTGATTATGTACCCTGCAACTTTACTGAATTCGTGTAGTAGTTCTAACATTTCGATGGCGTCTTAGGGTTTTCCGTATTTTATATCATGTCATCGGCAAACAGTGACAGTTTTACTTTTTCCTTTCTTATTTGGATGCCATTTCTTTCTTATTCTTGCCTATTTGCTCTGGTTAGGGCTTCCAATACTTTGTTGAATAACAGTGGCAAGACCGGGCTTCCTTGTCTTTGCTCCTGATCACACGATTTTTATTCTTCATTTGGTGGATCACGTTGATTGATTTGGGAATGTTGATCCATCCTTGCATCCCTGGAATAAATCTCAGTTGATCATGGTATATGATCCTTTCAATGCATCATTAAATTTAGTTTGCTAATAGTTTGTTATGGATTTTGCATCTCTGTTCATCAGGGATATTGGCCTATAACTTCCTTTTTTTGTGGTGTCTTTGTCTGGTTTTGGTATCAGGGTGATGCTGGCCTTGTAAAATGAGTTTCAAGGTGTTCCCTTCTGTTTCTTGGGAGAGTTTGAGAGGGACTGGTATTAGTTCTTCTTTAAATGTTTGGTAGAATTCACCAGCAAAGCCTTCTGGTCCTGGACTTTAGGTTGCTGGGAGGTTTTGATTACCGATTCAATCTCCTTATTAGTGATTGGTCTGTTCAGATTTTCTGTTTCTTCATGATTCAGTCTTGGTAGGTTTCATGTTTCTAGGAAATTATCCATTTCTTCCAAGTCGTCCAGTTTTTTTACTTCTAGGTTAATACCCTTGTGGGTAGAAAAGATGCTTGATGTGATTTCAGTCCTCTGAAATTAGACTTGTTTTGTGGCCTAACAAGTGATTTGTCTTGGAGAATGTTCCACGTGCACTTAAGAATGTGTATTCTGTGTTGCTTCTGGATGGAATTTCCCATGTATGTCTGTTAAGTCCATGGTCTAACGTGTTGTTTAAATCCAGTGTTTCCTCGTTGATTTTCTGTCTGGATGATCTAACCATTGGTGAAAGTGGGTGTTAAAGTCCCCTGCTATTACTGTATTTCCGTCTAGCTCTCCCTTTAGGTCTGTTAATATTTGCTTTACAGTTTTAGGTGTCACTTATGTTGGGTACCTAAATATTTACAAATGTTATACCGTCTTGTTGGATTGCCTCTTTATCATTACGTAATGACCTTCTTTGTGTCTTATTACAGTACTTGTTTTAAAGCCTATTTTTTCTGAGTATTTTTTCTAAGTATAGCTATCCTAACTCTCTTTTGATTTCCATTTCCTTCCTTTTTAAGGTCAAATAGTATTCCGTTGTATGAATGGACTACATTTTACTTATCCATTCTTCCACAGATGGACACTTGGGTTGCTTCCACGTTTTAGCTATTGTGGATAATGCTGCTATGAACATGGGTGTACAGACATCTCAAGACTCTGCTTTCAGTTCTTTTGGGTATATACCCAGAAGTGGAATTACTGGGTCACTTGGTAATTCTGTTTTTATTTTTTTGAGTAATCTTGTACTGTTTTCTGAAGTGGCGGTACCATTTTATATTCCCACCAACGGTTCACATGGGTTCGAATTTCTCCACATCCTCACCAACACTTGTTTTCTGTTTCTTGGTTAGTAGTCATCCTAGTGGGTGTGCGGTGGTGTCTCACTGTGGTCTTGATTTGCATTTCCTTAGTGATCAGTCATGCTAGCATCTTTTTGTGTGCTGATTGACCATTTGTACATCTTCTTTGGAGAAATGTCTTTTTAAATTCTTTGCCCATTAGAAATTGGGTTGTTTGTTGTTGTTGTTGAGTTTGGGGAGTTCTCTGTATATTCTGGACATTAATCCCTTATCAGATATATGATTTGCAAATATTTTCTCTCATTCTGTGGGTCGCCTTTTTACTCGATGGATAGTATATTTTGATGCACAAAATATAAAATATTTTCATGAGGGAATTCCCTAGCGGTCCAGTGGTTAGGACTCAGTGCTCTCACTGCTGAGGGCCTGGTTTCAATCCCTAGTCAGGGAACTAAGATCCCACAAAGCCGTGCAGCGCAACCAAAAAGAAAAAATTTTTTTTCATTTTCGTGAAATCCAATTTGCTTATTTTTTTCTTTTCTTGCCTGTGCCCTTTGGTGTCATAGCCAAGAAAGCATTTTCAAATCCAGTGTTATGAAGCTTTTGTCCCATGTTTTCTTCTCAGAGTTTATGGTTTTAGGTCTCACATTTAGGTTCTTGATCTATTTTGAGTTAATTTTTGTACATGGTGTTAGGTAAGGGTCCACCTTTATTCTTTTTTGCATGTGGCTATCCAGTGTTCCAGCACCATTTCTTGCACAGACTGTTTTTCCCCATTGATTGATCTTTACACCCTTGTCAAAAATCATTTGACCATATATGTGAGGGTTTATTTCTGGGCTCTGTATTCTATTCCATTGGTCTATTTGTCTGTTTTTATGCCAATACCACACTGCTTTGATTACTATAGCTTTGGAGGTCCCTTGTGATTACCTATGAATTTTAGGATGGGTTTTTCTATTTCAGCCAAAAAAGTCTTTGGGATTTTGGTAGGGTTCGCACTGACTTTTTAGATCACTTTGGGTAATGTTGACATTTTAACAATATTAAGTCTTCTAGTCCATGAACATGGGATGTGTTTCCATTTATTTATGTCCTCTTTAATTTCTTTCAGGAATGTTTGTAGTTTTCGTTGTACAAGTCTTTCACCTCCTTGGTTAAGATAATTTCTAAATATTTTATTCTTTTTGATGCTAATGTAAATGGCATTGTTTTTGTAATTTCCTTTTCAAATTGTTCTGTGTATATAGAAATGCAACTGATTTTTGTGTGTTAACTTTGAATCCTGCTGCTTTGCTTAGTTTGTCTATTAGTTCTAACAGCTTTTTTGTGGAGTCATTATGAATTTCTACATGTAAGATCATATCATTGGCAAATGAGATAATTTTGCTTCTTCCTTTCCAATTTGGATGTCTTTCATTTCTTTTTCTTTCTTTCTTTTTTTTTTTTTTTTTTGCGGTACGTGGGCCTCTCACTGCTGTGGCCTCTCCTGTTGCAGAGCACAGGCTCCTGACGCGCAGGCTCAGCGGCCATGGCGCACGGGCCCAGCTGCTCTGCGGCATGTGGGATCCTCCCGGACTGGGGCATGAACCCGTGTCCCCTGCATCGGCAGGCGGACTCTCAACCACTGCGCCACCAGGGAAGCCCTTTAATTTCTTTTTCTTGCCTGATTCCTCTGGCTAGAAGTTCCAGTACTGTGTTCAACACAAGTGGTGCAGAGGGCAACTTTGTCTTGTTCCTGATCTTAGAGGAAGAGCCTTCAGTCTTTCACCATTGACTGTTATGTTTGCTGTGGGTTTTTCATATATGGCTTTTATTATGTGGAGTTAGTTTACTTCTATTTCTTTCTTGTTGATTGTTTTTATAGAGTGTTGACTTTTTTCAAATGCTTTTCCTGCACCAGTTGAGATGATCATGTGTGTTTTCCCCTCTTTATTCTATTTAAGTGATGTGTTACATTGATTGATTTTCATGTATTGAACTGTTCTTTCATTCCAGGAATAACTCCTACTTGGTCATGGTATATAATCCTTTTAATATGGTACTAAATTCGGGTTGATAGTGTTTTTTTAAACTTTTTAAAGCCTTTTATTATGGATATTTCAAACATATACAAATATACCCATTACCCAGGTTTAACCATTCACTCTTTTTTTCCATATTCTTTTCCATTATGGTTTATTACAGGATATTGAATATAGTTCCCTGTGCTTTAAAGTAGGACCTGTTGTTTATCCATCCTGTATATAATAGTTTGCATCTGCTAGTCCCAAACTCCCAATCCAACCCTCCCCAGCCCCCTCCCCTTGGCACCCACAAGTCTGTTCTGTATATCTCTGAGTCTGTCTCTATTTAGTTTGATAGTATTTTGTTAAGGACTTTTTTCCCTAAATTATTTATTTATTTATTTTGGCTGTGTTGGGTCTTCGTTGCTGCACACGGGCCCCCTCTAGTTGCAGCAAGCGGAGGCCACTCCTCACTGCAGTGCACGGGCCTCTCACTGTGGTGGCCTCTCCCGTTGCAGAGCTTGGGCTCCAGGTGTGCGGGCTCAGTAGTTGTGGCCTGCGGGCTTCAGCAGCTGTGGCACACGGGCTCAGCTGCTCCGTGGCGTGTGGGATCCTCCCGGACCAGGGCTCGAACCCGTGTCCCCTGCATTGGCAGGTGGACCCCCAACCACTGCACCACCAGGGAAGCCCATTGTTGAGGATTTTTGCACCAATGTTCATAAGGTATATTGGTCTGTGGTTTTCTTATAGTGTCTTTGGTATCAGGTTTATGCTGGTCTTATAGAATGAGTTAGGAAGTGTTCCCTCATCTTCAGTTTTTCAATTTTTTAAAAAAAAGTTTGAGAGGAATTGGTGTCAGTTCTTCTTCTTCTTTTTTTTAAATAAATTTATTTATTTTTGGCTGCGTTGGGTCTTTGTTGCTGCACGCGGGCTTTCTCTAATTGTGGAGAGCGGGAGCTACTCTTCGTTGTGCTGCCCGGGCTGCCCATTACAGTGGCTTCTCTTGTTGCGCAGCACGGGCTCTAAGCACGTGGGCTTCAGCAGTTGTGGCTCGCGGGCTCTAGAGCGCAGGCTCAGTAGTTGTGGTGCATGGGCTTAGTTGCTCCGCGGCATGTGGGATCTTCCTGGACCAGGGCTCGAACCTGTGTCCCCTTCATTGGCAGGCGGATTCTTAACCACTGTGCCACCAGGGAAGTCCCCAGTGTCAGTTCTTCTTTAAATGTTAGGCAGAATTTGCTATTGAAGCCGTGAGGTCCAGTTCTTTTCTTTGTATGGAGAAGTTGATTGTGGATTCAATCTCCTTCCTAGTTATAGGTCTATTCAGATCATGTATTTCTTCCTGATTTAGTCTTGGTAGGTTTTGTGTTTCTAGGAATTTGTCTGTTTCATCCAAGTTATCCACTTTGTTGGTGTACAGTTGTTCACAGTACTTTCTTATAATCTTTTTTATGTCTGTAGAATTGGTAATAATATCCCCACTTTCATTTCTTTCTTTTTTTAAGTTTATTTTTTTATATGAAGTATAGTCGATTTACAGTGTTTTATTTGTTTCTGATGTACATCAGAGTGATTCAGTTTTATGTGTGTGTGTATGTATTCTTTTTCATATTCTTTTCCATTACGGTTTATCACAGGATATTGAATATAGTTCCCTGTGCTCTACAGCAGGACCTTGTTGTTTATCCATCCTATATGTAATAGTTTGCATCTGCCAATCCCAAACTCCCATGCCATCCCTCCCCCACCCTCCTCCCCCTTGGCAACCACAAGTCTGTTCTCTACGTCTGTGAGTCTGTTTCTCTTTTGTAGATATATTCTTTTGTGTCATATTTTAGATTCCACATGTCAGTGATGTCATATGGTATTTGTCTTTCTCTTTCTGACTTACTTAGTATGATCATCTCTAGGTCCATCCCACTTTCATTTCTGATTTTAGTATTTTGAATCTTTTTTCTTAGTCCATCTAGTTGAATTTTTGTCAATTTTGTTGATCTTTTTGGACAACCAACATTTGGCTTCGTTTACTTTCTCTATTGTTTTTCTGTTCTCTATTTCACTTATCTCTGCTCTAATCTTTCTTTCTTTCTTCTTTCCTCTGGCTTTGGATTTAGTTCTTCTTTTTCTAGTTCTTTACATTGTAAAGTTAGGTTACTGATTTGAGATCTTTTTTTTTTTAATGTCTGCATTTATAGCCCTAAATTTCCCCCTTAGCACCGCTTCTGCTGCATCTCATAAGTTTTAGTATGTTGTGTTTTTGTTTTCATTCATCTCTAAGTATTTTCTAATTTCCATCATGATTTCTTCTTAGATCCATTGGTTGTTTAAAGAGTGTTGTTAAATTTCCACAAAATCGTGAATTTTACAGTTTTCTTTGTTATCGATTTCTAACTTCATCCCGTGGTGGTTAGAAAAGATACTTTGTATGATGTCTATCTTTAAAATCTATTGAGACTTAATGTGTGCCCTAAGGTATGGTCTCTCCTGCCAAATGTCCCATGTGCACTTGTGAGAACGCGTGTGCTGCTGTCAGGTGGAGAGTTCTCTGTGTGTCTGTTAGGTCTAGTTGGCTTATTGTGTTAAGTCCTCTGTTTCCTTACTTCTGTCTGGTTCTTCTGTCCATTATTGAGAGTAGAATATTGAAATCTTCAACTGTTACTGTAGAATTGCCTATTTTCCCCTTCAAGTTGTCAGTTTTTGCTTCATGTATCTTGATGGTGTGTCATTAGCTATGTAAATATTCATAATTGTTATATCTTCTGGCTGTATTGAACCTTTATGAATATATAATGTCTTTCTTTGTTTCTTGTAGCCTTTTTTGATTTAAAGTCTGTTTTGTGTAGCCACTCTTCCTCTAACTTGTTTACTGTTTGCATGGAATATCTTTTTCTATCCTTTTAGTTTCAACCTGTTTGTGACTTTGGATCTCAAGTGAGTCTCCTGGAGAAAGGATACAGTTGGATGATGTGTTTTTCGCCATTCTGGCAATCTCTGTCTTTTGATTGGGAGTTTAATACATTTACATTTACAGTAGTTACTGATAAGGAAGGACTCACTTCTGTCATTGTGCTATTTGTTTTCTACGGCCTGTAGATTTTTTTGTCCCTTATTTCCTGCATTCCTGTCATATTTTATGTTTATTTTTTTAGTGAAATATTTAATTTTTTCTTAATTTCTTTTTGTGTATATTCTATAACTATTTTCTTTGTGGTTACCATGGGAATTACATTTAACATTCTAAAGTTATAGCATTCTAATTTGAATTTATAGCAGCTTAACTTTAATAACCTACAAAACCTCTGCTTTTTTATAGCTCCGTCTCCACCTCTTTCAGTTGTTGATGTTGCAGAATGATATCTTTATACATTGTGTGCCCTAAAACATAAACTACTAATTATTTTAAATGCACTATCTCCTGAAGTATGTAAAAAACAAGGTTTGGAGTCACAACCCGGAGTTACAGTAATGCCAGCTTTAACATTAATGTTTTTTCCTTTAAAAGTATTAGTCTCTTAAATCATGTAGATAACAAAAAGTTACGAACCATCGTTACAGCAATACTGGCTTGTATAATAGCCCACGTATTTACCTTTATTGAGATCTTTGTTTCTCCACATGGCTTTGAGGTACCATCTAGTGTTCCTTCATTTCACCTACAGGACTCCCTGAGCATTTCTTGCAGGTAGTCCTAGTGGTCACGAACTCCCTCAGCTCTTGTTTATCTGGGAATGTCCTCATTTCCCCCTTACTTTTTTTTTTTTTTTGCCCGCACTGCATGACTTGTGGGATCTTAGTTCCCCAACCAGGGATTGAACCTAGGCCCTTGGCAGTGAGAGCGCGGAGTCCTAACCTCCGAACTACCAGGGAATTCTCTCCCCGTTACTTTTGAAGGACAGTTTTGCTTGGATAGAGGAGTCTTTGTTAAGAGGTCCCCCCCCTGCCTTGAGCACTTTGAATATATTGGCTGTCTTTTGCCTCCAACATTTCTGATGAGAAGTCTGCTCGTTATCTATTCAAGGATCCCTTGTATGTGACAGGTTGCTTTTCTTTTGATGCTTTCAAGATTCTTTGTGTTTTGAAAGTCTGGTTATAATATTTCTCAGTTTGGGCTGCTTTGAGTTCATCTTCCTTGTAGTTTGTTGAGCTTCTTGGATGTTTATATTCATGTCTTTCATCAAATTTGTGAAGTTTTCAGTGAGTATTCCTTCACATATTTTCTCTGCATGTTTCTTTCTCTGCCTTTTCTCCCTCTGGGACTCCCATAATGCATATGTTGCTCTGTTGCGTCATGTCCCACAGGTTCTTCAGGCACTGCTCACTTTTATTCAATCTTTTTTCTTTCTCCTCCCCAGCCTCAATAATTTCTATTCTCATATCTTTACGTTTACTGATTCTTTCTTCTGCCTGCTCGTATCTGCCTTTGAATCTCTCTAGTGAATTTTTCATTTCAGCTGTACTTTTAGCTCCAGGTTTTTTGTCTGTTTATTTCTTTTTAGCTTACTATCTCTTCGTCGATATTTCTACTTTGTTTATATTAATGCACCGTTTTCTTGACTTTCTCTGCATATTCCTGTTGTTCTTTGAGCATAGTTAAGGCTGTGCTATAAAATCTTTGTCTAGTATATTTGCCATTAAGTCTTTTTCAGGGACACATTCTGTTTAATTATTTTTCCCTTTGGATAGGCCATATGCTCCTGTTTCTTTGTGTGCCTTGTGTTTTTTGTTGAACACTGGGCATTTGAATCTAATAATATGGTGCCTCTGGAAATCAGATTCTGCCCCTTCCGCAGGGTTTGCTATTATTTTGTGATTGTTTTTTTCCCCTGGCTGTTATAGGCTGTGTCTGTGCTGTGGATCAGCCTGAGGAGTGAATTTAATGTCTTCTCAGGTCTTTTCTAAGCCTTCCTCTGGTCATGCGTGGTCACTTTCTAGATTTCCTCATATATGCAGTTGTTTCTGAATGTCCTAGTCTTTAATGAGTGGCTCCCAAAAGGGGGAAAGCACAAATGAAGGGGGAAAGCTGGTGCTGGCCCTTTAAGTCTTTGGGAGGTCTTGAGATGCAGGGGGAGGGGCTGCAGCGAAGGCTGCCTCCCCCTTTTTCTGCGCGTCTGTGGTCAGAAGCAGCAATCAGAGCACAGATCCCGGACATTTGAGGGACAGGGTCCTTCTTCACCCTGGCTCCTGCGAACTGAGTGCCAGCTGCACCTAGGACACATGCCCAGCGGCCTGCTGTGCTCAGAGCTGAGACTGAGCGGAATTAACTGCAATTTATGTCCACGTTCTCCCCTGGAAGTTGTAAGACTTCAACAGGCTCTGGAGTTCAACAGTTGTTACGTCAGTCAGATTCTGCCAGTACCGTCGTTTTCCAGGTGGGGGGAGAGGTTTCTGGTGCTTCCTGCCCAGCCATCTTTCCAGAATCTTCTCTGGGATGGGCACTCCATCCAGGCCCAGAGGTGGACAGCCGTGAGCCAGTCTCACCTGGCCCCCGACCCTGGTCCGCGGCATCCTGCCACTTTGCAGAGGTGGCTCGTGGCTGCGCGGCTCTGCCCACGGACCCAGAGGCCTGTGAGGGCCAAGCCTTCAGTTGGCCGACCACCCCGGACTCCAGTGCGGGTGCCCCCTTACCCCATCCCATGCGTGTGCAGGAGCACCTTGTCCTGTGCCGTCGCCCGGGCTGTTTGCTCATGTGTCTGCATTCTGTGGGGAGGACGGATGGTGAGCAAGCGGTCCCATGCAGAGACGGGACGGGCAGAGGGTGGCTAGTGCAGTGGTGAGCACTGCTGGCTGCCCATCAAGAGCGGGCAGGGAGGATGATGGGCTGCCTGGGGCCTGCATTGTGAAAAGGAGCTGGGCCTGCAGGAATCTGGAGGAGGAGCATTCTGGACTCTCGGAGCAGCTGCCCAGATGCCTGGGTCCAGGCCTGGCCTCTCTAGGGAGCTGGAGGCGGGGGGTTGACTGCAGGGAGGCTCTGGGACAACAGGGGAAGCGTGGGGTCACCTTGTGCAAGGGTCACCTCATCTAATGACGGGTTTGGGGTGGGTTTGGTGGGGAGCAGCCTGATCCACATTTTGGGGTCCCGGGGAGGACAGGTGGAGGACAGGTGTGGGCACTGGGCCCTCCCTGCTGGAGCCGCACCAGCAGAGGAGATGGTGAGGGACCCCCGGGGAGGGTGGAGACCCCCGTGAAGACAGCTGTTAACAATGGGAGGGGACGCCTGCGTGCGAAGGGGTCAGAGAAGAGAGCAAACTGGACTGAGCCCTGGCGGGGCAGCTCAGGGGTTGCTGGCTGACGGGGCGGGATGGTGGGAGCCGGCGGCAGTGCCTGGAGTCACCCTGTGAAAGGAGCCAAGACCTCCGTGGACACAGGTGGGACCGGGAGCACAGGAGGCGGCGGGGGCGCCTCTGTCCCCGGCGTGAGGTGGAGGGGTGGGCGGGGAGGAGAGCGTGAAGCAGCGGCTCTGATGCGGGAAGCCCCGGGAAGGGGGGCCCTGGCCACATGCCCTTGGATGTCCCCGTGATGCATGGTCCTGGGTCAACCTGCGCACCTGTACGTGGCTGGGCCCTTCCCTGTGCGTGGGGCGCCCCCGGGCGAGACCTTGGTGGGTGAGAGGCGGCCCGCGTTGTGCAGCAGAGGGAGGGCGGTGGAGACTCGGGGTCTGTGCTCTTGAGGTGCAGGGCAGGCAGGTCGGAACAGGGCCCCTGAGTGGGAGCGGCGGCCTCTGTGGTGACAGGGTGAGGGTGTGGCCCTGGGTGCGGCTGGGGTCTGGGTGGGGGTCACTGGGAGGAGGGTGTTACTGGGATGTGACGAGGGGACAGGTGGGTAAGCACGGGCACCAGGGTCATCTGGGGTCCCCCAGGGGTCATGGCTCCTCTGGAAGCGGGTGGGCCCGCCAGCTGCTGTGGCCCCGGGCCGGCCAGAAGCCGAGAGGCCGGTGTGTCCAGAGCAGGAGGCACGAGCTCAGAGGGGCCCTGACCGGGGGCGCAGGCGGGGCCTCAGAGCGGGACGGAGGGCCCGAGGCGCGGAAGCGAGATGCAAGCAGGTAGGCTGTTAGGATGCTCACGAATCCTCCAGACTGGAGGTGACGGTGGTGTGGTGGGAAATGATCGAGTCCCGGATGCATCGTGGAGTCTGGGGAGCAGGGCTTGCTGGCAGACGGGGCGGGGGGGCAAGGGCGCCCCGGCTTTGGGCCGAGACTGAAGGGTGAGGCGCCGTCGCCGGCTGGGGCCGGCCTGGGGAGGTGGGCTGGGAATCAGGGGCTGGTTTAGAGGCCGCGACAGGCCTGGAGTGGAGGCTCGAGCCCGGCGCCCGGACGGCCCTGGGGGAAGGAGGGCAGAGGTAGAGACCAGGCAGAAAATAGCCGGAGGGGTGTCACTGTTTGGGCGTAACTGTTTCCTTTTCTCTTTTTCTTGATTGAGGTGAAATTCACATAGCATAAAATTGGCCATTAAAAGTGAACAATTCAGTGGCATTTAGAACATCCCCAGGTTGTGTGACCACCGCCTCCGTCTAGCTCAAAGTACAGTTTTCACAGCCAAGAGACCAGATGAGATGCCGGGAGGGTGCCTGGCGGGGAGGGGTACGCACGCGGCCTGGAAGGCAGGAGGACCCCTGGGAGGCAGGCGGCCTGGCCAGAGGCTGCCTGGTCCAGGAAGGATGGGGTCAGTGCCACGGAGGCCAGAGGGGTCTGCGATGGGGGTGGTGGAGCGGTGGGGTTGAGAGGGATGGGGGGCGTCTGGAAGGTTCCTCGGGGCCAAGAGAGGGACTTTGGCAGTGTGCGTGGTGCTGGCCGGAGTGATGGAAGAGCTGGGGAAGGACGGTGCGGGAGAGAAGAGGGAACTAGGCCAGGCAGGTGGGGAGGGCTCAGGAGGGGAGGCTGAGCGAGGCTGGGTCCCGTGCTTGCCTCTCAGTGGACTGGGCACTGGGGCCGGGAGAGAGGAGGTGTGAACCACAGGTATTCACTGAGCGCCTGCTGTATACAGGGTGCCGGCTTTGGTGATGGGAACCACCAGGCACAGAAGCCAATTGCCTGCCCTCCCGGAGCTTCGATTCCAGCGGGAGACAGGATAAACACAGCCCAGGCTGCACTGTGTGTTGGGAAGCGCCAACAGTGGAAACGGGGCGTGGGACCCGGATTGAGGCGAAGGGCGTGCGCTGTACGTGTGGGGAGGGCCCGGCCCCAGCAGATGAGTAACAGTGATGGGCGGTGGGCACAGGCTGTGGGCCCCTAGGCGGCCACTGGGCCTTCTGCCCAGAGCCAGTTGCCTGGCTGTGCCCACCAGGACTCGGCCCTCCTCTGCCTTGCGGGGGCCGAGGTCCCTGGAGCCGGGCCACAGGGTTCGGCCAGACCCACCGTGCCACTGACAGGTCCCGCTGCACACCCTCCTCCCCCTGCTGGGCCTTGGCCGAGGGACACACCTGCTCTTGCTGGCTCAGCCCCAGGACGTGTCTCACCTGGCCTCGGTCGGGCTCCTGGAGACGGAAGTAGTCAGGGGGCTGAGTCACTGAGAGTGCCCTAGGAGAAAGCCGGGCAGAGCCGGGGCAGAGGGAGGGCAGAAGACGGGAGAGGAGCCGGGCGGAAGCTGGCGGCCTGGAGCAGCCTGCTGGGCGGCAGGTCCCGTCACCCTGATTCAGAGAGGGTGCGGCAGGAGCCTGGAGAAGCACAGAGCAGCCCCGGCACTTGAGGGGCCGGGGCAGGAGTGCACGTGGAGACTCAGGCCTGGCCCCTCTCCCGCCCCCTCTTATTGCAGGGCCCTGTGCGCTCCACCCACACCAGCCCATGCCCTTGGCCACCCCGTGGCCCGGGCCATTGGGCAAGGAATCCCTGAGTCCTGGGTGCTCAGAAGTAGACAGAGGGGCAGGGCAGGCTCTGGACGGCTCGGCGGCCCCTTGCCCTGCAGGGACGGGGTGCAGCCAGAGTGGAGCCCGGACCAGGAGTGGGGCCCTCCTGCCCGGGACTAAGGGGGTCCTGGTGCTGGGGTACCCCTACCAGCTCTCCTCCCGCCATGGGCCCCCTTCCACCCCCGGGGCTCTGAGCTCAGGAATGTGGGGCTTTCGCATGTACACGGACACCCCAGCCCTGTGCCTGTCTCCTGGCCCTGTTGGGGAAGGGGGGCTTGTGCAGATGGGGTGGACCTGGCTGTGCCCCAGCGGCTTGGGAGGGAAGCCTGCGGGAACAGCCTGTCCACTAGGAAAGCTGAAGGTCACCCAGCCCCTCCCTTGGGGACCTCCTGCCAACCATGATCCAGCCCCTCATTGCCCCCGCTGCACGCGTGCACATGCGCCCACCCCGGAGGTCCTTGGCCTCAGGGTCGGCATCCCCAGTGGACAGGCCGGGGCGGCCCTCCTGCCCGAGATTGTGCTGAGAGCCTTTTGTGGAAAGGAGGGAGGGGCTGGCGTCAAGTGAATTACTGATCAGCTGAAGTGCGGGCACAGCGCAGGGAGAGTTAATCCATTAATCGACCAGATGGACACACAGGAGACTGTCCTGGAGCTGCCTGCAGGGCCACGGCGAGGGGCCCGCACACCCCACGGGTCTCCATGTACTGCTTTGGGGGCTTTGGGGGGCGGTCACTCTGCCTGACCCCAGGGACCTTAAACTGTTTCTCAGAGTTACCCCCAGAACTCGCCTCCCAGGGTCTGAATACTTCCTTAAAGTAGGGGCTCTTGATTGGAAAGCCCTCCCGGGGCCCAAAGGCCTGGCGCCCAGGGGTGCCGTTCCTGGCATGTGCTGCTTGACCGGCCCTCCGGGACGGTGAGTCCTGAGAGCAGCAGGCGGTCTGTGGGCTGGGCCGGCAGGCCCTGGACTGGTGCCCTTCTCACTGCCTTTAGGAGTTTTGCAGCAATTTGCAGGGGCAGAGGACAGACAAGGGTGACCCGTGCGTCGGGGGCACTGCAGGCCCACTGTGCGCTGGGCAGGCGGGGAGCAGCCGGTGCCTCCCCCGAGCAGAGGCAGGCCTCTCCTCTCCCGCTGGCCTTGCCATGGAGCCGCGCGTGACGGCAGGGTTTGGGGGGACTCCCCCAGGCCCGGACTCTGGGCTTCCCGAACTGCGGTGCGCAGGCTGGGCTTGGGGTCAGGACGCCTCCTGCTTCAAACCTGTTTCAAACCATCTTCTCGCCTTTCCCCGCCAGCCCCTGAGGGAGCCCCAGGAGGGGGCAGCGGGGTAGTCACCTCCCGAGATGATGGACAGGCTTCCTCACCAGCCTGGATGCTGGGCTGGGGCTCCCATGGGCACCGGCCACCCATACACATCCTCGCGCCCACCTTCTTTGAACCAGGAAGGTGGTTCTGGGGTGGGGGGTGGGAGACATGTGCCTGCCCTCTGATCCCAGCTTTGCCGCTGTGTGACCTCAGACACCATCCGACCCTCTCTGGGCTTTTTTTGCCTTATTGTGTAGAACTGGAGTAACAGCAGGACGCAGCCTCAGAGGGAGTGGAGAGGAGCGGCAAGGTAACATGGTCGGTCATCGCGCCGTGAGTGTGATGAGGCCGTAGAGCTGTTACAGCGGCTGAAGGGACCAGCAGGAGGCCGGGCGGCAGGCGCTGAGTCCCGAGGACACCGTTGCAGGTGTGAGGATCTGCAGGACGCCCAGGACAGACCAGGCCTCTGAATCGGCCCATGTGGCCCCCGGGTGCCAGCTGGACGTCACTCTGGGGGACGCACCCCTCGAGAGGAAGCAGGTGCCTGCCCCCTTCAGGGCAGGACGCAGGGGGCGGAAGCCCTGACTTATGCTGCTTCTCCTGTCTGTTGGGACAGGTCCGGAGTTGTAGACACATCTTTCTTAAATTCACTTTTATTGAGGTGTGACTTACCGAGGATAAAACGCACCCCTTTGGAATATGGGAGAAGTATCCGCCATCACCCCACAAGCCCCCGCGGGTCCTGCGCAGTCAGCCCTGCTTCCCTGATGACGTAAGATGGGGAGCATCCTCCTTGTGCTTATTTGCCGTCTTCCATCACGTGTTTGTTAAAATCTTTTGCCTATTTTTGTAATTGGGTTGTTTTATTACTGAGTTTGAATAGTTCTTTTTTTTTTTTTTTTTTTTTTTTTTGCGGTTCGCGGGCCTCTCACTGTTGTGGCCTCTCCCGTTGCAGAGCACGGGCTCCGGACGCGCAGGCTCAGCGGCCACGGCTCACGGGCCCAGCCGCTCCGCGACGTGTGGGATCTTCCTGGACCGGGGCACGAACCCGTGTCCCCTGCATCGGCGGGCGGACTCTCAACCACTGCGCCACCAGGGAAGCCCTGAATAGTTCTTTATGTGCTTTGGACACAAACCTTTTATCAGATATATGATTTGCAAAATTTCTCCCAGTGTGACTTGCCTTTTCATTCCCTCGACTAGTGCCTTTCAAAGAGCAGATTTTTAAAAAATTCTGATAAAGCAATGTCTCTTTCTTTAAAAAATGGGTTCTGCTTTTAGTGTTATAGCTAAAAAGTCTTTGCCTAACCCAAGGTCACAAATATTTTTCTCCTATTTTCCTTTGGAAGCTTTATGGTTTCAGGTTTTACATTTGGTGCTCTGATGCATTTTGAATTACTTTTTGTATATGGCGGGAGGTTTGGATTGAAGTCTAATATTTGCAGATGATACCTGTTTCAGCTCCGTTTGTTGAAAGATTATTCTTTCTCCACTGAACTGCCCGTACACCTTTGTCAGTAATTGGTTGTCCACACATGTGTGGCCTATTTCTGGACCCTCTATTCTGTTCCGTTGATCTGTTTGTTTTTTTTGCTGATACCAACACCATCTTGATAACTGTGGCTTTGCAATAAATTCTAAAATAAATTCTAAAACCTTCATCTTTGTTCTTTTTCAAAGTTGTTTTGGCTCTTCTAGGTCCGCTGCATTTACCTACGGATTTTAGAATCAGCTTGTTAATTTCTGCTCTAAAAATCCTGCTGGAATTCTGATTGGGATTGCATTGAATCTATGGATTAATTTGAGAGAGTTTACATTGTAACAATATAGTGTTCCAACCCATGAAAATAGCATCTCTCACCACATATTTGGGTCTTTAATTTTTTCAGCAATATTTTGTAGTTTTCAGCGTACTGTTTTGCATATCTGGTCATATTTACTCCTAAGTATTTAATATTTTTTATGCTATTATAAATGGTATTCAAAATTTTTAAATTGTGGTAAAATGCATGTAACATAAAATTTGCCATTTTACTCTTTTAAGGGTATAGTTCAGTGGTGTTAAGAACATTCACATTGCTGTGCAACCGTCTCCAGAATGTAATTGTATTTTTAAATGTCCAGTTTCTGACTGCTTGTTGCTGGTTTATAGAAATACGACTGACTTTTGTGTATTTATTTTGTATCCCGCAACCCCGTGGGTTAGTTCTGGTAGTGTTTGTGTAGACTCCAGCAGATCTTCTATATGGATAAACATGTTGTCTCTGCATAGACCCATTTTACTTCTTCCTTTCCAACCTGGATGCTTTTTATTTATTTTTAGTGCCTCACTGCACTGACGAGAACCTCTAGTGTAGTGAGTGTAGTGTTTATGTTGTTTTAAATTTTTTAATAGCTTTATTGAGATGTAATTTATATACCATACAATTCACCCATTTGAAGTGAACAATTCAGTGGTTTTTAGTGTACTCACAGGGTTGGGCTACTGTCACCACAGTCGATTTAAGAACATTTTCATTATTCCAAAAAGAAATGCTATCTCTCCCCATTCTTCACATCCCCCCAACCCTAGACATCCACTGTTCCCTCCGGGGTAATGTTGGATAGAAGTGAATAGAGCAGATATTCCTGTCTAGTTCCCCGTCTTAGCGGGGAAGCACTCAGCCTTTCTCCATCGAGTATGATGTCAGCTGTAGGTATTTCACAGATGCCCTTTATCTAGTTAGGGAAGTTCCCCTCTATTCCTAGTTTTCTGAGGAGTTTTATCAGGGTGTTACATTTCGTCAAGTGCTTTTTCTGCATCTGTGGAGACGATCGTATGGCTTTTCTTTCTTAATCTGCAAATACGGTGAATCACACCGACTGATTTTCAGATTTTATGCCAGCCTTGCATTCTTGGTATGAACCCCTGTCGGTTGCAGTCTTTGTACTTTTTACATATTGTCGGATGTGCGAATTTTTATGGACATATTTTCATTTCTCTTGGGTAAATACTGAGGAGTAGAATTGCGGGGTGATAGGAGAGATACATGTTTAATTATGTAAGCAGCTGCAAACCGTTTTCCAAGGTGGGTTGAACCAATTTATGCTCCTGCCGGCAGTGTCTGAGAACCCGTGCTCTGCGCTCTCATCCATGCCGGGTGGTACCAGTCTCGTAAATTTTACCCTTTCTAGTGAATGTGTGACAGTGTCTTATCACCATAGCTTTTTATTCTTTTTTTTTTTTTTTTGCGGTACGCGGGCCTCTTACTGTTGTGGCCTCTCCCGTTGCGGAGCACAGGCTCCGGACGCGCAGGCTCAGCGGCCATGGCTCACGGGCCCAGCCGCTCCGCGGCATGTGGGATCTTCCCGGACCGGGGCACGAACCCGCGTCCCCTGCATCGGCAGGCGGACTCTCAACCACTGCGCCACCAGGGAAGCCCCCCACCATAGCTTTTTAAAAAGGCACCAACTTCCTGCTCTTTAAGTGACGACTTTCTGTTGCCCCTGCCCCCAACACTTGATTTCGCCGTGTCTTGTCTTCTTACTGTTATATGAAAGGCTTAGGGTCTCCGTTCCTTAATTTTAAACTTCTGTGAGCCCTCTTTGGAAGGAGGCCGCCCAGGTTGTATCTGTGGGCACACACCTGTGCACACCCTCACACACACAGTGGGCGGGCGGGCGGGCGGGCGGGGATCAGTGGGTCCCGGTGCCGGTCGCATGACACTGGGCAAGTGTGTCGCTTCTCCTTGAACTTCGGTATCTGTGATCAGAGATGGACGGTGTGGGCAGTGGCCTCGAGGCATCAGTTCTAATCACCTGCTTCCTTAGGCTGCTCTCTGCGTCACACCTATTTTTCTCTCTAGAGCAGAGCTTGGCAGATGTAAAGGGCCAGATAGTGACTGTTTTAGCCTTTGTGGACCACACGTTCTCTGTGACAACCACTCAGCTCTGTCCCTGCGCCACAGAAGCAACCATGAGCAGAATGTAAATGATGGGCATGGCTGAGCGCCCATGGTTTGTAAAACTTTACGAGACCAGGCCCGAGGGCCGCTGTTTGCCAATCCAGTCCCTGCTAAAGTGTCCTGTAAACAGGGCTTCCGGGATAGGGGACAGACAGTCTCCTGCTGGAGCCTGTGTGAGAGGATGGGGGCGCGTGGGCACCGGTCCTGGCCCCGCGGCAGGGCTGGATCTTCTGGTGGCCCTTGTTCAGCCAATCTCAGAATTTTCACTTCAGTAGACAAAGGCTGTGAGGGGGCCCGGAGCCAAGGTCCACGCTCAGAGCAGAACCCAGCAGCATCACCGAGCTGTGCACAGGGGGTCTCCCCTGCACCAGGGCCCTCCCGGGGGCTCGTTTCACCCATCACCCTAGCAAGTGGCTGCCATCGTCCCAGCACACAGAGGAGGAGGGTGAAGCCCGGAGCGGTGCCGCCTGCCCTGGGCCCTGGGAGGACGGAGCACGGTGGGTGAGGGTGGGACCACCCCCCGGCCCCGGGCCCTGGGAGGACGGAGCACGGTGGGTGAGGGTGGGACCGCCCTCCGGGACCTCACTTCAGTCTTTCTCCGCAACCCCTGGGACACTGCCGCTCCCTGCAGCGCGTTCTTCCCCGGAAGCCGTGGTGCCTGCCCAGCGCGCCCTCACCCCGCTGGCACACGTCTGTTGATGCGGATCCCGGGCGCTGGGACTTAGGGCCTCAGGATGCCATAGAGGACGGGCAGATAGACTCCCTGCTAAACAGATAGCCCCACGTCTCTGGGACCTGACTTGTCCTCACAGCAGTCCCCTTGGCGGTGTCCGTCCCCCTCTCTCCGGGCCTCTGTCCTCCGGGCAGTGACTCAGGGGTCCAGCTCTTCCCCCTGCCCCGGCCCCCGAGTCCCCCGTCAGCCCAGGATGGGCCCGGAGCACGGCGTGCGGGGTGTGTGGCTGTTGGCTGGGCCTGGGGGCACGTGGGTCCCCCTGCTCACGCTTCACTGGCCAGACTCGGGTCCCGTGGCCACGCTGAGCTGCAGGCGAGGCCGGGAAGTGTCGGCGCCGTGACCCCACGGAGGGGCAGACGCTGGCGAGCCGGCAGGTGCTGGGGGCCGGGCCAGGGTGGGCCGAGCTGGAGCAGCCCCTGGAACCCCCAGGACAAGCGGTGCGGCTGGCCCAGCCGGGCTGTGGTGGCCGCCGGGCAGGGAACCTCTGTGCCCAGAACTGTGCTGTCAGTGGCCTCGGGACGCACAGCCCGGAATGGCGGAGGGGGGGCACCCGGCGTTTGGCAGGCGGGTATAACAGGGCCGCGGGGCTCAGTCGGGAGTCCTCCGGGGTCCCGGTGAGCGGCCAGGTGCCAGGAGCTCGGGCAAGGGTGCCACAGCCCCTCCCCCTGCCCCGGTTCAGTTTTCTAGCGGTCCTGTCCCCGTCCCCATTGCAAATGGGTTCCTGCACCACGGGACATGCAGCGGCCACCCCGCTCGGGCCCCGGGTGCCTGTCTTCTCCGTTCACTTGCTCTCGGACCTGCTAGCTTTCCGTCCGGATTTCCTCACTTCCGCAGAGGGGGCACCGCTGCTGGACCCGGCGGGGGGTGGGGGAACGTGGCTGGGCTGGGGCCTGGCAGGGGGACCCCGGGTGGGTGCTCTCCTGGGTCCTCTTTGCAGCAGCCAAGTGGTTTCTTGAAAGTGACACCCGTGGGGAAGCACGTCCTGAAGATACAGGGCTGATGTGGCACGTCGGTTCCTGCAGACGCACGTTTTCTGCCGCCCCACGAGCTAGTGGAGACTGGTCACGAGTGGGGGTCTTCTGTCCAGGAGCCCTTGGGCTGGAGGTCTTCTGGGGCTCCCTGGCCCCCAGTGTTTCCTTCCGCCCCCTCCCCAGAGGCTCAGAGCTGGGGCATGCGGCCTCCTCCCTACCCAAGCCCCCTGTGCCCACCCACCAGGGTCCTCACACACCCGTGCACCCCAGTACATCGGGGGCCCGACTTGTGGCCGCTGCCAAGCCCTTGCCACCAGAGTACCTCCCCGGGTCACATTCAGGGCAGTGGGGTGGTGGCCTCTCCCTGGCATCCCCCCAGCGGTCACCCTGGGGCAGTGGGAGGGAGCTTGCAGGCCCCCCACCCATGTACGTTCCGGGGGCCGAGACAGCCCGTGGTGAACAGGGACCTAAGTGCCAGGACGGGCCGATGCCGGGGAGAGAGAGGTGTCGCGAGGGGTGCATGGGGCCCGGCCGTGGTCAGGGAGGCCCGGGGGGGACGTATGAGCTGGGGCGGGGGTGCCGGGGCAGAGGAGAGGTCCCCAAGGCTCCACCCAGAGAGTTGACGTGATGAGCGTCTGTGTGCCCAGCGGGCAGAGGCTTGGCCGGGGGGACGCAGGGCAGCAGGGCGCGAGGCTGGGAGTCAGGAGGATGGAGGGGCCCCTCCGCTCACAGCCCTTCTGAGCTGGGGTGAGGCCCGAGGCCCCCGGGTCTCTGGGCTGCCCCGACCCGTGCTGGCCCCGGTTGGGAGCCACCGCTGTCAGCCAGCCCCATGCAGGGGGGAGGCAGGGCAGGGGCCCCCCGGAGGCCTCGGAGCACCTGTCTCTGTGTCCCTGGGCAGGGCAGCCCCTCCCCCGCCGCCCAGCTGCAGCCCAGCCCCCGACCCTGAGAGCGGCCAGCATCCCTCATTAGGAGGCCGGGCTCGCCGGTGCCCGCAGCGCCCCGTGGAGCGTCTGCCGAGAGGCTGGGGCAGGGGCCTCGGGATGACACGGCCTTTTGACTCCCGAAGCTCCTCTGCTCCACGTGCCACCTAGACTGTGTGTCATGGGCCAGAGACCTACCTCCCTGGCTTCCAGTTTCTTCCACGAGACCCTAGAGCGGTCACACCCCGTGCGGCCTTGGGACTGGATGGCTGTGAGCTGGGCCGTGAGTGCCAGAACGGGGCTTTTCCTTCCCCCGAGCTCGCCTGCCCATCCCGCCAGCCGCCTGGGCCCCTGTGTCTGCGAGCTGACCCTTCATTCCATACAGGCAGGGAGGTGTGTCTGGGGCCCAGGGCCCCGGGCTGGAGGGGTCTTGACCCAGGAACCAGAGGTGCCTGCCACCCCTACGGATCCCCTCCCCCCCCCACACGCACGCACGCTGTGTGGGCCTGTGGCTGCTGTTTGGTCTCTGAGGAGGGCTCTGACCCTCTGGCGCCAGGGTGGGTTCTCGGGGGTCCCTGAAGGGAGGTGCAGGGCTGTGTCCTCAGTAGGGTGGGGGCCTGGGCCGGCCCCCCGTGGGCACAGCCACCTCCCAGCCTTGTCTTTCTTTTATTTATTTTTGGCTGAGTCCGGCCTTCGTTGCGGCGCACGGGCTCTTCGTTGTGGTGCGCCGGCTGCTCTCTAGGTGCGGCATGCGGGTTTTCTCTTCTCTAGTTGTGGCGCACAGGCTCCAGGGCGCGTGGGCTCTGTAGTTGCGGCACGTGCGATCTTAGTTCCCTGACCAGGGATCGACCCCACGCCCCCTGCATTGTAAGGCAGATTCTTTACCACTGGACCACCAGGGAAGTCCCCCAGCCTTGTCTTATCACAGAAGAAAGTGTCCTCCTGACCTAGGGCTGGGGCATCCACGTGCTGGTCCCAGCGACCCCCGGGTCTGTGGGCTCCCGGGCCCCTCGGGTGGCAGTGACCGCAGGGTGGGCTCAGTGCTGTGCTCTCACACGGGCGTGGGGGGTGTTTGCTAGTTTAGGGGCTGGGTGCAGACCAGCCCCCCAGGGGCTCCCAGGGAAGCCTGCTCAAGCTGGTGGCCCTCGGCTGGGAGCCACTGGGCATCTTGATTCAGACCAGTCTGATACAGAAGCTTCCCTGAGAGACGGGAAGCCTTTACTGGACAACCTGTCCTCTCCAGAGAAAGCCTCCTCTGTACGACTCCTTTCCGCGGCCCAGCCCCCCACGCGGTTACCACATGGATGCACAGATGGGGAGGAACTGGGGGCTCGGGCGCCAGCACCCACTTACCCTCCGCCCAACTGAACAAGCATCACGTCCCTCACTGTCTACGGTGCCGCTGTCCAGCTGAAAAATTTCAAACCTCTCGAAGTGTGGACACAATTGGGCCTCCACAGCCCCGCCCTAGCCTTATTCTGCTTTTTCCGTTGCCTCAACTGCAGGACGTGACACATGTTGGCGTGTCCTGGTCACGCCTGCCGGACGGGCACTGATCATGGGTTCTCATCAGCACGTCGCCCCAGTGTCTCCCACGCTACTGTGGTCCACTCAGGGTTCCCTCGGTCCCCGGGAGCAGCTAGGATGATGAGGTGGGGCTGCTCCTCTGTGCGGGGGGCAGGGACCCCCACTCTGGGCCCCCAGAGCCTGTGAACCTGGTTTCCTGGCCGGCCTCCCATTGCACAGACGAGACCAGGGCCAGAAAGGGAGGGGGCCTTCCAGCCCTGTGGGCCCTGGTCCAGTGTTCTGTCCCCTCTGGGGGACCCTCGGGGTCAGCGCCCCCTGAACATCTGGCCTTGTCTTCCAGATCCTGACTGGGCCTCATACACCCTAGGGGTGTTCATCTGTCTGAGCTGCTCTGGAATTCACCGGAACATCCCTCAGGTCAGCAAGGTGAAGTCCGTCCGCCTGGACACCTGGGACGATGCCCAAGTGGAGGTAAGGCCAGGCAGGGGTGCCAGGTGGGGAGGGGAGGACACAGGCCTGTCCCGTTGCCCTGGGTGACCTCGGCGCCACCCTCTGGGTCATGACACCTCAGAGGTCGCTCCATCTCTGGTGCCCCAAGGGGGCCTGGGCTGTCAGGGATTCCAGGCTGTGGGGAGACCATCCACAAGTGTCGGGAGGCCAAGGGGCCAGCAGCTGGACCTCGGCCCTCCTGTGCCGCTGCCCCCGCCCTGTGCACCCGGTCCCAGGACTGCCTCTCCCTGCCTCCCTCTTGCGGCAGCTGCAGAGTGAATGAATGAGCGAGTGAGTGCGGGGGACTGTTGATTCCTCTCCGTGGGCAGAGCCTGCGGCTTTGGGCCCATTTCCCCACACCTGGGGCATTCTGGTGCTCAGGGAACACAGCATATGGAGCAGCTATGCAATGGGACAGGCCCTCTTGTTGTTCGGGTTTTATTGCCATTAACCTTATGGAGAGTCGCAGAAGGTAACGAAAGTCAAGCCCTTCACTGAGCCACCCACCCATCCATCCATCCACCCACCCATCCATCCACCCACCCACCCATCCACCCACCCACCCACCCACCCACCCATCCACCCAGGCATCCATCCATCCACCCAGGCATCCATCCATCCACCCA
>NW_020837974.1:305506-492074 GCF_003676395.1 Aethalodelphis obliquidens | reverse complement strand
CCCATCCACCCATCCACCCACCCATCCACCCACCCACCCATCCACCCACCTGACCCGTGTTTATTGCACAGTTGCTATGGGGGGCCTGGCGAGTGGCTGGCCCCTGGAGAAGGCCTTAGAGAGGGGGACACGCAGGTTGCTGGTGGGCAGGGGGTGGTGACTTGGGCTGGGGTGGCAGGCAGGGCCCCCCAGCCTGACTGAAGGTGAGAGCAGGGCACAGCCTGGGGTAGTGAGTTCCAGACAGAGGACTGTGGCTGTGGAGGCTGCCCAGGTGGGGCCTGACCCCTGACGGAGGCTGCGGGGAGATGTGTGGGAGCCGAGGGGCAGGCCCCCTAACTCCTCAAATTTGACTCCAGGGTCAGGGGTTCGGGGGCGTGGTGACCATGCCCACCCAGCGAGAGGAGGAGTTCCCTGGCTGGTGGCTGCCTCAGGGCTGGGGATCCAGGCTCGGTGCTCCCTGTGTGCTCCCCCTGCTTCCGGGAGTAGCAGTTTGCTGCTGTCCATGCAGCCTTGGTGACAGCAGCCTCCCGGGCCTACCCAGGCCTTCCTGCCAAGTCAGTCTGCAGGTAACGAAGCCGCCCTGTGCACGTGGAACATTCACACATGTGGCTGGAGGTACCCTTACCCCAGTGGTCAGACAGCGGAGGCGGAGGCTGCCTTGACGCCCCGCAGGGGGTGATGCCTCGTGAGGAAGGAGGGAGAGGGTCCTGGACACGGGTGCCACCAGGAAAGCTCTGCTTTCCACCTGCGAACGCTCGTGAGAAGGTCCGAAGAGAGGCCGGGTTGGTGCCAGTGGTGCAGGCGTGGGACGGGGGCGCTGGGAGCTGAGAGGGGCCTTCATCCCCTTTCTGTCGTCTGCCCCTCTTCTCCGCCATTAAAACAGAGGTGACCTCGAGGGGCTGGAAGGGCTTGGCCTGCAGGGTGCTGGACCCCCGCCCCAAGGTGGGGCGGGGCGGTGTGGACGGGGGCCTGCCGGGCCTCCGGGCCCCGGTCCTCCCCTCACTCTGCCCGTGAGTCCCTGGGCTGGTGGTTGGCTGGGGGTCCTGAGCCTGCGTGAGCCAGGCCCGTTCCCGGGAGGGCGGCCGTGATGCGGGGAGCTCGGCCCTGGCTGTGGGCCAGGCGCGCGGGACCCTTGTCCATGCCTTTTCCTTTTGTTTCTTTTCATGATTTCCCCCCCAAACTTTGTATTTCTCTATAGCATCTCCTTTAGAGAAGCTTATTGAAATATAATTCACAAGGCACACAGCTCGCTCTTTGAAGCCCAATTCAGCGGTTTATGGCACAGTCACTGAGTTGAGCAATCGTCACCACAGTCAATTTTAGAACATTTTCATCACTTCAGAAAGAACCCCGAGCCCTCAGCTCCCACCCCTCCCCCAGGCCTAAGCCACCACGCAAGCGCTTCCCCCACTTTATAAAGGCCCAGTGACACCCACTGTGTGGACAGACCACGGTCACGGGTGGCGGACCCTGGCGCGTTTCCCCATGTCCGCGTGCACAGACTCCGGGGAATGCGGGTGCCCCTGGGACGGCCGTGTGTCGCAGGCCGTGGCTGCCCAGCGCACCCCTGCCTGGAGAGTCCCAGTTACCCAGCAGGCTCCTCCGTGCACACAGGGGCGCAGGGGGTCTTCCCACCGTGCCCACCGGGCCAGCGGAAGCGTCACCTCCTGCGGGGGGCAGCGACGGGGCTCACATTCCTCGAAGGGGAGTTCAGAGGCTCTGTGACTAGTTTTAAGGACTTTGCCAGTCTCCCCCTCTTAGCCACGCCTGCACCCGCACATGTGAGAGCGTTTGCCCGCGTTCCTGCCGACCCCTGTCTCCCAGGGCCCGTCTTTGCCGACAGAGAGGTGAACCCTTGTTCCCAGCGGGGTCTTTTCTCGTCTTGAGTGAGGTGCAGCGTCTTAGGAGACATTTCAGAGCCATCTGTGAATTTCCGGGCCCCGGGCCGCTGCTGTGAGCTGCTTCCGTTTTCTCGGGGGTTTTTGCGTAGGAGGGCTGCAGCCCTCAGAGACGGTAGGTGAAGGCGTTTTTCTCAAGGGTGTCTTTTGACTCTGCTCATGGTGGTTTTTGCAGTGGAAACGTTTTTACTTTGAAGTAATCACATTTATCAACCTTGCCTTTTGTGGTTTTAGGGTTTACAGCACACTTAGATAGGCCTGCCCTACCCTCAGACTATTTTTACTCACAACAGCCTGATTTCTGTCATTCACACACCATACACCTCACCCTTTTAGGGTGTACAATTCAGTAGTTTTCATGAATTCTCAGGGCTCTGCAACCATTGCCACGATCTAATTTCAGAATATTTTCACATCCCCAAATAAGCCTGTACCCACTAGCCGCCACTCCCAGCACTGTCCCCACCCCAGCTCCTCCTGAGAGCAGGGCCTCTGCTTTCTGTCCTGGTGGATTTGCCTGACCCGGACACTTCGAGTCGGTGGACTCACACCACGTGCGGCTCCTGTGTCCTCTTTCACTGAGCGCCATGTGTTCAAGATTCATCTACGTCACCGAGGTGGCAGCACTTCGTTGCTTTTTATGGCCGAGGTCATTTCCATCGCATGGATGGACCACATCTTGTTGATCCGTTCCCCAGCTGATGGACCTGGGTTGTCTCGTTTTTCCAGCTCTTCCGAACAATGCTGCTCAGAATATTTCTGTGCTTTCAGTCCTCTCAGAAGGGAGTGGCACTGCCGGGCCTTACGGTGGCTCTGTGTTTAATGTTTGGGGATCTGCCAGGCTTTTCCCAGCACAGCTGCCCATCCCCACCAACGATCATGTGGATTCCAGTTTCTCTGCGTCTTCTCCAGCATCCATTGCCATCTGTCTGACTTCAGCCGTCCTGCTGGGTGCATGGCGGGCTCTTGTGGTTTTGGTTCCCATTTCCCTAACGATGAGTAACGTTGAGCATCGTTTCATGTGCTTCTTGGCCATTTGTGTGTCTTCTTTTTTTTTTTTTTAATAAATTTATTTATTTATTTATTTATTTTGGGCTGTGTTGGGTCTTCGTTGCTGCACGCGGGCTCCCTCTAGCTGCGGCGAACGGGGGCTACTCTTCATTGTGGTGTGCAGGCTTCTCATCGTGGTGGTTTCTCTTGTTGTGGAGCACGGGCTCTAGGCGCGCGGGCTTCAGTAGTTGTGGCACGTGGGCTCTGTAGTTGTGGCTCACGGGTTCTAGAGCGCAGGCTCAGTAGCTGTGGCTCACGGGCCTAGTTGCTCCACGGCATGTGGGATCTTCCCAGACCAGGGATAGAACCCGTGTCCCCTGCATTGGCAGGCAGACTCTTAACCACTGCACCACCAGGGAAGTCCCTTTTTGTGTATCTTCTTTGGAGAAATGTCCATTCAAATCCTCTGCCCGTTTTAAAAATGGGTTGTCTGTTTACTATTGAGTTAGGTGATTTTATTATTGAGTTCTTTGTGTATTCTGGACACAAATCCCTCATCAGATTTAGTATTTGCAAGTAGTTCTTCTCATCCTGTTGGTTGTATTTTAACTTTACTTTAAATTTTTTTTTTTTTTTTTTGTGGTACGTGGGCCTCTCACTGCTGCGGCCTCTCCCGTTGCGGAGCACAGGCTCCGGACGCGCAGGCTCAGCGGCCATGACTCACGGGCCCAGCCGCTCCGCGGCATGTGGGATCTTCCCGGACCGGGGCACGAACCCGTGTCCCCTGCATCGGCAGGCAGACTCTCAACCACTGCGCCACCAGGGAAGCCCTAAAATAATATTTTTAAAATGCAAAAAGTGCAGTTTATATTCTTAAGGAGCTATGTAATTTTTTCAATTACTGAGGTGAAATTCATGTAACATAAAATTCATTTTAAAGTGAACAATCAAAGTGGTACATGTATATAATGGAATACTACTCAGCCATAAAAAAGAATAAAATAATGCCATTTACAGCTACATGGATGGACCTAGAGCATATCCTACCAAGCGAAGTAAGTCATAAGGAGAAAGACAAATACCATATGATGTCACTTATATGTGGAATCTGAAATATGACACAAATGAACCTATCTATGAAACAGAAACAGACTCACAGACATAGAGAACAGACTCGAGGTTGCTGGAGGGGAGGGGAGCTGGGGGAGGGAAGTCCTGGGAGTTTGGGATGAGCAGATGTAAACTATTATGTATAAACGGATAAACAACAAAGTCCTACTGTATAGCACACAGAACTATATTCAATATCCTGTGATAAACCTAATGGAAAAGAATATGAAAAGAATATACAGTATGTGTAATTGAATCACTTTGCTCTAAGCAGAAATTAACACAACTTTGTAAGTCAACTATACTTCAATAAAAGAATTTTTTTAATAAATTTTATTTTTGGCAGCATTGGGTCTTCGTTGATGCGCGCGGGCTTTCTCTAGTTGTGGCCAGCGGGGGTTACTCTTCCTTGTGGTGTGTGGGCTTCTCATTGTGATGGCTTCTCTTGTTGTGGAGCATGGGCTCCAGGCGCGTGGGCCTCAGTAGTTGTTGCTTGCAGGCTCAGTAGTTGTGGCTTGCGGGCTCAGTAGTTGTGGCTCGCGGGCTCAGTTGCTCCGTGGCATGTGGGATCTTCCTGGACCAGGGCTTGAACCCGTGTATCCTGCGTTGGCAGGTGGATTCATAACCACTGTGCCACGAAGGAAGTCCTCAATAAAATAAATGCTTAAAAAATGAAGCGAATAATCCAGAGACAGGAACATACAATGGGGGAGAGTCTCTTCTATAAATGGTGTTGGGAAAACTGGACAGCCACGTGCAAAAGAATGAAACTTGGACCACTTTGTTACACCGTATATGAAAAATAAACTCAAAACGGATAAAGACCTAAGTGTAAGACCTGAAACCATTGATTAAAGACGTAAATATAGGACCTGAAACCATAAACCTTCTAGAAGAGAGCACAGGCAGCATATGCTCTTTGACATCCGTCTTAGCAATATCGTTTTGGATCTGTCTCTCAGGCAAGGGAAGCAAGAGCAAGAATAAACAAATGGGGCTACAGCAAACTAAAAAGCTTTTGCACAGCGAAGGAAACTGTCAACAAAATGCAAAAGCCACCTACCGAACGGGAGAAGATATTTGCAAACAATTTATGCAATAAGGGTTATTGCACAAAATATACAAAGAACTCATACAACTCAGTACCAAAAAAAGAAACTGTCCAATTAAAAATGGGCAGAGGACCTGAACAGACATTTTTCCAAAGAAGACATACATATGGCCAATAGGTAGGCACATGCAAAGGCTCTCACTGTCGCTAATTATTAGAGAGATGCAAATGAAAACCGCAATGAGGTACCACCTCACGCCAGTCAGAATGGCCATCATTAAAAAGTCTACAAGTAATAAATGCTGGACTTCCCTGGTGGCGCAGTGGTTAAGAATCCGCCTGCCAACGCGGGGGACATGGGTTCAAGCCCTGGTCCGGGAAGATCCCACATGCCGCGGAGCAGCTAAGCCCGTGCGCCACAACTACCGAGCTTGTACTCTAGAGCCTGTGCTCCGTGGCAGGAGAGGCCACCATAGTGAGAAGCCCGCGCACCGCAACAAAGGGTAGCCCCTGCTCGCCGCAACTGGAGGGAGCCCACGCGCAGCAGTGAAGACCCAACGCAGCCAAAGATAGATAAATAAGTAAATTCATTAAAAAATAATAATAGTAATAAATGCTGGAGAGTATGTAAAGAAAAGGGAACCCTCCTACACTGGTGGTGGGAATGTAAGTTGGTGCAGCCACTACAGAGAACAGTATGGAGGTTCCTCCAAAAATTAAAAATAGAACTCCCATATGATCCTGCAATCCCACTCCTGGGTGTTTACTAGAACATTTTTAATCAAAAAGATACACGCACCTCCGTGTTCACTGCAGCGTGATTTACAATAACCGAGATATGGAAGCAACCTACAGATGAATGGATAAGGAAGATGTGGTGTATATATACATGGAATATCACTCACCCATAAAAAAGAGCGATATTTTACAATCTGCGACAACACGGATGGACCTAGAGGGTAGTACTATGCTAAGTGAAATCTGTCAGACACAGAGAAGTACTGTATGATCTCCCTTACACGTGGCATCTGGAAAACAAAATTAACAAATATTAAAAAACAGAAACAGACTCATAGGTACAGAGAACAAACAGCTGTTGCCAGAGGGAAGGGGGCGGGGGAACAGAAGAAGTAGGTGCAGGATACTCAGAGGCATGAATGTCAGTCATGATAAGTAAGTCACAGGATGTAACGTACAGCACAGGGGGTACAGCCAACAATGTTGTAATAACTTTATCATCTCGTAACGTGTATACATGTCGAACCACTATGCCGTACAACTGAAACCAATCCTGTATGTCAACTACACTGCAGTAAAAAAATAAATAAGCACATTCACAGTCTTGTTCAACCGTCACCTCCGTCTAGTTCCAGAACATTTGCCTCACCTCAGGGGAGACCCGTCCCCCTTCGTGGCCACTCCCCGCCCCCGAGACCCCCAGTTGGCTTTTCTGTCTCTGGATTTGCCTGTCCTGGGTGTTTCATACAAAAGCAGTCCTATGCTGTGTGGCATTTGTGTCCGTTTCTCATGAGCCTCGTGTTTGTAAGGTTCATGAATCTTCTCGCTTTGCTGATGGTGTCCTTGGAAACACAGAGTTTTTAATTTTGATGACGTTCCACTGATTTTGTTTCTTTTGTTACTTGTGCTTTTGGTGTCACCTCTGAGAAACCACTCCTAACCCAAAGTCATGAAGGTTTCCTTCCATATTTTCCCCAAATTATTTTTTAAATCATCCCGTGATTTTCATCTACCTTTGGCCATGCTGCACGGCATGCGGGACCTTAGTTCCCTAACCAGGGGTTGAACTCGTGCCCCCTGCAGTGGAAGCGTGGAGCCTTAACCACTGGACCGCCAGGGAGTTCCCTTCATCTACTATTTGTATTGTCTAACTTTGGAAATTCAGTCTTTAATCCAGTTGGAGTTTACTTTGCTGAAAGGCATACCCCCTTTTCTCCAGTAGCTTCCAGTTTCTTACTGGTCATCAAGTAATGGGCACTTCCCCCGTCGATCTGAGATGTTACCACTGTTGTACACCACTTGTCCTACTAAACCTGTTTAATATTGGACATTAGATCCCATTGGATCTGTTTCTGGACCTTTTAGGCTTTCTGGTCAGTACTGTTTGACTCATAGTAGCATTATAACAGGTTTGAATATCTGGTAGGAAGCATCTTCATTTTCAGAATTTTCTAGGATGCTTTTGCTTGTTAATTTTAAAATGAACTTTAGAATCTTTGCTAATAGCTCTTGAAAATTCTATTCCTGGTTTTCTTTTTTTGAGAATTGCTAAAAATAGACCAACACAGGGAGACAGCACGCTTTCTGTCTCCCTGACCACGAACTTGGTATGTCTCTGGAGTTGCTTTTGCTGCCCTGGAGCACGGGACAGTTTCTTCATGGAGACTGAGTGACCCTCATGAGAGCTAGTTCTTAGGTGTTTTGTCCACCTGCTCTTAGCGGCGGCCTTTCCTCCTATTAGACCTGTGAGCAGATCGGTGTTTTGTATAGAAAAGCCATCGCTTTTAGGATTCTAAGTTGGTGCCAGCCTTTTGCTGAAGCATCTTATTGTTCGTGATTTTTCCCCCGTTGATCGTCCACATCCACGGCCTGACGGTCCTCAAATGCGATGACTTAGAGGGAGGGGTTAGGGCACCGGCAGCCCACACTCCCTCCCTGCTCTTGAGGCCCCTGTGGTCAGGCCCCCACCCACGCCGGCCAGGCCAGGGCAGGGCATCTCCTCCAGTATGCCCAGCTCGCTCCACCTCAGGGCCTTTGCATGTGCTGTTTCTGGGCCCGGGACGCCCCGCATGGCGGCTGCTCCAGAGGTTCCCCCTCACCCCCCCCCTAGCTTGTTCACAGCTTGCAGCTGCATGCCTGGTCTCTGCAGCGTGGCTGCCCTACAGGAACATGGGCTTCTTCTGTGCCGCTCAGGCAGAGTAGACAAGCCAGGCCTCGTGTGAGGCCAGGGGCAAGGGCCTTCGTCCAAGGAGGGCCCCGTTCTGGAGGCACCTGGCCCCCACCAGCTGCGGGGAAGGGCAGTCCCCTAACCCTTGCTCACTCCCTTCCAGGCGCCGAGCTGCTAGGGCCCTGGGGTCAGCTGGCCTTGGCCTCTGGGGCCCTGACCCACCCTCTCTCTTGCAGTTCATGACCTCCCGCGGAAACCATGTCGCCAGAGCCGCATTTGAGTCCAAAGTGCCCCCCTTCTACTACCGGCCCTCGGCCTCCGACTGCCAGTGAGTAACAAAGGGCTTTTGTCACGGTCGCTGGTAAACAGCCCGCAGGCTCTGGAGATGGCTCGGGACGACCCGCTGGCGGGCGGGAGGCCGGGGTGGGGGAAGGTGGGCGCCGGCCTTGCGTCCTGGGGGCCCCGTCCAGGCTGTCCTCCGCTTGGTCTTGGTTCTTGGTGCGCCAGGTGTGGACCTGGGGAGGTAGGGGGCCCGCTCCCGTGGGACCCCAGCCCCCGCACTGACCTCAGTGTCCCCATCTGCACCCCACCTGGGTTCCCAACCCCCTGGTCCCTGAGTGGCTCCCCCTCCGGGCTGGATGGCCATTCCCCACGCCCCTCCCGCCCCAACATCCCCCGGCTGTTCCTTCCACCCGAGGCCCTTGCTTGACCCCCCAGGACCCCAGCCCCCCCCAGGACCCCAGCCCCCAGGCTGGCTCCGTTTGGCCACCGCTCATTCCTGAGGACCCCTCCCCCCTCCTCTGGCCCCTCAGAGCCAAGGGGTCGCAGAGGCCTTTCCTCCTTGGGTCCCATGGGCTCAAGGGAGGGTGGGCTCCTCAAATCTCTTCCTGGCGCCCAGCAGAGGGCAGCACACTGTGGGGTTCCAGAAGGTTCTGGAAGTCAGGGGAGGTGCGTGGGGTCAGCTGCCCGAGTCAGGTTCAGCACCAGCAGGGAACCTGCCCACCAGGGGTCTCCGGATCCTTCCTGGGGGGCTCCTGGGGACCCTCCCCCGTCTCACTAGCTGGCCCCCCCAAGCACCCCTCATACCTTCTCCACCCATATCAGACCCACCCATCCATCCCTGGCAGCCCTCCCAATGCCCTCAAGGGTCACTCAGGCCCCTGATGGCCCCTCCTCAGCTGGCCGGTGTCAGAGCTGCTCAGCTGCGGCTCGGAGGTGAAGGGCCCCTCTGTGATGAGAGCCCCTCCCGGAGTTTCCTTTTCTGGGAAAGGAGGGTAGGGACGCAGCCCCACCTCCTCCCAGGCCGGGGATGCGCCCGCGGCTGCGAGGCCCCTGGGCGCCCTGCGTCCAGCCCTGGCCCCCAGGCGGCACCTCCCTCCTGTTGGCTCAGCGCTGTCGCCTCCTGACTCACTGGTGTACCCCACACCCCGGGGACCCCGCCTGGCAGCACCTGGACCCAGGCTGCACGCAGGGCTGTGTGTTTCTAGTTCTGTGTGAACGAGGGGTGGGACACCGGGGGGCTGCTGGCGGCCGCAGTGGGGAGACTGGGAGGTGCGTCCAGTTCGGACACTTCACAGGCAGGGAGACCGAGGCTGGCCTCACCTCAGCATGCCGCGCCCACCGCTTCACCCCTTCACGGGCAGGCTGGCCCCCCAGGCCCTGGCGCACCCTGGGCTCTGGGCTCCCGGGGAACTCGTGCCCCGCCCCACCGGGCTCCATCTCGGTGTGAATCAGCAAGATGGCCGCTGATTCTGACCCGATTTTAATCACCCAGCCACAGGCTCCTCCGTCGTCTGGGCCCTTTGCGTGCACACCCTGCATCCCCACCGCTCCGAGCGTGTGGCCACATGCCTGCCTCCTGCCCAGGGCTCGGCCAGCCCCTCTGCAGCCTCATCCCTGCAAAGCCCCCATGCAGGGCTATGTGGTCAGGGCCTCTCGGGTGACCAGGCGTGCCCACTGGGAGGGTGCTCTGAGCCCCAGTGGGCCCCACCTTCCGGAAACCTCCACTGAGTGAAGGTTCACAGGACCCGAGCCCGCCCCATTCCCCAGACTCAGGTGCTCAGGTCTGCCCGTGTACACTGTGGAGAGCCGTGCAGCGGTGGAGGGGGTGTGAATGCCCGCGTACACTGTGGAGAGCTGTGCAGTGGGGTGTGAATGCCCGTGTACACTGTGGAGAGCTGTGCAGCGGTGGAGGGGGTGTGAATGCCCGTGTTCACTGTGGAGAGCTGTGCAGCGGTGAAGGGGGTGTGAATGCCCGTGTACACTGGAAAGTACACCTCCTCAGCTATGCACACTTAGCACAGGGGCTGCAACAGCCTCCCGGCAGTCTAAGACCCAGTGGCCTCAGTTTCCTCAGCCGTGAAGCTGGAAGGATGCCACCTTCCCTCCCCCCCACCCCCCCGGGGCATCGCGAGGGTGTAATGAGGTGGTGAGTCAGGTGGCCAGGGTCTGGCCCAGGGTGGGTTCTGGACACAGTGGTCCCCCAGCTCCTGCTCTCTGGAGCTCGGAGCCCACCCCGCCAGCTGGGGCAATGTGAGAAGCAGAGGGCCTGGCCGTGTGACTCAGAGCGCGGCCGGGGCCCAGATTCCCTTCCGGTGCCACCCGTGCCCTGAGTTTCAACCCCAGCGTCGTGGGTGGCGGTCAGTCCGGCCCCCTCAGTTTGGCCTCTGCTAGAAGCCGGGCCTCCTGCTTGCTGTGTGGCTGGGGCAGCTGGGAGCCACCCCACTCAAGGCAGCCGTGGGCCTGTGGGTGCCCCTCCCTTGGCGGGTCCCAGGCGAGGCCCCTGAAGAGGGGCCGCAGGCTGGCGGCGTGAGCAGGAGAAATCGTGTCTCCCGGTCCCGGGGCTGCGTGGGGTCCTTCCGGGGCCGGCACCCGTGTCCTCGCGTGGCCGTCCCTCTGCGGCCTGTGTCCAGACGCCCCTTTTCCTGAGGGCCCCGGTGACGTGGGGTTAGGGCTTCCGCACCACATGGCCTCGTCCCGGCTCACTGGTCTCAGCTGTCGTGTCTCCAGACAAGGGTAGGCCTGAGGTCGTGCAGGTTGGGACTCTAGCATACATATTTGGTGGGATGGGGACACAATGTGACCCATGACAGCCCAGCTGGCTGCTCGTGGGGGACCCCACGGGGGGGGGCGGCCTGGGAGAGGGGAGCGGCCGGGGGCTGCGGGCGTCAGGCCGCCCCCTGCTCACTGCCTTGTCTCCCCTGCCTGCTGCCCTCCGGCGACCCGCGACCACTGCTGCGCTGGGGAGCCGCTCTCCGGGGAGCACGGGGCGGGCCCCGCGGGCAGGTGCTGGCCGGGCCTTTTCCTTCTCTGGACCCGAGCGTGAGCCCGGCCTCCCAGACAGAGGAGGAGGGTGGGGTGACTGAGCTGCCACGTGGTTGAGCCCCAGACACTCAGCACATCGCACGTTCCAGGCACAGGAGATGTCCCGACAGGAAGCGGACTCACGGTTGGGGCCGGGATGCGGGGGCACTGCTAACGGATGGGGTTTCCATTTGGTGTGATGGACTGTTGTGGAACTAGATCCTGGTGGTGGCTGCACAGCCTGTGAGCGTACCAGGAACTGCTGAATCGAACCCTTAAACGGGTGGATTTTATGGTACGTGAATGACATCTCAGTTTTTAAAACGGGGACTCTATGAAGTGGTGAAACTATCCGATTAGCAAACAGTGTTAAAACCCAAAGCTGGTGGCCCTTCAGCCCCGCCACCTGCGAGGCGGTGGGACCAAGCCCAGGGCCACCCCTCCGCGCGGCAGCTCCCGCGGGCCTGCGCTCAGGCCGGACTGTCCCCCAGCCCGTCCCCTCTCTCCCCAGACTCCTGCGGGAACAGTGGATCCGGGCCAAGTACGAACGGCAGGAGTTCACCTACCCCGAGCGGCAGGAACCCTACTCCGCAGGTGAGGATGCCGGCACCTGTCCGTCTGTCCTTCCGCCCTCTCTGTCCCCCCGCCCCTACCTCCCGGAGCTGGAGCAGGGTCCTTAGGAGCCTGGACGACCGCTTAAGTGGGCTGAATCCGTGTCCATCCGTTGGCCCCTGACACCAGCTGGCTGACCTGGCACCAGGGGTCCCCGCAGCTGCTCACAGCCCAGCCCTGAACCCCGACCGAGGGGTGGGGGGCTGCCCGGGGCCCTCCAGGCTGGTGGCGGCAGCACCTCTGCCCTGGGAGGGCCCGCAGGGTGGGTGGGTCCTGGCAGGAGGGATGTGGATGGGCCTGGGCCAGGTGGGCCCGGGGAGGGGGGGCCAGGCCCCGGGGGCTCTGTCAGCACCCGGGTTGGGGGTGATGACATGCGAGCGGCCCAGGTGTCTGTTGCGGGATTGGCCCCTTTATCCTCCATTGGCCAGGAGGGGCTCTGCGTGCAGCCCATGCTCCTGCACAGCAGGCGGCTCCAGGTCCCCTCTCCTCCTGAGCCCCTGATGTGGCCCAGGGCTGGGACGTGGCCGGGATTCAATTACGGTCCACCCCAGAGAGCCACTTCCTCCTCTCCTGATGCCCCCGACGTGCGAGGGAGAGAGGACGTGGGCGCCCGTGCCTGTTCAGCCCTGGGGCGCTTGTGTCCCGTCCTGCCTGAAACCCGGCCTCCCTGCTGTGGGACCCCAGGAAGGCTCACCCCACAGCCTTTGTCCCCCAGGCATAAACATCTCAGCGGTTTATAATGCGTGGCGTGCGGCCTCGATTCAGAGGCAGGTACAGGATTTTGTTCCTGCTGCTGCATCAGGACCTCTGGTCGTGAGCAGCAGTTGTCCAGCCCAGGTGGGTGTAAGGAGAACAGGGAAAAGAGCGGCTCGCACAGCTGCCCTGGCTTCAGGCACAGTTTGAACCAGGCGCTCAGTCAGCGCCGTGAGGACTTGGCTCGTGTCTCCCGCTCTGGTTCTGCTTCTCGGGGTGGCACTGCCCCTGCCGGTGGTGGCTTTACTGCCGCAGGTCCAGCTTGGAAACGCCTTTGGGTTCCACGAGAAAAGGGCAAGTGTGACTTTCACCCGAGTGTCAGGAAGAGTCTTAGCTTTGGTCCCGACTGGTCAGGGGTGGGCGTGTGACCGAGTCACGACGGCCGGGAGATGAGCGCGCACCGACCGGCTTCTGGAGCCCTCCCGCGAAAGTGGGGCTGTGCACAGGGTGGCACGACCACAGACCTTCCCGTCTCGAGTTGCTGCCATTCCTCTCGTGAAACGACACCTCGGGAGTGCTTGGGGCGCCGGGCAAGGGGACTGGGATGGGGAGAGCCCATTGGGGGTACACACGTGGCGGGATGGAGCGGGCGGCCTTTGAAGGCCATGGCTTCTCCGTCAGACCCTTGGCGCAGCGAAGAGCAAAGGCTGGGGCCCACCTGCGGAGGCGGGCCCTTGTCTCACCTGGATAGGTTGTGTTGGCCACAGAGGGCCAACCCTCACGGGGCGCAAGGGGGGCGAGCTCAACTGGGCCCAGGGACGCTGCTGGGGTGCTGCTGAGGGGGTACCGGGCGGGGTGCAGGCCCCGCAGGGGGTGACGGTGAGAGCTTGGCTGGAGCAGGCGGTGCTGGCCCCCACCCCGGGGGCCCTGGCTTCCCACTGGGCAGCAGCTCATCCACTGGGCCCTGTGCATGCGTGCCCCCATCTCTGATTGCCCGGCCCCTGCAGCTCTGCAGCCTCCCCCCGACTCACACGTCACCTCCGGCGTGGGGGGCCCCGGCCTCAGGCCTTGTCTCTGCTCCCACACGAGGCGGCAGCCACTTGCGGCCTTGGTGCAGAGACCCTTAATGGGGCTCTGATCCCTATTTCTCTAAGCCCACCCACCCTGCCCAGAACGCTAACGCCCCCTCTCCCTCGAGCCCTGAAAATTCACGCCTGTGGCTCCCCACCGCCCCCCGCCCAGCAGAGCCCTGAGATTTACAGGCACAGAGTCCTGGGTGTGCGGGGCCCTGGGGACCGTCAGCTTGGTCCCCTGACTCCACGGAAGTGCTCATCAAGCCACCTGCAGGGCAGGGTCCCTCAAGGAGACATGGGGAGTGCCCGGGGCACCAGCTGCTGGGATCCACCTGGGTTCCCAGAGGTGCCTGAGCCCTGGCTCTGTGCGCGGGTCCTGAACAGCCTCTGACTCTCACTCCCGGCGGAGCCCCCCCTCGCCCACCTGTCTCCCCAGAGCCCGCCACCTCCCCCCCCAACCCCCGGCCTCCTCCTGAGAGAGGGCGCCGCTTCTCACAGCCGCTGCGGCCTGGCTGGCCGGGGCCCCTGGACCAGAGCCCCGCCCGGCACTCTGTCGGGATGGTGGGCGACCAGGCCCCCGGCCCACCCACCGCTCCTCTCGCCCACCCGCCCCTCCCCCCGCCCCGGCCACGTCCCTCGCAAGGCCCAGCTCCCCCAGGAGCGCCCTTCCCACGGCACAGGGGCCGACACGCCCACGGTCCCCGAGAATGGAGATGTTCCAGGGAGGGGGACCGCGGGGCCAGGGCAGGGCCGCTCCAAGGTGTGACGTGGCCAAGGGAGGCCGGGCTGGGGCGCCCACCTGCCTGGGGTGGGCTCGGGGGGCTGCTGGGGACCCTCGGTCGTGGGCGGGGATCCCTCCCAACACGACGCCTGCCGGGGCCTCAGGCAAGCCCAGCCCCCCCGGTGCGCTTAGGGCGTCCGCGGAGGAAGTGTCGCTGCCAGGCCGAGCTGGACGGTTTGAGCAACAGCACGGTAGCGGCGTCACAGGATCTGAGCCGGAGCGAAGGGCGTCTCCACGGGTCCCTGTGATAACAAGGAACCCAACTGTGAGGGGAGGGAGGGGACACAAGTTCCCGCTGAGTGGCCGTGGGGGAAACGTCACCACAGCGAAACCGCTGTGGACAGATGTGAACGGGGTGGGGACTGGCCAGCAACCCCCAGAGTGGGGGCGCGGCCTCCGGGTAGGACGGCGGCGGCCTCGGCGCTGCTGGGGCACCAGCCTGGCTTTGCCGGTTCCGCTGTAGTGGTGGGTGTGGCGGCAGGTGCTCGCCCCGGGATAACAGGACCGAGGCTTGAGCGCGCCGGGGCCGGGCTGCGCCTCTGCCGCTCCGCAGGCCCCTCGCCGGGGTGACCCCGGGTAACAGCTGCTCCTGGCTCCGTCCCCGGGCCGTCCCCGCCTGCAGCCGGAGCCTCAATGGCCGCCTTTCACGGGCGACAAGGGCCCCTGTTGTCCGGAGGGCCGGCCGCCCCCGTCGCCGAAACGCTCAGCCTCCTGCGCAGCGCGGCCGGCCCTGCCTCGCGGGTTCAGCCCCCTTCGGAGAGCGTGGAGCCCTGGGGGCGGTGGGCCGGGGGCCCCCGGGGGGAGTGGCGGGCCCCCCGCCCCCGTCCCCGTCTGTGAGGTGGGGACGTGGTGGGACCGTGGAGGGAGGTCAGGCGCAGGGCATACAGGGCCCGAGGCATCCCTGGCGGGGCTGGAACCACACACGAGGCAGGCGCTTCGATCCCCCTCCTGGTGCCGCCCCGACACAACCCCTGCGTGTTCACGCGGGCTCATACACACCCCCGTGGTGCGTGTAGCCACAGATCACACACGTTCACAAGCGTGTGCTCTTAGATGCACTCAGTCACACACAGATCTCAGGTTCACACCTGTGTCCACACCCACGTTCACACCCAGAAGCACCCTCCACGTGTGCTGTTCCCAAAGCCTGTGGTGTTCCTGGAACACCGGACAAGGGGCTTTGAGTCCTAGCAGCACCGCGCCCAGCCCAGCCTGCGCCCACTGACCCTCGGCCTTCAACCTTTCCCCACCGGCCCCTTTGGCCATTTCAGCCGGAGCAGCTGGGAACCTGAGTGGTGGAGGACCGGGGCTCCCAGGGCTCTCGTGCCAGCCTCTTGGGGAGCAGAACCCGGAAACCAGGTCCTGGCCCTTCTGGGGAGGTGGCTGGAGGGGCTATCCCTAGTGCCACCCATGCCCAGGGGACACCCTCCACAGGGCACTGCCCAGGAGAAGCCACCCGGTGTGGGGGCCCACCTCCTAGCCAGGGAGGGCCACCCTGGGGCCTGGGCACAGGACGCCTGGCCCGGCCCCCGGCAAGCCCTGTGCCTCCCTGGAGCACGGCCACGTGGTCCCTGCTCCAGTGTTTTACGACGTTAACGTGTGACTTGCACACTTGATAAACAGCTCCACGAGCTGCCTGGGTACCCCGCCCCACCCACCTGGTCTGCTCTGTGCCCGCGTGTGCACCTTCGCTGGAAGGTCACGGATGGCTCCCCTCGGCGCTGCACGTCTGAGCCCTGCCCGGCCGCCCCGCGAGCCTGGCGCGCAGCCGTCTCAGCGCAGCGTCCGCTGTGCGAGGGACCAGTTGGTCCCCAGCTGAGGGACATGGGTCGTGTCCAGTCTGTGACGCTGATGCGTGAAGCTGCTGTGAACACGTGTGTGTTCACCACGCTTCTGTTTTCACATTTCTCTGGGTCACGTGGGAGGTGTATGTCCAACTTGAGACGCTGCCCCGCTGCCCTGCTGCTTGCCCACTGGGGGGTGGTCAGTTTGTGGCTTGGTCACTGGTCCACCCCAGTGGGCATCTCGTCGCCGGCTCCGGCGTCCACGGTCTCTCTGGGCTCGTCCCGGGCCACCCCACGCAGGGCGTGAGAAGAGGCGGCTGAGCGGGCCCGGGAGCGGCCTGCCTCCTCCAGCTCCCTGCAGCGAGCACTAGACCCAGCACACAGTAGGCGCTCAGTAAATGCTGGGTGAGCGCTCTGGCTTCTGCCCCAGCACCGGCCAGTCCTTTGGGAGAAAACAGTCCCTTCCAGCCAGCCGGGCCCCAGGTGTGGGCCGGGGCAGGGGGGTGCCACTGGCAGGGGTCACGCGGGAGGCCTAGCAGCAGACCCCCAGCCCGCGGCTGTGTGCCGGGTGCTGCACCGCTACGGCCCGGGAGTGGGCTCGGGAGTCTCCCAGGGCCTGGGCCCGCCTCAGCGTGGGTGGCCAGGGGCCCGTGGCCCGGAGCCCGGGACACGGTGGGCGGGCGTCCCCACGGCAGAGTCTGGGCTGCGCACATCCCACGTCACGGGGTTGGGGGGCCCTGAGAGAGGACGGCTCGGGCGAGTTTGGACGCGGGCAGGTCGGGGGCCGCCACCTTCAGGCTGCGGCCAAAGAGCTGCCCATCTGCTGGGGCAAAGTCAGGGACCTGGCCGGCACCCACCCGAAAATGCCGCTGCCGCATCACAGACCCAAATCAGGCATCCTGGCGGCTCGCCATCGGGCCTGGGAGCCAGGCAGACTCGGGCCAGCGTTTTCGTCTGTTCCGCTGGTTTGGCCCGGGACATGTTAGCAGAGCCGCCTCAGGCGTGACCATGGGAGCGCCGTTCGGGCTGCGGCAGAGACGCCCCCGTTCTGGGCCCGGCATCCCGAGGCGCTGCTGCCCCCTGCTGGGCCCCGCAGGCAGGCGCGGGCTCCTGGGGGCTGGGAACCGCTGACCGGGCCGGCGGCTCCAGCCTTGCTGGCCACTGGCCTTGGACAGGACTCCACGCCAGCCTCAGCTTCGTCCTCTGCAGTGGGGATGACCACAGGATGTTCCTAGAGGCCCACGTGGGGGCCGTGAGACGGCTGTGCACGTGCTCGGCCTGCTGTGTCTCAGGCGTGGTCGGGGGTGCTGGCGGGGAACGTCCTTGCAGAAGAGCTGCGCCTTGGGCACTTTTCTGTGTGGCTACTGCAGGGTCCAGGGGGGCCGGCCTCGAGCCGACGGCAAGTGGACTTCCAGCCAAATGCTCACTGAATCAGGGAGGGCCCTGCTTGAGCTTGGGGACACGGTGGTGGCCCTGCTCCCTGGCGCACACAGAGGGGATGTGCCTGCTGGCGCTGTGTGCAGGGGACCCGGGGGACCTCTGAGTCGCAGGGGGAAGGGAGCAGGCCTCACCTGGCACTGTCCCACCGCAGACAGACAGGAGCCAGCTGCCCCATCCCCGACGCCAGACTGCTGCCTCTTCAGGACCACACATCTCGAGAACAGAGAAACAGCTCCTAGCCTCCATGGTGCTGGGCGTGGGGCTGCCAGGACAGCCGACGGGCGGCAGCAGGCTGGAGCTGGGGGCTGGGGGGGCCAGGGCCCAGCGGTGGCGTCCAAACTACAAAAGCCACGCCGTCAGGCTCTGGGCTCCGGGCACCACCCCTACTGACGGCACCCCCGGCACGGACCAGCCTCAGACGGCGCCTGGCAGGGATCTCACTCAGCGCACGTGGGCAGCGGGACCCTCTCCCCAGGGCAGGAGCAGAGGGAAAGCTGTAGGGCAATGACTGTGAGGGCCCCTGCCCCTAGCCATGTGCCCCCGGGCTATGCCCAAGGGCAGTGGGACGCCCCCTGGAAGACACGGCCGTGCTGGGCGCAGCAGAGCTGCTCAAGAAGGCCGGGCACGACCAGGCGTCTGTCCGCCAGGCGTGGGTGGACAGCCCGGCATCCACAGGGCCCCGCTGGCGACAAAGAGGCACGAATCCCTGATCAGGCAGTAGCAGCACGTCCAGGAGTGTGGTGCTGAGAGGGAGCTGGCCCAGCCCCGGAGGCACGTGTGGGGCAGACCTCAGACACAGAGCCCCAGAACAGGCAGAGGGGAAAGGCCGCGGCCGCCTGAGGGGCTGCCTTCTCACCCACTGCTGCTGGGACGCTGACTGCGGGCTGCGTGCCTTCAAGCGACGTGAACAGACCCTGCGGTCCCTGCAGGTCGGGGCTCCACCATGAGGCTCGGGGCCAAAGCTGAGGAGGGGGCAGGGCTGGCTCCTCCTGGGGGGGTCTCCCCCTGCACCGCCCAGCCCCGGGGGGCTCCCCACACTCTTGGCTGAGGCCCCATCGCCCCAGTGTTGCCGGGCTCACTTCTCCCTCTGCCCCCCTCTCTCGAGGACCCTTGTGGCACCCTTGGGCCCCCCCCCCGATGGTTGAGGACACTGGCCCGTCCCCAGGCCCTTGCTCACACCCAAAGAGCACACACCGTTTGCCCGCCCGGTGCGCTCACATCCCCGCGTGCCTGTCACACCTGCCAAGAGAAAGAAAAGACAAAGGGCCGGAGCGTGCAGCCCGGTGGAGAGGGGGTGGCCTGGGGTCCAAGGACAGGCTGATGCCCGCTCACACCCGCCGGCCTCCCGGCACCTGGGGGCTGTGGATCCCCTGGGGATGGGAACAGGGTCCACCCCGGCCTCTGCCTCGTCAGGGTGGCGGCCGTCCGACAGGGCCCCTCTCCCCCAGGGTACCGAGAAGGCTTTCTCTGGAAGCGCGGCCGGGACAACGGGCAGTTCTTAAGCCGGAAGTTTGTGCTGACGGAACGCGAGGGGGCCCTCAAGTATTTCAACAGAAGTGACGTGAGTTGGGCACAGGGCCAAGGGCAGCGGCCAGGCCTCCCACCCGGGGCCTGGGGCGGCTGGACACTGGACCCTGGACAGCAGCGCCACTTCCTCGGCGGCCCTCGTGCCCTCCTGGGAGATGAGCTGCCCCCTCCCGTGGGCACCTGCCGGCCCCCGTAGGGGCCCCTCCACCCACCCCGCTCACAGCCACTCCCTGTGCTGTGGGTGATCCTGGGGCACAGAGGTGGCAAGCCCTCCCCTGGCAGACACTCCCAGGCCTGAGAGGGACAGAGGGGACCAGCACCCGGCAAGCACGCCGGGGTGACCCCGGGTGCCGCAGGCAGTGCGTGGGGAGGCGCCGGGGGGGTCCCAGTGTGGCGGGGCAGCTGGCCGAGCCCCACCCACACCCGGAGCAGACGGGCTCCGGGTCAGAACATGACCCTGTGATGCAGTAACCACGGCAGCTCATGGCCCTCAGGCCCGCCGCCTCTGCCCAAGCGCGCCACACAGCCGTCTGCCGGCCCCAGTGCAAGGAGAGGAGAGAGGCCTGGCAGGATGGGAGCAGGAAGGGGGGGGGCCCGGCTGCGAGCAGGGCGGACCAGACGGGGCAGAGGGGGGTCAGCCTACATGTTGAGCGCCCGCCTTGTCATCCCCCAGGAAGGGATGCTGTTATCTTAGACTTAGACCAGGGAGCCTAGGCCCAGAGCGGGTAAGTAACTTGCTCAAAGCCACGCGGGACAGCAGGTGTGTGGCCGGCATCCGGAGCCCACCCTGCCTGCTCTCTCGCCCTTGGAGACTCCCTGCCAGGCCAGCGCTGAGGCCGGGCCTTGCTTCCCAGGCCAAGGAGCCCAAGGCCATCATGAAGATCGAGCATCTGAACGCCACCTTCCAGCCGGCCAAGATCGGTCACCCGCACGGCCTGCAGGTCACCTACCTGAAAGACAACAGTACTCGAAACATCTTCGTCTACCACGAGGACGGCAAGGTGGGTGCACGGCGGGGTGGTGGCAGCTGGACCACCCCCACTGTCTCAGGAGAACCCAGTGGACCCCCAGGGTGGCAGGCGCGGGGCCAAGGGCCCGCCAGACCACCCTGCCATGGCTGCAGTGGGGAGCCAGCCGGGCCCTTGGGGAGGGAGCCTAGAGGCCTCGTGAAGAGATGAGCGTGGCAGCTGGCTGGCAGAGCGCCGCACCCCACCCCGTGGCCATCGCCTCTGTGTCCCCACCCAGCGAGGGTGGGAGGAACCGCAAGCCCCTCAAAGTCTGTCCTTAGGCGCTCGCTCTATATTCTGGATGTGAATCCCCTATCAGACAGGTGACTGGCAAGTATTCTCTGCCGTTCTGTGGACTGCCTGTTACTCGATGAATGGTCTTTTGATGCACAAAATTTTTAAATATTCATTTCAGTTGGATTCGTCTGTTTTTCTTTGGTTGCGTGTGTCTTTTGGTGTCACGTCCAAGAAATCATTGCCAAGTCCGATGTGGTGAAGCTTTTGCCCCATGTTTTCTTGTAAGAGCTTTATTGTTTTAGGACTTACATTTAGGTCCTTGATTCATTTTGAGTTAATTGGGTCAGGGTCCAGCTTCATTGTTTTTTGTTTGTTTTTAAATTTTTATTTTCTTTCTTTCTTCTTTTGGCTGCATTGGGTCTTAGTTGTGGCATGTGGGATCTTCACTTAGGCACGTGGGATCTTTCGTTGCAGCGCGCTGGCTCTTTGTTGTGGAGCGTGGGCTTCTCTCTAGCTGTGGCGTGCAGGCTGCAGAGTGTGTGGGCTCTGTAGTTGCAGCACGTGGGCTCTCACTGAAGCATGCAAGCTCAGTAGTTTTGATGCACGGGCCTAGTTGCCCCGAGACGTGGGATCTCAGTTCCCTGACCAGGGATCAAACCCGCGTCCCCTGCATTGGAAGGCGGATTCTTTACCACTGGACCACCAGGGAAGTCCCAGGTCCAGCTTCATTCTCTGGTGTGTGGATTTTCAGTTTTCCCGGCACCATTTGTTTTAAATTCAATCCCCATTGAATGCTGTTGATACTGTCATCAAAAATCATTTGACTGAATATGTAAGAGTTCATTTCTGGGCTTCCTATTCTAGTCCATTGGTCTGTATGTCTGTCTTTATAACAGGACCATACTGGGGGTTTTTTGTTTGCTTTTTTAAATTTATTGAAGTATGGTTGACTTAAAATGTTGTGTTAATTTCTGCTGCACGGCAAAGTGATTCGGTTATACATATATATATTATTTTTCATATTCCTTTCCATTATGGTTTATCACTGGATGTTGAATACAGTTCACTGTGCTATATGGTAGGACCTTGTTGTTTATCCATTCTATATATAATAGATTGCAAAAAAAAGGTTGCATTTGCTAATGCCAAACTCCCAAACCATCCTTCCCCCACTCCCCTCCCCCTTGGCAACCACAAGTGTGTTCTCTATGTCTCTGAGTCTTTTTCTGTTTCATAAAAGTTCATTTGCGTCTTCTTTTAGATTCCACATATGTGATATCAAATGGTATTTGTCTTTCTCTTTCTGACTTATTTGACTTAATCTCTAGGTCCATCCATGTTGCTGCAAATGGCATTATTTCATTCTTTTTTATGGCTGAGTGATATTCCATTGGATATATGTACCGTATCTTCTTTATCCATTCCTCTGTCGATGGACGCTTAGGTTGCTTCTATGTCTTGGCTATTGTGAATAGTGCTGCAATGACTGCTGGGGTGCGTGTATCTTTTCAAAGCAGTTTTCCGTAATCCCACTCCCAGGAGTGGGATCACAGGATCATATGGTAGTTCTATTTTTTGTTTTTTGAGGAATCTCCATAGTATTCCATAGTGGCTGCATCAATTCACATTCCCACCAATGGTGTAGAAGGGTTCCCTTTTCTCCAAACCCTCTCCACCATTTACTGTTTGTAGAATTTTTGAGGATGGTCATTCTGACCAGTGTGAGGTGGTATCTTGTAGTTTTGATTTGCATTTCTCTAATAAGTAGCAACGTTGAGCATCTTTTCATGTGCCCCTTGGCCACCTATATGTCTTCTTTGGAGAAATGTCTATTTAGGTCTTCTGCCCATTTTTCGATTGGGTTGTTTGGTTTTTTGTTACTGAGTTGTAGGAGCTGTGTGTATATTTTGGAAATTAAATGCTTGCTGGTCACATCACTTGCAAATAATTTTTTCCCAATCCGTAGGTTGTCCTTCCATTTTGTTTATGGTTTCCGTTGCTGTACAAAAGCTTGTAAGTTTGATTAGGTCCCATTTGTTTATTTTTGTTTTTATTTCTATTGCCTTGGGAGACTGACCTAAGAAAACATTGGTACGATTTACGTCAGAAAATGTTTTGCCTATGTTCTTTTCTAGGAGTTTTATGGTGTCATGTCTTATAAGTCTTTAAGCCATTTGGAGTTTATTTTTGTGTATGGTATCAGGGAGTGTTCTAATTTCATAGATTTACATGCAACTGTCCACCTTTCCCAGGACCATTTGTTGAAGAGACTGTCTTTCCCCCATTGTATATTCTTGCCTCCTTTATTGAAGGTTAATTGACTGTAGGTGTGTGGGTTTATTTCTGGGCTCTTTTTTAAAAAAAATACGAGGCATGTGGGCTCCTTGTTGTGGTGCACGGGCTCTCTAGTTGTGGCGCATGGGCTCTGTAGTTGCAGCACCTGGGGTCTAGTTGTGGCCTGCATGCTCAGTAGTTGCAGCAGGCGAGCTTAGTTGTCCCACGTGGCATGTGGGGTCTTAGTTCCCCGACCAGGGATCAAACCCGTGTCCCCTGCATTGGAAGGTGGATTCTTTTTTTAATTTAATTTTATTTAATTTTTTTAACATCTTTATTGGGGTATAATTGCTTTACAATGGTGTGTTAGTTTCTGCTTTATAACAAAGTGAATCAGTTATACATATACATATGTTCCCATATCTCTTCCCTCTTGCATCTCCCTCCCTCCCACCCTCCATATCCCACCCCTCCAGGCGGTCACAAAGCACCGAGCCGATCTCCCTGTGCCATGCGGCTGCTGGAAGGTAGATTCTTAATCACTGGACCACCAGGGAAGTCCCCTGGGCTGTCTTTTCTGTTCCACAATCCATATGTCTGTTTTTGTGCCAATACCATGCTGTTTTGATTACTGTAGCTTTACAGTACTGTCTGAAGTCTGGGAGGGTTTTGCCTCCAGCTTTGTCCTTTTTCCTTCAGGATATCTGTGGCAATTTGGGTCTTTTATGAGGACCATACTCTTTTGATTACTGTGGCTTTTGTAATCAAAAGTGAATTCCTCCAGTTTTGTTCTTCCTTTTTAGGATTGTTCTGGCTGTCTGAATCCCCTTGAGACTCCATATGAATTTTGTCAAATGCATTTTCTGCATCAATTGAGATGATCATGTAGTTTCCCCCTTTATTCTGTTAATGTGGTGTATTACACTGATCGATTTTCATGTATTGAACTGTTCTTGCACTCCAGGAATAACTCTCACTTGGTCATGGTGTATAATCCTTAAATATGCTGAATTCAGTTTGCTAGTGTATTGTTGAGGATTTTTGCACCAGTGTTCATAAGGTATATTGGTCTGTAGTTTTCTTGTAGTGACTTTGTCTGGCTTTGATATCTGGGTTATTCTAGCCTCACAGATGAGTTAGGAAGGGTTCCCTCCTCTTTGATTTTTTGGAAAGTTTGAAAAGGACTGGTATCAATTCTTATTTAAACGTTTGATAGAATTCACCAGTGAAGCCATGAGGTCCAGGGCTTTTCTTTGTGGAGAAATTTTTTTTTTTTTTTTGTGGAGAGACTTTTGATACTGATTCAGTCTCCTTACTAGTTACAGGTCTTTTCAGATTATCTGTTCTTTTCATGACTTAGTCTTGGTAGGTTTTGTGTTTCTAGGAGATTATCCAGTTTCATCCAGGTTATCTAATTTGTTGCTATACCATTGTTCATAGTACTCTCTTATAATCCTTTCTATTTCTGTACAATTAGTAGTGATATACCCACTTTCATTTCTGATTTTAGTAATTTGAGTCTTCTTTTTTTCTTAGTCCATCTAGCTAAAGTTTTTTCAATTCTATCTTTTCAAAGAACCAACTTTTGTTTACATTTATTTTCTCTATTGTTTTTCTGTTCTCTATTTCATTGATCTCTAATCTTTTTTTCCTTCTTTCCTTTAGCTTAGTTTGTTTAGTTTGTTCTTCTTTTTCTAGTACCTTAAGTTATAAAGTTAGGCTGTTGATTTGGTATCTTTCTTGTTTTTCAATGTCAGCATTTATAGCTATCTGTTTCCCCCTTAGCACTGCTTTTGCTGCATTCTGTAAGTTTTGGTATGCTGTGTTTTCATTCTGATGTACCTCTAAATATTTTCTAATTTCCATTGTGATTTCTTCTTTGATCTGTTGGTTTTTTACCTTCCACAATTTTGTGAGTCTCCTGGAGAAAGGATATAGTTGGATGATGTGTTTATAGCCATTCTGCCAATCTCTGTCTTTTGATTGGGAGTTTAATACATTTACATTTACAGTAATTACTGATAAGGAGGGACTTCTGTCATTGTGCTATTTGTTTCCTATGCCCTGTAGATTTTTTGTCCCTCATTTCCTGCATTCCTGTCTTATTTTGTGTTTATTTTTTGTAGTGAAACGTTTAAGTTCTTTCTTATTTCTTTTTGTATATATTCTTTCACTGTTTTCTTTGGAGTTACCATGGGGATAACATTTAACATACTAAAGTTAAAACATTCTAAACTGAATATATAGAAGCTTTTTGAATGTCTTTTCAATAGCATAAAATTCTACTATTTTAGCTCCATCCCCACTGCTTTTGGTTGTTGATGTCACAAAATTACATCTGTACAATGAGTGATTAAAAAAAAAAAACCAAAAAACAAACAAACAAAAAAAACCCCCCTACTAATTATTTAAAATGCACTATCTCCTAAAGTATGTAAAAAACAAGGTTTGGAGTCACAACCCAAACTTACTGTAATACTAGCTTTTACCTTAATTTTTTTTTTGCTTTATCCTTAAAAGCATTAGTCTCTTAAATCATGTAGATAACAAAAAGCACAGTTACAAACCATTGTTACAGTAATACCGGCTTTTATAATAGCCCATGTATTTACCTTCATTGAGATCTTTGTTTCTCCACAAGGTTTTGAGGTACTGTCTAGTGTTCCTTCATTTCACCTGTAGGACTCCCTGAGCATTTTCTTTCTTTCTTTTTTTTTTTTAAATATTACCTTTAATCTCTCCTCTTTTTTAGAAATTTATTTTATTTATTTTTGGCTGCGTTGGGTCTTCATTGCTGTGCGCGGGCTTCTCACTGCGGTGGCTTCACTTGTGGAGCATGGGCTCTAGGCGCACGGGCTTCAGTAGTTGTGGCACACAGGCTCAGTAGTTCTGGCTCACGGGCTCTAGAGCACAGGCACAGTAGTTGTGGTGCACAGGCTTGGTTGCTCCACGGCATGTGGGATCTTCCTGGACCAGGGCTCGAACCTGTGTCCCCTTCATTGGCAGGCAGATTCCCAACCACTGCACCAGCAGGGAAGCCCTAGGATTCTTTATTGAGAGTTTTGTTTTTTCCTCCTTTGAATATATTGGCTAGCTGTCTTGTGCCTCCAGCGTTTCTGATGAGGTCTACTCATAATCTATTTGAGGATCCCTTATATGTGACAAGTCATTTCTCTCTTGCTGCTTTCAAGATTCTTTGTCTTTTCAAATTTTGATTATAACGTTTCTCAGAGTGGACCTCTTTGAGTTCATCTTATTGGAGTTTGTTGAGCTTCTTAGATGTTTATATTCACGTCTTTCATCAGACTTGTGAAGTTTTCAGCTATTTCCTCAAATATTCTCTCCACCCCTTTCTCTCTTCTCCTTCTGAGACTCCCACAATGCATATGTCAGTCTCTTGGTGGTGTCCCACAGGTCTCTTAGGCCCTACTTGCTTTTCTTCAATCTTTTTTTCTGTTTCTCAGCCTTGATAATTTCCATTTTCCTCTCAAGTTGACTGATTCTTTCTTCTGCCTTTGAATCCGTCTAGTGAAATTTTCATTTCCATGATTGTACTTTTAGTTTCAGAATTTCTTTACTGGTTTCTTTTTAGGTTTTCTCTGTATTGTTATTTCCATTTTGTTTATGCATTTTCTTGAGTTTCTCCAAACATTCTTTTCTTTGAGCATATTTAAGACCATGTTTTAAAGTCTTTGTCTAGTATATCTGCCGTTAAGTCTTGTCAGTGACAGATTCCGTTGATTTATTTTTTCTTTTGAAAGGGCCATTTTCTGCTTCTTTGTGTGCCTTGTGATTTTTTGTTGAACGCTGGACATTTGATTCTGATAATGTGGTAACTCTGGAGATCAGATTCTCCCCCTTCCCCAAGGCTTGCTATCTATTTATTTATGTTTGTTTGGCTAGCTAGCTGTTGCTTTGGGGCTTTTTGTTTTAGTTGTTGGAGGCCGTGTCTGTGCCAAGGATCAGCCTGAAGTGTAAACTTAGTTTCTGCTCACGTTTTTTCCGAGCCTTTCCCTGGTCATGTGTGGTCACTTCCTAATTTCCCCTGCATATGCTGCTGTTTCTGAATGTCCTAGTCTTTGATGTCTGGCTCCCAAAGGGGTAAAACCAAAAGTGAAGGGGAGAAACTGGGTGCTCACCCTTTAAATCTTTGGGAGGTCTTGAGCTGGAGGGGTAGGGGCTGCAACAATGCCCCCCTCCTTTGTCTCCCTGTGATCAGAGCACAGATCCCTGATATGTGGAGGACAGAGTCCTTTTTGCCCACCCTAGCTCCTGCAAACTCTTGAGTAAGTTGCTCCAGGACACCTGCACAGCGGCCTGTCCTGGGGGAGGGGGGCGGGGAAGGATGGGTAGCTGCATCTGTTGTCAGAGCTGAAATTGACTGAAATTAACCACAATGTACTCTCCAAGTCTTCCCCTGGAAGTTGTTAAGACTTCAACAGACTTCAGAATTACAGAATGGTTACATCAGTCAGATTCTGCCAGTGCCGTTGTTTTCCAGGTGGGGAGACAGATTCCCAGTGCTTCCTACCCCATGTTCCCAGAATCCTCTTTTCAGCTTTTAGCTGATCCCTTGGGAACCCACATCCAGGTGCGTGCATAACATGCTCGAGCTGCTGCCAGACCTGTCCACGTTCCCATCGCCTGATGACTTCCCAGCACGCGGATGAGGCGCTGGCTTACTCCAGTCCCCACCCCTCACCTCGCCCAGGCCTGCGCCTCTCCCACCTCACCCGTCACCCTTACGTTGCTATTCTGTCCACACGTGTACTCAGAGTGTATGTTACCATGACCACAAAAATGCTCTCAAGCCTTAGCCGTGACTTTTCACTTCCTGCACGTTTCATTTCTCCTACAGCTAACAGCTGCCTTTCCCCCCAGTTAACCACGTCCTCATTACTGACTCACCTCGCCACCGACTGTCCAAGTCCCTGGATATGTCCTGGGCAGCAACCAACTTCACCCTTCTGGAATCATCTCTCCTGTGACCACATCTCAGTCCTGGGCTGATTCCATTTCCTGGAACCTAAGTCTTTCTTGGTTTACTCCCTCCTCCTGGTGGAACAAACCCTTTAGTAGCTTCCTGAAGGAGTGCCTTGGAGGCAAGCTTCCAGAGACCTTGCACATCTGAAAATCCTAACTTCCACTTCAGAGTTTTCCGATGACAGCCTGGCCTTGGGTCTGTCTTCCTTCTCTGTGTTGGGAGCTTGGTGAGTCCTCCTTGCCTAGTAATTTACATCCATGGGGTGGGGGAATAGTTCTTATTTCTTTAATAATTTCCTCCTCTATTTTCTCTGTTCTCATTTTCTAGAACTGTTATTCAGATATTGGCTGTCTTAGATTGGTTCTCTCATTCGAGTCCCACTTTTTCCCTGATTTCTAGAAAATTTCAACTTTTTCTTGCAACTTTCCTATTTAAAGTTTTCTTTCTGCTCTCAATGTTTCAGTCTTCAGAGCTGCTCTTGGGTTTTGCAGTGTCCCTTTTTCAGAGTACATTGTTCTTGTTTCTTGATTGTAGTGTCTTATCTCTGATTATTAATGTTAAATTTGAAGCTTACTTATCCTTGAACAATGTTTATTTCTTCTAAGTGGCTATTTCCTGTTTGTGTGCTCTGTTCTCTGACTTCCATGTGAGAGATTTTTGGGGCTGTTCAGATTCTCTGGAGGAAACCCCTCCTGCCTGGTGCAGATACCTTTGACGCTGAGGGAGCTGAGAGGGAACAGGAGGGGCCTCAAGCTTGGTGTGCAGTCATGTAGCTTCACTCTTTCTGAAATGGTGCCTCCCCTCCCCCCCCACACACCCTGTGCCTGGCACAACTCTCCCCTGAGACCCTCTATTTCTACCCCCTGCAAAGAGTAAAGGTCCATCTTCTGCCAGGGTGGCGGAGGGGCCGTCTCTTAGCCAGTTCTCCTGCTGAGAACCCCCCTCACTTCCAGGGGAGCCTAGAGCTCTGCATTCCCAAGCCCTTTGGGGCCTGCAGTACAGACTGGGCTGTGCCTCCGCTTTCCCCTGCGGGTCACACCCCCACCTGTCTGCCAGCTCCTGGCACCTTGTGACCGTTCTCGCCATCTCGTGGGGTTAAGCCCTGAAAAAACAATCCCTTATGCAGTACTAACAGGATTTGGGAGGGAACCTGGCTCAAGGAACGTGAGCAAGTCTTCAGTTTTACCCAGAAGCCTCTGCCTTCACTTTCCTTGTGGGGAGACTGAGCCCAGGGAAGGCAGAGGGTAGGTGCCGGGAGCCCAGACGCTTTCTGCACGAGCAGTGGATGCTGGCCTGGCCCGCGTCCCCAGAGGGCTGTGGGCACCTGCTCTGCACCAGGGCCTGTGCGTAGGTGCAGCTGAGCCTGTCTGATGTGGCTCTGTCTTCGTGAGCGACAGCACAGTCTGGCAGGAGATAGAGTCTATCACACGGGCGACTAAAACCCCAACTGTGCCGAGTGCTGGGAAGAGTGAGAGAACAGGTGATGTCCCGAGGGGTGAGGACACGGCCGTGCAAAGGCCCCGTGACCGAGACTCTGCTGAGGATGGGGGAAAGGAGAAGAGGAAGGGGTGGGGCACAGCATGAGGTGGTCCTGCTGAGGGGGCTGACCCGACCCTGCAGATGTCCATCTACACTGGAGATGCAGTGGGGGGAGGGTGTTGCAGCCCAACTTGAATTTCCGGAGCATCCCTCTGGTTTCCCTGAGTCAAGCGAGGTCCTGAGCCGAGCGGGGGGCAGTGCTAGGGACCGGGCAGGGGAGGGGCCAGAGGGACTCGGTGCGCTGGAATGGGGCTGGGGGGCACCAGGCCCGAGCAGGGCTCCCTGGCAGTGCCCAGAGGCTATGTCGCAGCCTGGATTGTGTGGGCTGGGCTGGGGGTCCCGTGTGCCGAGGCAGGAGGGACAGAGCACTGAGGTGGGCAGGGAGGTGAGTGGGGCCTCAGGTGTGGCTGGAGGTGGGCGTCGGGGTGACACTGCAGGACCCAGGGGACCTGGAGATCAGGGAGGGTGCTGTCTGTCCAGGTGTCGGCAGGGAGAGCAGATGTTCGGTCCATCCAGGGTTGGGGGAGACCTCAGCCTGGAAGGGCCTGGGAGGGGAGAGATGGGGGAGCCTGTGGCGGGGACGAGGGGTGGGCAGGGGTCCCTGGGGCAGCGAGCATGGCAGCCAGGAGGAATGAGAGGTAACAGGAGGGTGGGGCGCTGGGCCTGGGGTGGGAGGGATGGTGTGGCAGCACCTGGGCTGTGACGCTTCAGCCTGGGGAGCCGGTCCTCTGCACGCCCCCGTGAGGCGAGGGCCGGCCTCCGGGAACAGCTCTGCCCTCCTTCCCGCGGTGGCGGTGGCCGGGAGGTGGCAGCTCCGGGTGGGTTTATAAATAAATGGGCCTCCCTCTAGGCTAGAGATAGCAGGTCATAAAGACAGAACGATCCGAGAGGAGAAGAGACCGCCCCGTGCCGGAAGCAGCAGCAGGGCTTGGGGGCAGCTTGGACGGCAGCCCCGCACCCGCTGTCCCCGCCTGTCCGGAGGTGGCTGTCTGTGGCGCGGCCCACTCCTGCTGCCTGGGTGTCGGGCCACACTGGCCCTGAGGCCTGGTGCCCCTGCGGTGGAGCCTTCCCTGTCCACCCCCACTGGCCACCCCGGGGGTGTCCCCCGAGCAGGCCCGGGCGCTGAGGGATGGGGTGTGTGTGCAGGAGCCTTGAGGCCGCAGCCCACACCCAGCCTCTGACCCCCCAGGAGATGGTGGACTGGTTCAACGCGCTCCGTGCTGCCCGCTTCCACTACCTGCAGGTGGCCTTCCCAGGGGCCAGCGACGCAGACGTGAGTGGCTGCTACCTTTGACCCGGGTCGGGGGACGTGTGCCCCAGGCTGGGACGGGATTGGGAGCCGACCCAGGGCCCACGTGGACCCCTCCCCCCCCGAGACCCCCCACTGCTGACTGGCCTGAGGCCCCTGCAGACCTGCTTTATTCCGGGGTGTTTTAGCTTCGCTGGGAGGGCGAGGGGGGAGAAGGGCGGGAGGGGAGGGGGCAGCTGGGGAGGGGCTCCCAGGGCCCAGCCCAAGTGGTTCTGCCCTAGCTGGTGCCGAAGCTGTCCAGGAACTACCTTCAGGAAGGCTACATGGAGAAGACGGGGCCCAAGGTGGGTCTGACCTGGAACCCCAGATGCCCAGGCCTCACTCTGAGGTCGTATCCCGGGGGGGGGGGGGGGGCGTGTCAGCAGTGCCAGCCAGTGACACTTGCGCCCCCCCCGACTCCCAGTGCTTTGCGAGAGCGCGGGCTCCACTGACTTGGGGCTCTGGGTCCAGCCCCAGCCAGCTGCGAGCCCTGCCTCCTGCCCTGGCCCCACCCCCCCAACGTGTCCCTGTGCACCCCCAGGTCCCTGCCACGTGGGGGATGGGGGCAGACACGGGGGACTCGGCTCCCAGGACCCAGGTGGTCCCACAGCCCAGATGGGGCCCCGCGAGCACGCGCGGAAGGCGAGTGGACGTGCTGGCGGCCCCGCCCTGAGGGAGGGGGGACAGGCAGTAGGGGCAGGGCCTGCCTCGGGCCGACCAGTGGCTCCCTCGACCCCCAGCAGACGGAAGGCTTCCGCAAGCGCTGGTTCACCATGGACGACCGGAGGCTCATGTACTTCAAGGACCCCCTGGTAAGGATGGGCCGCGGCCCCAGGGCCCCCGCGGCGTGGATGCGCCCTCCTGGGTCACCCGCCTGCCTGGGAGGCGCCGACCAGCATTTGCTGGGTGAGCTGGAGGTGGCAGGCCCGGTTGGCAAGGAGGGGCCGGGCCTGGGGGCCGCACGCGGCTCTGAGCAGCACTCAGCCCGGTCCCCCCACCCAGGACGCCTTCGCCCGTGGGGAGGTCTTCATCGGCAGCAGGGAGAGCGGCTACACAGTGCTGGACGGGCTCCCGCCATCCACCCAGGGCCACCACTGGCCGCACGGCATCACCATCGTCACGCCAGAGCGCCGGTTCCTACTAGCCTGCGAAACGGAGTCGGAGCAGCGGGCGTGGATGGAGGCCTTCCGGAAGGTGGTGGACAGGCCCATGCTGCCCCAGGAGTACGCAGGTGAGGTGGGCGGGGCGGCCTGGGGCCCCAGTCCCATGGCCCCGAGCGGCCCTGACCGGTTGGCACCCTGTCCCTTTTCCAGTGGAAGCCCACTTCAAGCACAAACCCTAGCACGAGACGGTCCTGGAGGCCTGAGGGCTCCGGACTCGCCAGACGTGGCAGGCGAGGCGGCAGCGGAAGGAGGGACTCGGCAGCCCCCGTCGTGGTCAGGTGGGGCCTGAGCTCGAGCTGCTAGGACCCATTTCTCTGGAACGCCACTGGGACGCCACCGGGAGCCGGCCCAGCCCGACCCCGCCGTGCCGCTGCCCCCGGTGTGACGCCCACGGCCCCCCACTCGCCTCCCCGCCCGCCAGACCGCCTCCTTCTGAGGCCCCCCAGCTGCTGCCACCCACCTCCGCGGGACCGCACCCCTGACCAGGAGGCTGGGCTGCGGGGACAGAGGGCCTGCCTGCATGCCCCCCACCCCGCCGTGTCCCCTCACTCCCCCCACCCTCCCCCAGCAAGTACTTACTGAACACCCGCTGTCAGCTGTGGGGTCCCAGGGGCTGGAGTGGCAGACAGGGCCCTGGCTCCCTCAGCACGCCGACCCCATGTCCGCGAGGGTCCCGGGGGTCAGAGGCCCCGACGGCTGGAGCCCCCCGGGCCTGGGCCACAGGGCTGGCTGCACCCACCCCCGCCCCCAGCCGGGCACTTCCCACACCGGCTCCGGACTCCGTGCTGACATGACCCGCCCTCCGCCTGCCCTCACGGTCTTCGAACCCTTGGAGGATGGAGGCCCGCGTCTGCGCCGCTGCCCGGACCCCAGCGTGCCTCTCCCCGGGTGCCCTGGGGGGATGGGGGACATCTATGAGAACATACCTGGGGGAGGAGGTGAGGGAGGGAAGGAACCCTGTGTGGTGGAGAACTTGGGGGCAGGATGTGCATAGGGGTCCCGTCTCCCCAGGAAATCTCATCTGCTGGGTTATCTGGGCGGCATCCTGTGTGGCTGAGACGTGCTCCCAGGGGAGCCCTGGTCCAGCTGTTGGGACCAGGAGAGGGGCCCTGAGCCAGGGTGTCCCCCCTCCATGTCACATCTTGGAATAAAGTGGGGGCTCTGGGCCCCCAGGAGGACCTGCCAGGAAAGGGACACCCCCAGGAGAGGGGCACCCAAGGGCCTCGGCCCGGCTGTGGGCGACACCCAGAGGATGAGGGAAGGCACCCTTCCTCCGAGCCCCCATCATCATCTCCCCTCTCATCTGAGCAGACGCCCACAGCTCAGACCCATCGTGCACCTGGATTCTGAGCAGGGACTGCAGGGTAAAAGGGGGAGCACAAGGCCCCCCTCCCCTGGCAGTGGGGGCCCCAAGATGGCTGGGCTGGGGGTGAGAACAGCTGCAGGGTCACCCAGGGCCATGGCCCCTTTCTCCCCTAAACCCTTCCTGCCCCAGGCAGTGCCTCCTAGCCCAGGCGAGGCTGCGGGGGCCACCCTTTCCCTGAGAACCCAGGTCCACTGTCTTCCAGATGAGGCAGAAGGACTCGCCCTGGGTCAGAAGCGAAAGCCCGGGCTCCCCTAGACCTTCATGACCATGCAGGGCCACCCACCCACCCACCCACCCACGCGCCCTCGTGGACTCAGCCTCAGGTCCTGGGAGCTCGGGCGCCCGCTCAGCACCAGTGTGAGGTCTGTGCCCTTGTCTGAGCGTGTGCACACCCACACGCTCTACCCAGAAAAGTCCAGAGAGAAACGACAAAACACCCTGAAGAGCTGCACGACCGGTGGGAAGAATTTCTCAGATGAGGCAGGACCCGTATGGTCCACACCAGGCCCGCCCCTCCTGCTGGCAGGGCCCCCGCCCTGGTCCTCAGGCCCGAGGCTGGCGCAGGCTTGGGCAGCCCCTGCACAGAGGTGGGGGAGTCGCAGACACAGGCGGCCGCCTGCGACAACAGCACGACGTGTCCCCATCACAGCGCTGAGACCGCAGGGCGCCCCCAGCCCCCCAGGCTGCTTGCAGGGCCTGGGAGGCCTCACCTGTCCGCAGATTGGAATAAAACGCTGTATATTTACGTCTACGATCGCGACACTCTCAACACCGGCCGCCGCCCACCAAGGACACACTCCGGACAGAACTGGACAACACCGGTCACGGTGCCCATGCCCCTCGCGGGGGGCTCCCTGGCCACTGCTCACAGCCCCAGCCCCGTGGCCCAGCCCACGACCAGCCCCAGGAGCTCACTCAGAAAGGACCAGTGCTGCCAAGCCCAGTATAAAGGATTTATTTAAACTCAACACGAACACCAACCTTCCTTTAAATTCCATTTTTACAGTAAATAAAATTGTGTATTCCGTTCCTTCCCATGCATGATCACTGGGTATTAATCTACGACTCTTATAATTGTGAAAAAATAAAAGTGTTTCCCATTTTGTAACTATCCTATCCATCCTGGGGCATCTGACACAATCAGTGAGAAGGGACAGACCTGCTCGTTCCGGGGCCGATCATTTGGTTAAAACCTAAAACGTTGTCACCCGGAGACAATAAATACTGCCCCACGATGGCGGACGGTCCTGCAGCCTCCCAGACGAGACGCCTTTCCGACGGCTGGGCGCTCGGCTGCAGCTCCTGGGGTGTAGCATGGAGCAGGCGCTCCCCAGGACACGTGCCAGGCCACCCCCGCCCCGCCTGAGGGCATGGCACCCCCGCCGCGTGCCACAGGGCCCTCCTGTGCGAGACCCAGCCCTCCCCAAGCAAACCAGACACACGGGCCGGGAGAGGAGGCGCGGCAGGGCCTGTGCTTTATTGGGGTCATCTCAGGGTACACGGCGGCCTGGCCAGCACGGCCCCGGCAGCCCCAGAACACCCGCCGTGCGGCCCCTCGGCCTCGGCCGGAGCCCGGGGGGCCCAGGTCTGGACCCGCATCGGGAGCCGCACCCGCCGCAGTCCAGGCCGAGTCCGTGCAGGTCCGCGGGCGTCAGTCGAGCTCAATGGGGCTGCTGTCGTCCTGACTGTCCTCGCCCTCCTGCTCCGAGGAGCCCATGAGGCTGCTCAGAAGGTTCCCTGGAAGGAGGTGCACGGCGCTGTCAGGGCCACGGCCGCACCTCGCCCGCTGCCCGACCCCCGGACGCCGCCTCCTCCCACGGCGCGTGACCGGGGCCTGGCAAGACAACAGCAGCCCAACCGCGGAGCCCCCTCCGGGGGTCTGTCCACAGAAACGCGTCTGCCGCGCCCGGAGACGCAGGGATCCTGCTGGGGCCGCGAGGGGAGAAGACCCAGGTGCCTGTCGAGGGGCCGCTGCACAGCCACCAGGACGGGCCTGGGAGGATCACGGGCGGCCGGTCGGCAGGTGACTCGCTCACATGTTAACGCTCAAGTGACACAGAGTCAGTCAGACGTTACAGTTCCGAAGGCTACGCGTGACGACGTTAACTGCTGTGGGCCTTGTCAAGATGGACACTTTTCCTTTTTACCTAATTTTTATCCAAAGAACCATCATGTCAATAGAAAAGCGAAGTTTAAAAAGTGCGCTAAGCCAACTCGCGAAGGGGAACAACAAACAAAGGGCGGGCGGCGCCCTCAGGGTAAAAGCCGCCTCGAGCTGCAGTGAGCTCGGCCCGTCACCGCACCTGGCGCCAACGCGCTTGGAAGTTCTGTGGGAAAACACAGGGAGTCAGACGGGAACGCAGTAGCTGACAGTCACAGCAGCCCGAGACTGAACATGCTGAAATGTCACCACGACTGTGGACGGACAGACGCTGCAGAAGCCCAAGGTGTGGGCAGGACACGACACAGCCACCGAGACGAGTGGCTGTGACATGAGAGCCTGAGAAGGGAAGTGGCCCCCCACACCTTCCACTGAAACTCCAGACAGACCCAGTTTACAGGTAAAAAGTCCAACTTGTATTTGAGGGGAAACAGCTTTTCAAATAATCTGGGAGACAGGAAGACCTTTCCACGGAGCACAGTTTGACGATGGCCACGAAAACGACAAACGCTCATTCCACCCTCCCCCCAGGAGAGCCCCACGAGGCAGGGCCAGGAGCAGCAACTCGTCGGAGCAGCGAGACCAGGCGCCGAGGGGCCAGCCTGGCGGTCCTGCCACTGCAGGCCGTCTGTGTGCCTGCAAAGTTCCCCCTGGAAGGAAGCTAAGGAAACCTAGCACTGCCTGGCCTGCGAGTCACCATGGGACAGTGGCAGGGCTGGGTACGAGCCTGTACATCTGGACTCTGTGAGACAAGATTTACCTATTCAAAAATAAAACATTAAGGATGGCAAAACCCACTTTTAAGTGCAGGACTACACTGGTCCCCACCCTGCTGGAGGGCAGGAGTCCGATTAGGAGCCCCGAGGCTGCATCAGAAGAACGGGCAGGACACGGGGAGGTGGCCTGGCCTTGAGAGGTAGGGTCAGCGATCTGGCCACCAGCACCTACCAAGACTGAAGCACGAAGAAATACATACTCTGAAGAGACTCTAATGAGTAAGGAGACTGTGTAATCTCTCCCAACAAGAAAAGCCCTGAACCTCGCGGCTTCACTGGGGAAGCTCCTGAATTGGTACCACCCATCCTTCCACTACCAAACCCAGAAAAGACACTGTGAGAAAAGAAAACTACAGACCAATATCCCTTATGAACACTGATGCAAAAATCCTCAACACAATACTAGCAAACCGAATTCAGCAGCACAGTGGAAGAATCAGACGCCACGACCAAGTGGGATCTGCTCCTGGAGTGCAGACGGCTCATCACGTGAAAATCAGTCAACACGATGCACCACAACAGAGTGAAGGAAAAACCAGTGATCACCTCAAATGACGCACAAAAAGCACGGGACAAATGCCACACTCTTTCATGAAAACACTCACCCAGAAAGAACATAAGAAGGAAACCATCTCATGTTACGATGTAATAAAAGGCATATATGAACAGCCCACAGCAGACACCACGCTCAGCGGCGACAGAGTCAAAGCTCTTCCTCTGAGACCAGGAACAAGGCGAGAGTGCTGCTCCCACCACTCGTGTCCAACATGGTACAGGTGACCCCTGAACAACACGGGTTTGCACTGTACGGGCCCACTTATTGTGCACTGTTTTCTATATACATACTGAAGTACTACCTGGTCCGCAGTTGGTTGAATCCACAGATACGATGGGCCAACTGTAAGTTAATATGCCAATTCTCAACCGTGCAGGGGGTCAGCACCCCTAACCTCCACGCTGTTCAAGGGTCAACTGAACCTGAAGTTCTAGCCAGAGCAATTAGGCAAGAAAAAGAAATAAAAGAATTCCAAGTTGAAGAAGAGTAGTGAAATGATCTGCTTGCAAGTGATACGATTTTACTTGTCGTAAACATTTCTGAAGAGTCTACACAATAACTTCTTTACGGAGACAATTCCATTTACAACAGCATCGAAAAGAATAAAACACCTAGTAATCAGCTGACCCAAAGAGGTGGAAAACTGTACAATCAAAACTATAAAAAATTCTGAAAGAAATTCAAGACGTAAATAAATGCAAACATCCCACGTTCCTAGACTAAAGGACTTAATATTGTTAAAATGTCACGCTACCCAAAGCAATCTACAGATTTAATGAAATCTCAAATCCCCAAAACACTTTTTTGCAGAAACAGAAAAACCCATCCTAAAACTCATATGGAATCTCAGGGAACTCAAATAGCCAAAACAATCTTGACAAAGAACAAAGCTGGAAGTCTCACACTTCCTCATTTCAAAATTTACTACAAAGCTGTAGTCATCAAAAGAGTGTGGTCCTGGCATAGAGACAGATATCGACCAATGGAATACAGAACCCAGAAACGAACCCTCGCATATATGGTCAAATGATTTTTGACAAGGGTTCTGTGCCCACTTGATGGGGAAAGGACAGTCTATTCAACAACTGGTGCTGGGAAAACTGGAAATCCACATGCCAAAGAATGAAGCTGGACCCTTATATAAGTAGAACACCACATAAAAAAACCACCTCAAAATGGATCAAGGACCTAAATGGAAGACCTAAAATAATAAAACTCTTAGAAGAAACCACAGGGCAAAAGCTTTGTGACACTGGATTTGGAAATGACACCAAAGGCAGAAGCAACAAAAGGAAAATAGACAAATTAGACTTCATGAAAAGTAAAATATTTTGTGCATCAAAAGACACTCCAGGGAGTAAAAAGGCAACAAGGGAGGGAAGGACGAACAGGTGGAACACCGAGAATTTTTTAGGGCACCACGACGACTCTGCACAGTAGTATAATGGTGGATACATGTCATCACATATTTGTCCAAACCCACAGAAGGTAAACACCAAAAACGAACCCTAATTTATGTATCAATATGTTGGCCTTTGGGTGATAATGACATGTCAATGCAGGTTCACCCATAATAAATGTACCCTCTGCTGGGGGACGCTGATAATGGGCAGGCCGCGCCTGTGGCGGGGAAGGGGTATTTATGCGAAATCTCTGTACCGTCCTCTTAATTTTGCTGTCAATCTGTAACTGCTTTTAAAAAATAAAGTCTTTAAAAAAAAATAAAGAAGGCAACCCGCAGAATGGGAGAAATATTTGCAAATCACGTATCTGGAAGGGAATTAATACCCAGTGTAGAGAACCTGTAAAACCACCAACACGATTCAAAACTAAGCAAATGACACGAACAGGCAAACACACAAATGGCCAATAAGCACGCGAAAGATACGCAGCGTGCTTAGTCACTAGGGAAACGCAAATCAGGACGATCAAACCAGAGACCCACCTCAGACCCATTAGTAAGATGACAACTGTCAAAAAGACCAGAAAACAGCAACTGCTGGTAAGAACGTGGAGGAACTGGGACCCCTGTGCCCTGCTGAGGAGCAGCTGCTGTGGGAACACAGTATGGCGTTTCCTCAAAACATTAAACAGATCCAGCAATTCTGCTTCTGGGTGTCCCAGAAGCACCGAAAGCAAGGCCTTAAGGAGGTAACTTGCACACCCACATTCACAGCAGCCAAAGGTGGAAGAACCCAGGTGTCCACTGAAGATGCAGTCTTATCCACACGATGGAACATGAATCAGCCTTAAAAAGGAAGGAAATCCTGGCACCTGCTACAACAGGGTTGAACCTGACAGTGACATAAGCCGGCAAAGGAGGACACTGTGTGATTCCACTTATGTAAAGTCCCTGGAGGTTCACAGAGACAGAAAGTAGGGGGTGGGCACTGGGAGCCAGTGTGTAATGGGGCAGAGTCTCAGTTTGGGAAGACGGAAAGTTCCGGAGACCCGCTGCACAACAGTGTGCATGCAGTTCACACAACTGTCCTGCGTGCTTAAGCACGGTTAAGGTGGGGATTGTACGTAATGTGTACTTTACCACAAAAAAAAGAAATCTGGCTTCGATCCTGTGGCCAACGGAGAGGGACCCCAGGGGACAATTATTCATCGGGGGCCGTACGAGCTCTGCTAGGGGAACACGCAGAGGGAAACAGCTAGGAGCCCGCAACCCTCCTGCTGGCACTGGGCCCCGCTCCAGGCCCCTGCCTGCTCCGCTCCTCCGGCCGGCACACCACACTCGGCCTCACCCACAAGCCCCCACTATGAGCCCCCCGCCCCACGAGCCCCTCACCTAGCAAGCCTCCGTAGGAAGACGTCTGCTTGGGTGGCACGCCGAAGAAGAGCTGTCCTATCCTGTCGAGGTACTGGAAGAGGCACAGGCGTGGTCGCGGAGGGCGCTGAGCCCGAGGCTGCACGCGGACCCCGCGCACAGTGTCTCTCCCCCTCCCCCTCCCCCTCCCCGTCCCCCTCCAGCGGCTGCCCCCCGCCTCACCTCGTTGTACATGGGGTCCCGCCGGAGGGATGGCTGGTACTGTTCACACAGCACCGTGAACACCGTCAGCTTCCCCCTGGAACAGGACAGAGCGCAGCATAGCCGATGCCCACACGAGACCAAGGACGTGGACAGAAACCGCACGACTCCACCCCCCCCACGCGCTCACCCACACATCTCTGCGTGCTTCCACGCACACGTGTGCACGCCTCACCCACACGCCTCTACACGCACGCAGGCACGCTCACCCATCGACGGCCAGCAGCAGAAACCAGAGGAAGTTGAGCAGGGGCTGCACGAAGGGAGGGCCGCTCTCGATGGACGGGTGTTTCCGTGTGTACGTCGTGAACACCACTGACGCGCTGCTCTTGTTTTTTAAACAGAGAAACCTGGAAATAAGATCCCAGTGAGTGGGCACACCTGACCGGAGGAGGAGGAAATGGGTTTCTACAAGCGCCTGCCCAGAGGGCCCCATGTGGCCCGTGCCCCTGTGCAACACACCGAGGGCACCAGCCAGGCCCCTCGCGTGGACCAGCCACCCCAGGGAGTCCCAAGGTTTATGGCCGGGGAGAACTAACTTGAGAAGGTGACGTGTTCAAGCTCAGCAGATCCAGGAGACGGCAGGGCTCCCTGAACCTGTCCCACACCTGTCTGCCCCTGCCCGCGAGAGCACGGTGGCCCAGAGGCTGCCCGGGCTCCTGTTTCCGCCCCGTGGAGGGCGTGTCCACGGCCGGACTTCACTGTGGTGCACGCCCTCGACAGAGGCGGATGGGCGAGAAAGGGCTCGCGCCAGAGGAAACACTGCCAGCACATGCCAAAGCCAGGGCCAGCGAGTCCTGGATTTTAAACAGGTTTCGTTTTCAAAGTCGCAGATTCAGCAACAAGTGGTGACATGTCAGAGCTCGGAAGCTCCCCGTCCACCCCAACTCATGGCACACACCCCATCCCAAGGCCCGGCCACCAGATGCAAGTGCTTTCCTGGGAGGGAGTAATCTCATCGACAGACATGTGGTGGGACAAACACATGGTCCAGTGGGAAGGGAGGTCAGGCCCCAGGTCACCCAACGTGTGCTCTCGGCTGTGTGAGCCCAACAGGATGCTCACGCCTCTAGCGACTCTGCTGTGTTTCAGTATCTTCAAATTGTCGAGAGAAAACAAAAGAAGAGGAGGCCCAACGGGGACAGAGGGGCAGAGACACAGAGCTGGGGTGCGGAGTGGGCGGGCAACTCCCCCATCACTGTGTCTGGACGCACAAAACACCTGGGAAGGCAAACGGCCTTTGAACAAAGGCTGTGATGCACGCGCACGTTAACATCCCAGGAGGCTGAAAATTTGGTAAGTGTACGTGTCCTAAAAAAAATAGTTGCACAACACTAACCACCGCCCCCAAATGTGATAGATAATGGGGAAAATAGAAAATCAATGGCAACAAAACGCTAATTTAAAGCACAGAAAGTACTTCTACCGCCAATGGAAACGTTACAAGTCGGCCTAGGGGAGCTGAGGGGCACGTCTGGGGTGCCCGGAGGTCAGCAGCAGGGGTCACACTGGGGGACGTGAGCTGCGTGTGGGACACTGAGTGACTTCAGGCCTGTCCTCATGCGAGGCTCAACCAGAGGCTAGCCCTGGACCCCAGGAGGCCACGGACGCAAGGGCCGGACAGCAAGCGGGTACCTACTGGAGGACAGCCTGGGCCACGAACATGTCCACCTCGCTGCGGAAGCCCCGGGCCGTGGAGTACTCCACCAGCATGTTGGCACAGCCCTCCCCGTCGCTGGAGTGCAGGAAGTGGTACCGGGACTCGCAGTAGTTCTGTTCTGCGGAGGCAGGCAAGCAGGCAGCTGTGAGTGCCCCTCCTCCCCCTGCCCCGCAGGCAGGGAGGATGGCGGTCCTACGTCATCGCCGCGCTGACTTCCACCTGGGCTGTGTCCCCAGCAGAGACCAGACTGTCCCCACTCGAATCGGGGTCACCTGGGAGCTGAACAGGAAGGCGGCCTCAAGCCCTGGGGCAGAACCCGCATCCCGCTAGTGCGGTGTGTGCACGACGGAGCCCAGTGGCCCTCTTGGCCCCGAGTCTGCCGTTCTGACGAGGACCAGGACAGGGCTGGATGCCAGCCCTCCAGGACGGTGCTTCCTCTGATGCTCTGCTGTTCTGAGCCTTTGACTCTAAACCGGCTACTGAGCTCTAAGGGGGTTCTAATGGTCTGTTTTCTTAAAAAGCGACCAAGCTCCCAACCTCCCCAGTTTCACCTGGACACACACACCCCCTCCTCCCCCTTGGATCCACCCTCCACGCCGATGGCTCTCACCCAGAGCGACTCGACCCCTACTCCAGACGCAGGGAAAGGTCTGGAGCCGGCGTCAGCCGTCACAGCTGGGGGTGCTTCTGGCACCTAGCTGGGGAGCCCAGGGATGCCACTCGGCACCCTGCAGCGCGGGAAGGACGCCCGGGGTCAGCGGTGCTAAGGCAGAGACCCAGTTCCAGGGCAGCCCCCCAGTTCCCACTCACACGCCGCACTGGCTCCCTCTCCTTCCGGACAGAGGGCACGCCTCCCAGGCTGGGCCTTCTCCCACCTTCCACCAGCACTCTCCTCCCACCTGGGCACCCCCAGATCGCCACTGCCCCCCAGCATCAGCTCCCAGCACTGCAGGTGACTTCAGAGAAGAGCGTGCTCTGTGTCGTCGTGTTCTGTTGGTCTCCTCTCCCTCCAGCCCCAAGAGCGACCTTTCGGTTTTAGAGCCTCCACGTGAGAAGAGAAACCCGGCAGGCCACTAGGCGCCCTCAAGCCCCGGAGAGGCGCCTGCGCGAAACCCCAGCGGAGCGGGGACACCGAGAGTAGGCGGGTCTCCCACGGCGCCCTGCACAGCACGGCGGGCCCCGGGCCACACCACACGCCTGCCTGGAGGCCGCCCACCGCCGGGGCCCTGCAGATGCCCCTCAGCACGGCCTCCCACAGGTGCGGGGCCCGCTGGCCTCACTCGCCATCCGTTCCTGACGTGACACCGTAAGAGGCCTGGGTCTTGAGGTTCAAACATTTGATGTTAAATATATGACAGCCTAACAGCTCTCGACCCCAGCGAGGCCTCTGAGCAGCTCTTCAGCCACTGAGCAGGTGCCACACTCCCTGCTTCACGCCAGGCGCCGGTCCCAGTAACACGGGTCCCACAGACACGGGCCCCTCCAGCTCTGCCCGGCACCTCGGCACACAGGCTGAGTGAGGCGGGTGTGAATCGAGGCACTGATGCTGCAGGTGGCCCGCACGGCCGCTGGCTGAACGGAACCATCGACAGAGCCCCAGCACGAGCGTCCAGAGGTCTCTAGACCTTCCAAATTCCCACAGCCTCAGACAGACGAGGTCGGGCCCGCTCGCGCGATCCCAAGACACCTGCCCAAGGTCGCCGTCCCTCCGCCTGACCCCACCCGGGTGACGGCCCATGAGGACGAGGCACAGAGCCGACCTGGCCGGTGGGGCCCAGACCCCTGGACCACCACGTGGATGAGCTGCACACACGGCCGCCACGCGAGGCCCCAGGTGCCACAGCTCCCTCACACCCGCCCAAGAGTGACTCAGGCCGCTCCCCTTCCTCTGCCTGAGCCCGGGCCTGACCCCCTCTCGTGGACTGAACAGCCCCCGCAAACGCTCACTTAGAAGACGACAGAAGTGCTGGCAGAACGCCGGCGGCGGAAGGACCGGGGGAAGGACGTCCTGGAAGGAGGCCCCAGCGCGGGGGAGCGGGTGGCCGGCAGGGGACCGGAAGCTCCATTAAAGGGAACGCCCCGCCCACCCGAGTGCAGCAGGTGTTCACACTCAGAGCAGCGGCGGCTTGGGACTCTGAGGGCCACCCCCAACCCCCGTCAGCAGCGCAGATGATTGTAATTGATCCGAACGGACCCTGCCAGCAGCAGCCCGGAGAGCATCAGAAGGGCCGCCTGTTCCCTGGCCCACCTGCCCGCAGGGGCCCCCGCCCACCCACGGCCTACCTTTCCACAGGGTGCGGGCCAGCAGCTGGTGGAGCCGGGGGTGGCCCAGCTTCCCGGACCCCCCACTGGACCACTTCAGGGCTCGAGACACAAATGCCACTCGCTCCGGGGAGTTGGGATCCATCAGGCTGAACAGCTTGGCCAGACTTTCTGCAAACGACACCCACACAAGCCTGAGCCAGAGGAAGCCGCGGCTGCTGCCGTGTTATGCAGCTCACAGAAATTAAGAACAACTGGTTCACGTTGAAAGAAAGCGCAGAAGCGGCAGGCACACCGGGGGGGTCCTGGGGCCACCCCAACCGTCCTCACTGTGACGCCTCCCCACAGCTGAGCCTGTGTCGGGGAGCAGAAGGGAGGGGGGCCGCCCCAGTGGGGATCCGCGCGCGCCTCTCCGGCCAGGCAGCTCGCAGCAGGGCTCGCCCAACGGGGCAGGGGCTCCAGACCACGTGGCACCCACCACGCGCCAGGGAGGCTGGGTGCGTCTGGGGGGGTGGGGGCAGGGGAATGGCGTGGTGATGTGGCAACGGCACGCGTGTCCACTCCATCTCACCCAGCAGCTCCTCGACCACCTCGACCTCCGCCTTCTCCAGCGACTCCAGGACCAGCATGGACAAATCAGCTGCACTGTTTTGCTATAAAACATACAAAAGGACTGTCAGTGGGACGTGAGGCTCTGGCCCGTTTTCAGAAGACGGTGAGGCTGGGCAGTGGCTCTGGTTTCCAGTTAGAAAACAGCGACCGACTGCACCTAAGAGATGGTTCTGAGCACCAAGGCCACTAGCCTTCAGGCCCCACACTGGTGCTGGGACACAGGGGCGCTCAGCCCAGGCTGCCCACCAGGCCTCTCCCTGGCCCCCCCACGCCAACCCTGGCCCCGGGCAGACGGCTCACCTGGCCGTGGCTGAAGAACAGCAGAGCTCCTGAGCACATGAGCTCGCGGGCCTCGGCGTGCTTGCTCTGGGCCATGTACCTGCACGGAGAGAAGGGCAGGGCCGGCCAGGGCCGGGATCTCACAGGGCTCGTTTCAGAGATGAGATCCCAAAGACTCGGCCTCCGAGTAGGAAGCGAGCACCCGCCCCACATACGCCTCCGCTGAGAACGGAGCGGAGCTGGGCTTCGGGTCCCGAGGGCACCTCCCGGAGCTGCCCCCGACTCCCGTCTGTCCAGGCCGGTGCTGGGCGCCCACGGCCCAGCCCTCCCGCCCACGAGGCGCCCCGCGGCAGCAGCAGCGCCGTCTGATGACAGTGTGCCAGGCACTCTCTCCGCCCAAACGGACCAGAAGCAGAGCCTCCCTGCAGCTGGGCAGGGGTCTCAGCAGAGGGACCAGCGGGGGGCCAGGGGCCACTTCCAGCTTCAAGCACAGGCCTGGCTGTGGTGAGGGGCAGCAAGAACCGGGCGAGGGCCACATGTTGGGGCCGAGGGCCTGCCGGGCCGCCCCCTCTGCTGCTCCCTCCACCCCGACCACTTTCCACCGGGGACGTTTCTCACCAGGGACGGAAGCTGGGAAAAGCCGGCTTGCCGAACTGCAGACGGATGAGAGCCTGACAGGCAACCCGGCACACACGGGACAGAAAGGATGCTCCGTCCACGATAAGTGAGACAGACGTTCAGGGGGGCGGGGCCAGGCCCGAGCTGAGTGCAGGACACCGAGCCCACGGCTGCACGTTCCTCTCAGGGACGATCAGGAAGGAAACCCGCCCAGCCGGTCAGACCTGCGTCCCGGCCCAGACAAGCGGAGTCAGAGACGAGGCCTGCAGGTGCGCGCTGGAGGCGGAGACGGAGCCAGCGGAGCCCCGCTGCCCTCTGGCTCGCGGCCCGAGGCTCAGGCCGGGACCAACCACAGAAAAGGACTGTTGTGCACCAGGCTCGGGAGCAGCAGCCCCGTCCCAGTCAGCACCCGGGCTGGACCAGGAGAACCCCGCGCACCTTGAGGGGCAGACGGGGCACCTGGGGGCGCGGGCACGGAACGGGGCCTTCTGGAAAAATGAGCCCTCACGCCGCCACCGGCACAGACGCCCGGACGGCGGGCACGCCTCCTAGGGGACAGTCACGCAGCCCCGCTCAGCTCTGGGGACACGACAGGGCTCCGGACTCTCCTCCCCAGGCACAGCAAGAGATGAATGCCTAGAAGGTTGGGGAGGGAGCGGAGCCCTGAGAGGCAGACAGGCTGGATTCCTGGGGCGGCTTCCCCAGTGACCAAAGCCGCACGGCCCTGGGCAGCCCTGCCCTGCAGGAGGGGGCCTGGAGCTGGAAACCCCGCAGCAGCGACAGGCACCCTGAAAGCCGGACGTGTTCTCTGGGCACCGCAGAGCCCCGGCAAGGGCGGATGTGGCTCCCCGGTGCCCGAGCCGGAGGGGGCGGGGTGCCACCGAGGCCTGGGGGCTCAGAGCACCACCGCCCCTCCCCCACCGCAGCCCCCCCCCCCCCCGCGCTGCGTCTGTGCAATCGTTCATTTTGCACTTTTTTTTTTTTTTAAAGCAGAGCATAGACACAAGCGTTAACACTAACGACGCAGACGCAGTGTCTACCCCACGCCCTCTCCCGGGCGCTCCATCCTACCCCCAGGTGGTTGAGTACACAGGTTTGAAGTTCCTCTTTCAAAAGATTTCTTCATTTGATTTAAGACACAAAACACCCACAATCGACACTCATCTCAGGAAGCCCCCTGGGCAGCGAGGCCCCTTTCACAGTTAAATCCTGGCGGGTGCAGAGGCCCCTCCAGGCCACAGGCCACCCTACAGAGCAGTCGCCAAAGTACCGACAACCCATCAGGCCTGGAAAACGGACCCTCCCCCGTCCCTGCAGAGAGAAGGCTGGAGAGGCAAGGGAGCGCCCTGGGCACCCGCACCTTCGAGGAGACGGAGCTCAGCCTCTCTCAGAACCATTGGCTCCTGCCCCGGGCGGCGGCACCCCACCCCCCATAAGTCCAACCTCCCGGGCTGCCCAGTTCCTCCTCTCCTCCTCAAACTGCTGGGGGACACAGTGTAAGTGAATTAAAATAGCACAGATTGGTGAACTTATCCAGCAGGTGAATGGGCAAACTGTAGTCCACCCATACGATGGAACACCACTCAACAATAGAAATTAACTAACGATACACATAAAGGCGAATCTTGAAATGATCGTGCTGAGGGAATTCAGAAAGCCGCATAAAAAGAGGACGTACTGTACAATCCTACGTACATAAAAGTCCAGAAAACGCAAACCCATCTACCATGACAGAGAGATCAGCGGGCACCTGGGGGCAAGTGGTGAAGAATTCACTGTAAAGGCAGGTGAGAAGGCTTTTGGGGATGATGGGTATTTTCAGTACCTTGATTGGTGATAATTTCTTGGGTGTATACATATGTCAAAACCCATCAAGTTTTACATTTTATATAAACACTTAAAAGCACTTATTTATAGAAAGACATCAAAAGAGCGAAGCTGACTTCTCAGGGCTGCAAGCGCAGGTCTGAACGTGGACGGTACCCAGCAGAGACAGGGACGACTCCAGGCCTGTTCAGCTGGGCCCCCGGACGGCCACAACTGCTACGGTGCCTGCGTTCACCGCCATCCCCCAAAGAGGCCCACAGGAGACCACTTACTTCTCAGGAGTTCTGAAGAGGTGTAAGAACCCCTAAAAGATCAAAGAGGAAGCCAAGGCTCAGAGAAGAGATTCAACAAGTTGTCCTGGATCACAGGTCACAGAGCAGAGAGAGAATGCGAACCCAGGTCAAGGCCGGGCTGGTGGACGGCCTGCATCTGTCCCCACGTCACCACAAAGCACACTCTGCGCACAGAGACTGGCCTCTTCAAAGCTAATCAACAATCACGCTCCTGGTACAGCAGCAACTGCAGAACTGGCTCAAAACAAGGAACACCATGTTTATCTTTGGGAAGATCCAGTTTTGTTGACTAGTGACCGGGGCAAATACTTTATATAAAAGTCCCCAAGAAAAGCAAGCACCACGACAAATCTTGAGCGCTACGAAAGCTCCCCATCACACAGATCTGACTGGCTAAGCTGCCAGGCCGAAAGCTCGACGTTACAGACCTTAGAGCCTACTTACATCTTTGGCTCATCCCGTGAAGGACAATCAACTCACCCCTCCCGGGTCCTCCGGCGCCAGAGCTCAAACTCGGTCTGGGACACGAAGCGTTACGTCTAAACCCAACTACAACCAAAGCAGAAAGTACTGCCAGAGTTCCCAAAATATTGATTCAACTTGCTATTTGAAGAAGAAATTTAAATCTAGGCCTAAACGGTGTAAGGCAGGCATGAATGCCTTTAGGTATCACAGCAAAGTATTTGCTGTTCTGCACCAGTTTAGAACGAAAAGGCATTCCACAGAACAGACGAAATCCTCTAAAACTATCTTTAAATGCTAACGAGTGTCTCAAATGTTTTCTGGCAAGAAACCTGAAGGCTAACAGAACGTGTGTAATATACAGGAATGCCTTACACATGTAAGAACTAAAAAACTACAGCAGTAGCTGCATGACAGCAGAAACGGTGTGACACACTGCAGTCCAAAAGAAAACTGAGCTAGGTTTAAGAAAACCTAAATTCCTAAGGCCACACTAAAAAAAGACATTTTATTTAATCCAATATATTCAAGCATCACTTCAACGTGCGATCAAGAGTTGAAGGTTCCTAATACCTGACATTTTCTCTGCGCTAAGTCTTTGAAGGCCGTGTTTTTACCCTCACCGCCCAGGCCGTTAGGGACTCACATTTCAGAAGCTCAACTGCCGCACGTGGCCAGGCAGCGCAGGTACAACAAAAATACCGGCTTTATGGGAACAGCTGGTTTAGTAACAAGACACTCGGGTGAGCAAGGGCTACACAACAAGAGGAGAAAGACGTTTACGTTTACAGCCTCGCGACGGGACTCCCAGAGGCAGGAAAACCGTGGAACTCAGAGCTGGGGCTTCAAACCCAAAGGCGCTCGGGGCGGGGGAGGGAGAGGGTGGTCTGGGCCGGGGACTGGGGTCCGGAGTCTGCGTCTGCGGTTCGGGTCTGGGTCCGGAGTCTGGGCCGGATCAGGGTTCTGGGGCGGGCTCCGGAGTCTGGGCCGGGTCTGGGGTCTTGACCAGGGGTCTGCGTTGGTTCTGGGGCTCGGCCAGGGGTTTGGGCCGGAGTCCAGAATCTGGGCCGGGTCTGGGGTCTCGGTCTGCGTCGGCTTCCAGAGTCCGGGCTGGGTCTGGGGTCTCAGTCTGCGTCTGAGTCCAGAGTCTGGGGTCTCGGTCACGGTTCTGGGTCGGGGTCCCGGGTCTCGCTCCCCGGCCGCAGCCCTCCCCCGGACGCCGCACGGCCCCTGCTCCCACCGCCCAGGCGACGGACAGCGGCATGGGCCAATGGGGGCGCGGGGCGGCGCGGCGCGGCCAATGGGAAGCGGCAGAGGGCGGGGCACCGGACTCGGCGGCCGCGGCGCAGTGGCTACCTGAAGAAGAGGGTCCGGTACATCTGGTGCGCCTCATAATAGTCGCCCTTCTCGACGCTGGCCCGCAGCTTGCCCTCCACGCGCTGGACGCCGCCGCGGTTGCGGGCGCCGTTCCGGGCGCTCTCCTGCTCGGCCATCGCCGCCGCCGCCATCAGGCCGGCGCTCCGCGCAGGGCCGACGCTGTCGCAGGCGCGGTCGGCGGCGCCTCGCGGCTTCCGTCCCGGCGGCCGCCCGAAGCCTTCTACGGTGGCTCACGAGGAGCCGCGGGCGGTACGCGGGCGGCCACGTGACCGAGGGGCGTGCCCGCGCAGCACGGGGAGGGCGGGCACACAATCAAAGGGCGGGGCTCCGGAGTGACGGCGCGGCCTGCAGACGACGACCGCGGCGGCGCGGCTGAGGGGGCCACGTGACTCCGCGGGGCGGAGCTGGCACTACGATGGCGGGCAGGCGGCTGGGAAAATGCAGCTCAGCCGCGGGGAAGGTGGTCCTTGCTGTAACCGAGGCCGCTGAGGTATTTAGACTTTCCAATGAATACTTTCCGGGTATGCCGGCGGCTCGGGGTCCCGGGCAGCTTTCCCACTCGGGCGCTCGGGATCAGCGCTCGCCCCGACGTCCGAGACCCAAACACGCCGCTCTTCTCTCGTAAGTGGTTCGTGTGGAAGCGCGGAGACACGCCCGCGAGCGGGGCGCGCACGGCAGGGACGCACGCGGCTCCGAGTCCGGCGGCCCCACAACGCGGGCCGGACGCGCTCCCGGCCCAGAGTGGTCCTGGGAGGGGCCGCTCCACGCGCTGTGTTCCCCTCCCCGCCCGGGGCAGAGACCAAGCAGGTACAGAAAAGAAACACACTGTTTATTGTTCATCTGAAATATCACATGCATTTTTTTTAAAAATTAAAGCTCTTTATTTAAACGTTTCGATAGCATCTTACCAATTTGGTGGCAGCGAAAAGAAGCTCTACCAATGACAAATATTTTGAAAAGCATTTACAAAAATACATTGCACAAAGTCCTATCTCTCATCTTTAAAAATAAATTAATATTCAAAATATTTCCACCCCATCTCCCAAATTTAGTTTTATATAGGAAATTTTGATCTATATATGTATCCTGTAATATATGAAACATCTGTATACGTTTTACCCAACTTAACTGCATAGGCATTAATTTCAATTCTAACAAGAGTGAAAAAAAATGCTAGTTTATGTAGTTTTTGTATATCTGAGGACTGTTGTGCAATATACATAAAACTCTTCAGAAAACCAGTCAGCACCATCATTTTATCTTTTTCTGAAAATACAACATTTATGGTACACCAAAAGACTGTCTTAACCCAATAAAACTTAAATAATTTTTAAGGTAAAACATCTGTAACACCTTAAGTGCCTTGCAGATATCTCATTTATAAAGTCTGCTCAGTAAAATAGTCTAAATGTTAAATACTAATTATAACCAAAGCAAGTCTCACAGGAATTGAGGGAGAATGGCCAACAGCTATAATAAAAGGCAAATCCCAGCCAGAGCCAGTGCAAAGTGCTGCTGTAAGAAAACCTAATCACCAAACGCCCTGGTGTCCCGGATCTGCCGCACCGGACAATCTCCTTTAATAGCCGCCAGCGGAATAGAAGCATAGCCCCTGAAAGACTTAGAGCATGTTAGTGTTTGCTTTTCCAGAAAAATTCAAAACAAACCTGAACATATCCAAAAGATTGGATTTCTTGGTTCCTATTCATAGTGTGAAGTAAAACTGCAGGGAAAATCTGATGGGATGAGCCCAGTGGAGACCTGAGAACTCTATTTACATGTTTGTGTAGATCCCGACCATCCCCTTTCGAAGCAGACCCACTTCAACCTGCAAAGGGAAACTCTCCAGGGTTCCTGAACGGATGTTCACACGCCAAGCCCTGACGGAAAATCGTTCTCAGAAGTGGGAGCAAACTAGGCAGGAGAACCCGTTTTCATTACTTCCCCACCTGGTGACTTGAAAGAACTACTGGTGCCGAACAGAGGAGAATCTCACCCTAAAGAAAGGGAGTTCAGAACTCTGAACTTTGGTGACACTGTTCTTCCCTGAAAGAAACGTGTGCTGGGTTGAACACATATCTGCCCCAAAAGGTCCTTTTTAAAAGGGCCAGTGAAGGCCGCTGTCAAGGCTTCAAGAACACTCCAAACCTTTTAACTTCCTTTGCTTTGTTCCTGATGTCAAGCAAATACAAAGAGTTTTATGTTCAAAAACAAATCCCCCAGAGGCCAAAAGTAAGTATCTTTGTGAACTATACATTCAGATGAATCTCCACAGAGACCACCTGTAGCTAGCGGGTCTCTGAGCCCAAGCAGTCAACATGCAGTGTTTCCTGTGGACAGAACAGCAAGCTGGGTGTCGGCATTTATCGCTTCCACACCCACGTCCTGCTGGCAGTCAGTGCGTTTATTTCAGGGGTGACATTATACTGCTCTCTGTATGCCCGTGTCCGTGAAGGATTCCAGTGTTCCAGGCTGTCCCAGTATATACAAAATGTACAAGAACAGTGAGTAGTCTCTTTACTTGATAGGCTCTCCGTGAACTCTGAACCGGTAAAGACACGTGTATTCGGGATGGCCCCAGTTAGAAAAAATCCGAAGTTCCACTATTTGGAAAGCTCTTTCTGGTCTTTTCTGCAATTGAGGAGGGGAAAAAAAACAAAAACAAAACACATTTATTTCATATTACTACCACCAAGCCCAATCACTTCCCCAGGTAAGAGATTTGAGATTAAACAGCCAAGTTGGAGATTAAGCTTTTAACGTGAACTATATCATCTATCACAGGACACAAAGTTCAGGTGAAACTCTTGAGAACTCATCACCCTTGACACATTTATGCAGAACAAATTATATACTAAAAAGGCTCACTCAGGAACAGAAAAGCTAGGAAGCTCAGATCCACTTTCTCAGAAGTTGGCCCTCACACCCCGTGGGCATTTTCGTGAGTGTTGGCAGGTCCTGTGGATGCAGGCAGCAGGGAGGAGACCCGGGAGCCTGAAGCCTGTGTGAAGCCAAGGATCCTTACCGGGGCAGAGAACATCTGTAGTGACTCCCCTTCTTGATCGTAGGTAAACTGTCCCAGGAGCTGCCCTTCTTCTTGATACTCATTTTCTAATCCCTGAAACAAAACCATCTAGTCACTAAATAAAGGAAAAACGGTTAGTGAGGTAACTGGGAGAGGGAAATTACTGTTCCATTAAAGTAAGGCCCTCTGTGTGCTGGGCATTTTATTAAGGGCTTCTCGCAGATCACAAAGCCCGTGAGGTAGGCATTATTCCTCCCGTTATACAGATCAGGAAAACTGAAGCTGGGAGAGGGCAAGCTAACAGGTAGCAGAACACACTCAACACCCACGTGGCCCACTGTAGCCCTCCATGCTCCCAAGTGGAAACCCAAGGGCACGTGATGAGCCTGGGGAAAGGAGAGCAGGTCAGCAGAGTGTGGGGCCCCAAGGAGGTCAACTCACACAGCCAAGAAGAGGAGGACAGGCGCCGGGGGGCTGGGGGACAGGAGACAGTGTTTAACAGGGACAGAGTCTCAGTTTGGGAAGATGACAAGCATCCTGGAGATGACAGTGGTGATGGCTTTACGACAGTGTGAATGTACTTGATGCCCCTGAACTGCATGCACACTTCAAAACGCTTAAGATGGTAGGTTTTATGTTCTGTGTATTTTCCCACAGTAAAAAAGTAACCAAGTAGGAAGTACAGGTGACTAATTTGAATGTCTGTTTCATAAAGGGAAAGGACTTTCTAGGTACAAAAATGCCATGGAAGAAATTACAGGTAATGAGCAGGTGTAACTAAACAAAATTAAGACTGACAGTGGGAAGTATATCTGTAACAGAATAACACATGATTAATATTTTTATATTAAAAAGCTCAAATATTCATAAGGAAACTAAGATACCGAAAGATAAATGAATAGAAACAAAACCAGAATCTACAAAAAAGGAAACATGCGTGTGAAATACATAGAAATGTAGATTAAAGTAAGATCTATCGAATTAGCAGAGATTTAGAAAGAAGAGGACTCAATTAGAAAGGAAACTACAAGATAAGGAACGCTTCTCATACTAACAATGCGTATGGTGCGATGAATCCAAGGCCCCCTTTGAACCCCTGAAACATAACGCCACCTGAGTGTCTAGCCTGAAGGATCACCAAAAAGTGAAGAGGCTTATCCTGAAACGTGGGGAGTGGAAACAGTCAACAACGGCGAACTGGGGACGTGGACAAGGGCACTCTGTGCTGCTCTTTAAAGAAGCATGTGAAGATCTCACTTCACACCCTGTGGGTGAGAGGGCCAGGGGTCCAGCGTGGGTGACTGGTGGTGACGCTCTAATGTGTTCAGATTTCAGATGCTGCTGCTGTCTGTACACCTGAAACTGGCACAGTAAAGCTCAATGCCATGGACAAATACTTAACGGCCAATTTGTTTCTTTAAGGCAGGAAGTGAAATTTTATGAATGGTTTTGTCTCAACTGTACTTCTTTTTCGGCACGCGAGATCTTAGCTCCCCAACCAGGGACTGAACCCGTGGCCCCTGCACTGGAAGCGTGGAGTCTTAACCACTGGACCGCCAGGGAAGCCCCTCCACTGCACTTTTTAAGGGAAAATACCAGTGTTAATGGTGACTTCTGTGGTGCTGGGATTCTGGATGTCCTTTTCCCAACGTCCTCATTCTGTTCTGTACATTCAGCCTCACGGTGTTGTCAGAACAGACTTTACGGCCGAGCAGATGAGAGGCCAGTCCTCCCACAGCCGGGCTGTTGTTGTCCCCCTGCGCCCCAAGCCTCCCTCCCTGGGGAAGCCCTGGAACATCTCCCTCCACATTTACTGGCTACTCAGAGGTCAGTGGGCAGAGGGGGGGACAGCGACACCGGTAATATACTCAAGTCCCCAGCGTTTGCAGGGCTCGTCTCCAGGAGATTCCCAGACGGGGTGAGGAGGGCCGCCCCGGGACGGGGTGCACTCACGTAGACCGCGAAGTCCTTGGGGGCGCTGGTGATGTTCCCCGTGGGTGACAGAGTCCTTGGTATGTGCTCTAGGGTGAAGGTGGTCGGGTGGATCTTCATCGACAGCCTCACCACGAGGTACCCCTGGGAGCCTTTGAACGCCCAGCAGTTCCCTGGATAGATGTCAGGCTGGGGAAAAGGCAAACACTAAAACTCAATAGCTGAACAAGCTCTTAACCACTCGAAAAAAAGGAGCAGTAAGAGAAAAAACTGGTTAACATTGGGGGGGGGTGGAAATGGAATTTCTGCTGGTAAGAAACGGTCGTGAGCAAAATCAAAAGATGAAGTGAGGGAAGGCGTTTGTGACTTAATCCCAAAGGCCCACTGTGTGCAGTGTGAGGCGAGTGCTGAGTCAGCCAGAACCTTAAAGAGAAGGGGCGGCACACATCTCAGAGAAACACAACTCTCGGTGGTCCTCAGACAGGAAAAGATGCGCCGCCCTACAGAAAACAAGAAATTACGAATTTAAATGACGGGGTGCCACCATGTCTCACCTCACAGATTGCCAATAACCCTGAACCGAACAAAACCTGCTGTGCACGCTGCGAGGACATGCACTCTTGCACACTGACACCATCGCCGAGGGAAGCAGCGCCGGGAAGACCAAGCATCGGCGTATGCGGCTACCCTCTGACTGACGGGAGAGCCACCTCCAGCCGAGCGCGTGTGGGCACAGGCACAAGATGCAGAGGCGGCGCACACTCATCGTGACAGCACTTTTAACAGCAACAGAGGAGCCACAAGCCCACGCCAGGGCTTGGTCAAGTCGGCGGAGCCGCGTGTCTTCAGAGGCCAGGACGATGTGGGCCCCCACTCCCCGTTCATCCTGATGCCACGCGTGCGTCTCCTGCCCCTCCAAACACGCCGCTGCCCACCTGCGTGAGGGGCTCAGGCCCTTGGCACAGCCCTCCCACCCGCAGAGGCTGCCAGGCTCCACTGGGGTGAGCCAGGCTGCGCCCTCTCAGACAGGCCTGGATCTGAGCCGCAGCAGAGGGGCCGATCCTGGATCCTTTGCAGACTCTGGCTTCCCGTGAGCAGCCCCTCACCTATGACTCACAGTCCCTCAGTGTCAACTCTCCCGTCCAGGGTGCCGTGCGGTTCTCCCGAGAGGATGTTCCCAGCAGGCCCGCCTCCACTTGCCCCTTCACATCCACCCAGCACCTAGGTACTGGCCGCTACCTAAGCTCCAGACCCAACCTGCAGCCCAGGGACAAGGCTGTGGACCTGCTGCAGAACGTCGAGACCTCTGGAGCCCTTCGACCTCTGGGACAGCCCTGCAGCTTGGGGCCAAGGGCAGCGGGGTCAGTCCAAGCAGCTCAGACGACAAATGCCAAGCCGGGCAGCCCCCAAGGACAAGACGGCCACTAGGACGGGACTGGAGCACCCAAAACATGAGGTTCACTGACCCTGACTGGATGCTCAAGTCAACTCCCGACTCTGAGATCGGATTTGCGCTTTTTAAGTGAGAGACGGCTACTGTGTGCATGGTTCACACAGAGGGAGTTATTGGACCTTCCTTCAAACACTGTCATTAACGTTAGTGCCGAGGTCCGGTGGACGTCTCTGAGCGCTGCAGCTCTCTGTCCCTGAGCCCTGCGTGGGCACAGCCCGGGCGGTGAAGGGAGGCTCTGCAGCAGCGGGGCGCCCAGCGCCTCTGCAGAAGGCACTGGAGGACAGGGCCCTACAGTCCCCTGAGCAGCCGTGGGTGTGACATGCAGAGGGAGAGGGGCTCCTCCTGACGCCACCTGCGCGTCTCCACCCGTTCCACCTCCTGAAACACCGAGGAAGCGCAACACACAACCTCCTCGTGGAAGGCCCTCCAGCTCTGACGGTGAGCGACACCCCAGAGAAATGGGTGAAGTCAGACACAGGACAGGATAGGCAGCCTCGCCTGCACCAATCAAACACAAGCAGAACCAACAGATGGCATCGGAAGTCACCTTTGAGGTGAGAGGGGGCAATAGGGGACCTAGAGGCGCTGGGACTGTGCTCCTGGGTCCACAGACGTGCCCGCTTGATGCAGATCCCCTGAGCTGTAGACTGAGGGTCCGCATGCTCCAGCTTACACCTCAACAACAAGGTAAACAAGCACACCCCTAAAACGGCTCAGCCGGCACCATGACTGTGCTGGAGGCCTCGACCCGCACACGATGGTCCGGACACCTGCTCACCTGGATGGCCACGCGGGGGGACTGGGAGAAGTACCAGAGCGGGACACCGAACAGGCTGATGAGTGCGGTCTTGGTCTCATACGTCTCAGAGCAGCGGGTACTCAAGATGCTCCCACCTACAGCAGAGTTGAAATGTGTCTCAGTATCTTGTCCTACTGTTTCAGAAACAATATCACTACCCACCTGTAGAGATTTATCTGAAATGTTCTAAAAATTCTCACGTTTCTAACTTATATAAAGAATCTTCTACTTGAAGATCAGCTCTATTCTTAATTTTACTTTTTCCAAATTCAGTGTCAACAGTTCACAACTACTTTAGGACACACAGTCCCTACCACCCACCAAAGACTCTTAAAATACTGGGCTCCCCGCCTGCCACTATAGGGACAGCGACTGAGTGAACTTTTGTTCACGTTTTAAAATAAATAATGATGAATTCAACCAGGCACCAGTGTTACCTGTCAGGTTTTCAGAGGACCTACTTAATAGGCCAAAGTGATAAAATATTATGACGATTACCAATTGCTGGGGTAAATAGGAAGTTGCTAACAAGGACAGGGTTTCTATTTGGAAATAAACAGAAATGTCCTGGGGCTTCTTTGGTGGCACAGTGGTTAAGAATCTGCCTGCCAGTGCAGGGAACACGGGTTCACGCCCTGGTCCGGGAAGATCCCACATGCCGCGGAGCAACTAAGCCCGAGCGCCACAACTGCTGAGCCTGTGCTCTAGAGCCCGTGAGCCACAGCTACTGAGCCTGTGTGCCACAACTACTGAAGCCTGCGTGCCTAGAGCCCGTGCTCTGCAACAAGAGAAGCCACCGCAATGAGAAGCCCGCGCACGACAAAGAGTAGCCCCTGCTTGCCGTAACTAGAGAAAGCCCGCATGCAGCAACGAAGACTCAATGCAGCCAAAAAATAAATAAATTAAAAAAAAAAAAAAAGTCCTGGAATTAGGTAGTGGTGACTGTTGTACAACATAATAAATATACTAAAAGCCATGAAACTGTACACTTGAAAATGGTGAAGTTTGTTATGTGAATTATACCTCAATAATAATAATAAAGAGTGTTAAAAAAAAAAAAAGTCCACTTTGCCGGAAACAGGACAGACAGGATGTTGGTGCCAAAGCAGGCCAAAACAACATGGTGTGGGAAGAAACATCAACTAAAATAAATTAAAAAGAAAAACAAATAAGTGAGTAATAAAACTAAAAAGTCCTGAGCAGTCTGTATGCTAAGAGCCAACAGTCCCTAACCTGGCTGCACATCACGACCCCTCAGAACATCTGCAAACGCAGCCGCAGGCCCCTTTTAGAGCTTCTCACCCGATAACGGGGGAGGGGATTGGATGGGATGGAATTTTAAACAAGAAAACAATGTGATTTTGACATAGCTGATCAGCAGGTCCAAACTTCTGAACCACTGAATTCTTTTTAAAATATCTTATTCTCATTCTAAAAAAGTGTCTTCTTAAATACACTGACTCACTTTTTTCACTTAAAAAGAGCCAATATATGTTTTGTTCAGTAACAGAACGTTCAGTTCAGCCTTGTCAGGATTATCAGAATTCTGAATTAATAACGTACCAACCTGTGAGGACTCATTAAGCCTCTAAGAAAAAATGACAACTACTGGTCCCACTGAACTGTTAAATCGTCATTTGATGTCTCTGAATTGCAAAAATGATTTCTTCAGAAATCACTGAATTTCAAAACACAAAACTAAAATCATTTAATATTCTAAAACAGTCATTCTAAACAAAATATACCGAAGAGCAGTTAGCAGCCTTACTAACTTCTGATGCTGGAAGAACCTGGCGGTGTCTGCCGGGAGCAGCAGCCTCCTGCACTGTCTGTTCAGCCCCCGTGAGAAGGTGAGCGATGGGGACGGGCCGCAGCTCCCGCCAGGCCGCTCTGAGCCCCATCGCCTGGTGCTCTGAATGGCTGGGGCAGGTGACTGACACTCACTGTGGGTTGATGTCCCCACCCCTCCCACAGGCCCTCACCCTTTATTACTGAAGTGTTATCAAGAACCTCCTTTCCTCCAAGAGACCGTATTAGTCACCCAGCCCTCATCTGCAATTCCTAAGTTTTAAAAATTCAGAAAACCAAGATTTTCTCTAACACGTATGGTGGCAAAATGCTCCCTGCATTGACAAGACGTCATTCCCGTTTTCACAGACGTGTTCCCATGTGTGATCCGGGTGTGCTGCCCTGGACGCCACCGAGGGATGGTGACAGAAGTCCACGGACACGATGCTTCACTAAACCAAGTCTGGTTTATCCAATACACCTGGTCCAGAGCCTGTGCCATGTCCACGCAGCACTTCCAGACTCAATGGACCACTTCCTCGAGAAACCAGAATAGCACCCCCATCCTTCCCTCTATTCATTCAGCTTGACCCATGCTGCTCTAGGGTCAGTTTCTTTTTACTGAACTCTATACTTAAAAAAACCCACACACTTTACAACACACAAGATCATAAGTGAATAATCAATAATTTCTGTGGTGGTAAACTCTCATATGGCCAGAAAAACCTAAAAGCTACTGAAAGGCCCCCAAACTGAGATTTTGCTGATGTGTGTCATCTCACAGGCTCACACCCACAGCTGACGCGTGAGCTGCAAGCACAGCCACCAGAGCTCCTGGGGGAACCTGGCTGTGCTCTGAGGCAGAACACTAGGGGCCCGCCTAGAATAATGCTCTTTCTCAGATCTTTGAAAGTTCTAACAAGCTCCCTACTGTTGGGCGTGGGGCAGGTAACAGCCTCTTGAGTGGTCTCCCGCTGACAGTAGCACTTTTGGGTCAGGGGTCTGGCACTCACCCCCGGACTCCAGGGCGAAGTCCACCATGCCAGTCTTGTCCTGGGAGTACAGCCTCAGGGCGCTGTTCACGATGGCACGCGCTTGCTGGGCAGTGGAGGCACACACGGAGACAACCCCAGAAATGAAGGACATGTTTTCAGTTAACTCTATTTGGGGACAACAGGCACGGGGGCTGTCTCAGCAATCCCAAACTTCGGTCCTGCTCTCAACTGCGGGGATCCCGGCTCAGACACAGGCAAGAAAGTCTCAGAGCCGGAACCCCCAGTGCCATAAAAAGTGGACAAAGCAAGGACTAGCGTTAGAGATGGTAACTTGGGACTGTATTATGGGAAATTTTTGTGTAATTCCAGAAGGTATGTGGCCACCCAGGGAGACCAAGTCTTTGGGACAAAAAGATTAATAAAGTATAAAGTACTCCTAAGAAGTAGTGTGATAACAATAACACCCGAAGCTTACCGTTCCCAGCACCCTGCATGGTGCTAAGCACTTTTTATATCATAATCACATCCCTAGAAGACCATTCGTAGAACAAAACATCAAAATCTGCTAGCTTGGGACTTCCCTGGTGGTCCAGTGGGGAAGACTCCACGCTCCCAATGCAGGGGGCCTGGGTTTGATCCCTGGTCAGGGAGCTAGATCCCACGTGCCGCAACTAAAGATCTGCGTGCTGCGACTAAGACCAGGCGCGCTAGCTAGCTGAATACATACATACACGCATAATAGATAAATGTAAAACTCTGCTAGCTTAATTCCTAGATGATCAGTTTCACTACCACGTGTATTTTAAACAATTCTCATCGTCTACTTACCGCTTCTGTTATTCCAGAAACGCCCGCTCCATTCACAGCAGATACTACAGTTTCAGAAGTTGGCATCTGTTTTGTCACAGAAATGTGGTGGGTAATGTTCTTCAGTATCTGCAGCTCTAAATCTCGTAATAAAATCTGCAAGTTATCCTTATTTACAAATTGAGCAGACAGTTTCTGGAGCAGCCACTCGAGAGAAGATTCGTGCTGATCTCCGGAGAACATGAGTCTGAGAGTTTCTCTGACTTGGGCGTCCACCTAGTAAAATCATTGGTGAATATAACATGAATCTACTGTTTTAGCGAAATCATTTCAACTCTTCACTCTGTCACCTTAGATACCCTGGAAAGATCACACAGCAGTTCAAAATCCATAATGGAAACTTGACACGGTTTCTTCCCTTCATACGAAACTTAAGAACCCTCCAAAGAGGCTGAAATACACTCAGGGGAACAGGGATAGAGGAGAGCACAGCCTAGGTGCCCTGGGTGCCCACGGGACAGCAGGAGAGGGGCCCTGCCCCAGGTGAGGTGCAGATGACAGGGCCCCTCGTCTTCAAACTCAGTCTGAGAAGGAAACAGTCACACACACAACTGAAAACGTAACTCTACGCAGGCTGGAAGCGTCCAAGTGCATTATTTCTACACACACACCGTTATGTGTATAAGCTCCTCTCCTTGCCCCACAGAGAGCGGAAGACGGGGCAGAAGCACCAGGAAAAGCACAGCATTGTGACAAAGCGAGCACATCGACCTCCTCACTTGCAGGCTCTGGAATGCTCCGCCGCACAGCTCAGCCGCGGCCCAGATGCGGGCACTTGGGCCACCTCAGTGCTACTGTCACAACACTGCACACTCGTCCGTGGCCCCTGCACTGGCGCTTTCACCTCTGCGCCCGGAGTCCCAGGAGAGTGGCTGCTCGTCTCAAAGCCTGTGTGCCTCTGTGACCCATGACCATCTCAAGATCTTCCCCCCAAAGGCTGCAGGCATTCACAGTCCCCCAGCCATGAGGACACCTGTGTCCCGAGCCAGCCCCGGAGGAGACTGTCACCACCTCGCCATCCTGAGGACTGAGGAGCAGTCATTCATGTGACCTGCAAACCCATTCAGGGAGACGGGTTGCCTGCCGGGCTGGGCCACATCTCTGCTGCACTGCCCCGTCGGCCTCAGTAGCTCCCTGCACCGCAAACTGTCACCCTGGGCCTGCGAGACCTCCTCCCCAACAACCATCCGCCTTTGACTTAGGATGACCTGTGCCACTCCAATGTCCGTGTTTCCATTTTCACGTAGCTATAAATGTCTAGATTTCTTCTTCTGCACATGGATAGAGGCCTGAAGCAATGTCCGTGACGTGAGGATGTGATACGAAACCGCAGCGTGACTCTACTTTGGTCAGAAGATACACAACTGGCCCTGCCCCCAATAAAGGTGAGCCCTTGGCCATGCGTGTGTGAAGGAAGGAAAGACATCTCGTGTCACTGGAGAGGCGGGAATTCGAGGGGAGCTGAATTTTTAATTATTCTATTCAAGATGGTTAAAAACTTCAAATATAGTAAAACAAAATTTTTAAAGGAAGTTGAAATTAACTTAATAAACATATCAACTCGAGTGTTTTTATCTTCCATGATAAAACAAAACGTAAAGCTGAGGACACCTACTCTTTCGGATGCCGCGTCCACCTCCTCCCGGCTGGCTCCCAACCGCTGCCGCCCGGACAAGCCTGCTTTCAGACGCCCCAGCTCCTGCTCCAGACGCCGGGCCACGGCAAGGAGGCGCGGCTCCTCGTCGGCTCTGCTGCAGCGGGGGGTGACGACAGGATAGGTCAGTCCTGCCAACAGCACGTGCAGGAGAAACGCCCGTGTTCCCCGGGCAGGTCAGCTGTGAACACACCACCCTGTCCCTCAGCAGCACACAAGTTTCAAGCCAAGGCCCCGGAGACTGTTCCCACCTCAAGGTCCGCACGCACACAGACACGCACACCTGCCCGGGCGGGGGCCAAACCTGCCATGGGCAGCGGTTATGCTTCTCTGGGTGCTGGTGCGGACTCTCATATACTATTTAATATTTAAACCTGTACCTATCGCCTTAAAATTCTGAAAAAGACTTCAGAGAAGTGACAGTGTTTACTGATAATCACTATAAAATTAAATATGAATTTTTCATGCTACTGGAAGAGAAAACTAAAAACATATGGCTTCAGGGTTTTACCTGTAGTGGAATAACTGAGGACATGGAAAGGAGACGTGACCCATCAGCCCCCCCTCAGCAAACTGGGGGCTGGCGAATAAGCCAGAACTGCAAACAGTCCTGATTGCTTTGAGCACCCCCAGCAAACCGGGGGTCTGCAGAGAAGCATTGAGTGCTTTGGGCACTGATCCATGAGATGTCCTAGTATAATCAGTGGTGGGAACGCAAGGAGATGTCCTTGTGCTACTTCAGTCTAATCAAAATAATGGTGGGAACTCTGTGCTGCTTTTGCGCTCAAGGACAAAGCACGGCAGGTTCTCAAGAAAGCGAATTATTGCTTGTATAATTAATCAAAACACAGGGTGCTGCTTTGGCACTTCTGAAGGGTTAGGAAAACAAGTCTTAAAGTGTAAACCTAGATAATGCTCCAATAAAAGCTACCGCAGCAGGACAGACGGCGCTGTTCTGCCTGAGCAGGCGGCAGCCCTCTACTGCTGGGCTTCGGCACAGTCCATCTCGTGGGATGAGCTTGCTTTCGGCCCTGTCCTAAGATAAACTACAACATTAACAATTCTATTTTAATGTAGGTATCGTACATTATGAAATACTACGATATTACATCTATAGTTGTCTATAGGTAGTTATAGTTGTTGAGACACCAACAGCTCATATCTCAGCAGAGTGCACTCTGGGGTAAACACTGCAGGAGCCACATGGCTTCAGCCAAAAGGTGTTTTGATACGTAAAGGCTCTAAAGGAAAGTTAAAAGCGTGCTAACACTCATACCCATCCCGAGAGGAGGGTGGGTGAGGTCTCAAATCACACGATAGGACCCAGAGAAACACACAGGAGCGAGAGCGGGAAGATGAGAGGTTAACGCTCGTCATCTGCTCTCTCCTGAGTTGAGCGTTGAGCCGGTGACTGGAGTGGCTGGAGTAACAAAAGGGTAACAGTGTCCTATTCAGATAATGGGGTGGAGAGAACCCAGGTGACAAAACCAAGGGTGTGAAAACGGTGAGCGGCTCTGAGACAGGAAGAAGCTCCATGCTGCCAGGGGACTTCAGGGAAGCTGACAAATGTGCGGAAGAAAAGCAACCAGGCTACGAGGGACCAAACGCCACCCCCCTGAAACTGCTGAGGGACCAGGGCTGTTTAGCAACAAAGAAAGGGCTCAGAGGAGGCCCAGCCTTGGTGAGAGCCTTGCAGCTCAGAAGGCGCATGTCTGGCCCCCTCGAGGGGCTGCCGAGCGGGGGACCAGGGTTGAACTGTGATGCCCGCAGAGCCAGCAGAGGTCCAGGCAGGAAGCCCACTCCACGCTGTGCCATGAACTCACGGCCCGTTCCTCGCGCCCTGAGGACCCTCCCGGCACATCCGGGCAGGGATTCCCCCCAGAGCAAAGCCGGGGACCCCGTCTTTGGTGCTGCATGGAGGTGGATGGTAACAAGCTCCCCGACCCCTCCTCCATCCTCAGGTGCCCTGAAGGGTCTCCCAGAAAGACAACAGTTGGGACTGTTACCACCAACACAGCCCAGTCATCCCAGGTGCAAACAGTGCCCCTTGCTAAGGACGGCACAGCCCCACGTGACAGAGAGGAGCACAGAAGACAGAAGAGGAATTTATCTGGAATTATCCTACCTGACTGTTCTTAGTGCAGTCTGTTCTAATTCCTTCTGGATGGCCTAAAATGTAGGAGAAACAATCCGTTTAAATACACAAGTTACATACCAACTTTCCATAAAATCATATACTTGACTCTATAAACAGAAATAGAAATACACATATTTATCTAGGATTTTTCCCCCCTTAATTTAAAGCCCAGACCTGCCTGCTGGCAGGCAGGTAAGGGATGTTCACTTTTCAAAGCAGACTTTTAAAAGACGACACACAACGTATACTTAGAGAGGTGCACAGGTCATACAAAATAAGCAGCTCCTGTAACCAGGACGCAGGCCAGGAAGCCAGACGCCGCCGCTGCCGCCGCCACCACCTCGGGTAAGTGCTTTCAGCGTGGCTGGACAAGGAGGAGGACGGCAGACTCACACATGAAGGCACGACTTATTAACACGGCCTGTTCACAGGCGCGGGCGCGCACCGCCCCACGCGAGCCGAGGCCCAGCGGCCACGGAGGCCGTAACTCGACAGAGGCGGGCGACACAGACAGGACCAACGCCAGCTCCCTCACGGAGGTGCGCTTCCTCCTCAGGCACCCTGGAAACATCTCATCAACGGATGGACTGAACTGCTCCCCTCTGACACTGTCAGCAACGCAGCGGCCAGTCCTGAGCTCCCGAGGGCTGTGCGTCTCCCCTGAGGCCCATCAGGGGGTCCAGGCCACCCACTCGGCGCCCCCAGTCCTTGTCCATGTCCACGCAGGTGCCGTCTCCTCCCTCCGCCTGCCCGACACCTGACAAGACTAGGCTTTCTGACCAGAAAATCCCCGGTCAGAAGGTCCAGGGTGAACCTTCACTCCCTTGCCCACAGACACCGTCACCCTGTGGAGGCTGGGTGACAGCGAGGAGAACCGCCCCCACCTGGGAGCCAGTGAGCTGGACACACTTACAAAACATTAAAGCAACACAATGGGGGCTTCCCTGGTGGCGCAGTGGTTAAGAATCCGCCTGCCAATGCAGGGCACATGGGTTCGAGCCCTGGTCCAGGAAGATCCCACATGCCACGGAGCAACTAAGCCTGTGCGCCACAACTGCTGAGCCTGCGCTCTAGAGCCTGCGAGCCACAACTACTGAAGCCCGCGTGCCACAACTACTGAGCCCGCACGCCTAGACCCCGTGCTCCACAGCAAGAGAAGCCACCACTGTGCGAAGCCCGCGCACCGCAACGAAGAGTGGCCCCTGCTCACCGCAGCTACAGAAAGCCCGCGCGCAGCAATGAAGACCCAACGCAGCCAAAAATAAAAATAAATAAATAGAAAAATTTTTTTAAATTAAAAAAAAAAAGAATATTTCCCTTTCGTTTTATAAAGGATGGCAGCAAACACCCTAAAAGAAGCACTTTAAAGGCTGGGGGCTGTGAGCACAGTAACCGCAGCTGACGCTTCTCAAGGAAATCACGGTGCTGGGGCTGCAAGTGAAAGGTCAAGAGCATGAATACCTCAGATCTTTCTGTCAGTTTTCCAAGAATATCTTCCAGGCTGGAGATGCGCAATTCATGTTCTTGGCGGAGAGTCACATAGTCGGTCTTGAAAAGGAAAATGAATGAACAAATGGTAGAGAAAGTTAAGCAACAAATAAGCCCAAACCTGGCCAGTCAGGCCACGCTGTTTCTACACAGCACAACAGCCAGAGACTGTGGTCACAGCTGGGCACAGCATCCCATGGGGGTGACCTCAGTGACGTCCTCATCTCCGCCTCTGAAACCTGCCCTAAGATAAAAGGCACAAACAGCTTTTCTAGTCACAGAATATTCGTTAAGAAGACTGGTAATTATCAAAAACACCTGCATGGACAGCAGAGCAATTACCATTCATTCAACACACACTCCCCAGGCACCTGCTGTACCCAGAGACTTACACCACAACCACCAAGGGCCCACTCACTCCTTCTTGATCTTTCATATTCGTATAAAGTGTGTGACATCTCAATGGTCATCAGAACCGGTGCTAGAGCCCTCAGAACAGTGCTGATCAGGGGAAGAAAGCTCAGATCAGGCGGCCAACAGGCACGTTCCCCCCCCGACCCCCCGGCTCAGGGACACAGGTGATCAGCACAGCGGCAGAGAGAAAATAAGATTTTTTTCTCAACATAAGTAACTTTGAAAACAGCCTTTGTCCAGCACATCCCCACCCATCTCTTCAGCAGTTCTTAGAAGGTAAATCTGGAGTAAGCGTATCAGATACACTCCCTGGGAAGGTCTAGAAAAATCTCTGCCAGTTATATAATCAAAGGACATCCACACAGGAGACACCACCAGCAGCAAAGAACGCCTGCACATTCTGAACCACTAAAATCCAGTCAGAAAGAAAAACAGTAAGTCATTATACACTCTTATTACAGGAGTTTCATCCACTGATTTTATACCCCACCTTGTTCCAAAATATAACCACAATGACTTATAAAAACATAAGATGACAAATCAGGTGAAGCAAAGCTAAGGGATGAAGGGCAGCTGGGAGGATGACCCCAGGGCACTGGGATGCGGGAGGGTCAGCCGCTGGACTCGGCTGCACGTCCTCACGGCCAGGCCGGGTCTCCTACTGTACAGCCCGCTGGCCCTGGGCACAGCGGGACGGCCTCTGCCCAGCATGGCGGCCACATGTGCCCCGGAGCACCTGATGTGTGGCTGGGGCAACTGAAAGAGAAGCTAAATGTTACTTAGTGTTAATTTGTGTGTGTGGCGGTGGGGGGGGCCTCGTGGCTTGTGGGATCTCAGTTCCCGGACCAGGGGTGGAACCCGGGCCACGGCAGTGAGAGTGCCGAGCCCTAACCACCAGACCGCCAGGGAAGTCCCTAAGTGTTAGTTACTTTAAACTCGCACAGCCACATGCAGCAGGTGGCCCACTCTCCTGGAGACACACGTGGGATAAACCTGTGCCAGCCGCTCAGGGAAGGATAACAGGTAGTCAGCATGCTGACCACCAGTGTGTGGCAGCCGCAGAACCAAGCTTCAACCTTCCAGGGTCACCGTCACAATCACACCTGAATAGGGGTAAGTGGTGGAGGACAGCGTGGGAAGGATGAGCTAAATCTGCACTCAGCTCAGCACATCTCGAATCTCATTTTAAAACAAGGAACAGAACACTCGTAACGGTGTTAACTGGATCTCACTGAAATCATCTCAGTTCTACGGCTGAGAAGCCAAAAATAAGCAACTAGTGAGGAATCAACGCAGGACGCCCGGTGGCCTTTGGATGTGAGAACCCCAAGCAGGCACCCGGGGGCCACGCAGAGAAGGTGGAACACGCCTAGTAACTTTGGGAACCAGTGCCTGTCAGCACGTTACAGGGACCCGACCGGAATCGAGAAGATTCACACATTCTGCCCCCAACAGGTGGAACACAGTGGATTAAGCCAGCGGCAGCTACAAACAGGGGCGCAAGCTGATGCCGGGACAGGAGAGCTCAGTTTCCTGAGCCCAGTCAGGAAACAGCCGGCAAGGGGCACCCACCCCGAGACAAGTCGAGGCAGGCTCCGGCGAAGCCAGGCAGAGCCAGGCTGCTCGAGAGCACGGTGGGGCCACGGGGAGCCCTGAGGGGTCCGCAGGCTGACAAGACATGCATGATCAGGGGTGGAGGGTCCCCTCCGGTCGGAGTGCGAACGGTTGGGTGGGTAGTGGGCTCTTTGCTGAGAAAACAGGATCAGGGAAAAGCACTTGTGGAGACAAGGGGCAATGCCTATTTTAAAGATTTCAATCCAAGATACCTAAATTGAATTATTGTGGAACTTAAGAAAATAAACATCAGTTTTGAGGAAAATGGACTGACAAGCCTTTCCTTGAGAACCAAATAAGTGAGACACGTATATACAGGCCTACGGTTTCATAAGGAATAGTAGCTACTTAACTATTTCATGATCTTGAGATATTTTAAATCACAAATTTGAGCTTTTCCGTTCAGTGCCAGAAAAATTTCATCGAATTGTGTTCAATCCATTCACCAATTAAAACGCAGGATAGGGACACCCGTCTGTCCCGCCGCAGCCTGACCTCACTCTTGGGCGTCACCCACGCGCCTCCACCCCCTCCCCCAACCCTGCCTGCTCCCAGGGTGCACCCCACCCCCTACCCTGGCCTCAGACGTGGCATCTCCTCCGGGGGCACCTACCGCAGCTCCCCGCCACTGCAGGCCAGGAACCCACCTGCCATCCGTGCGGCCACCTCTCACTGCAGGGCCCTCCTATTCCTTGTCCCCAAAAGGAAAACACAACACCCGAGAACTCCAAGGTGGCATCACCTGGGAGCCCGACAGCCCACCAGTGCCAGCCCCCTTGAGACGCTGCCCCCACCACGCTCCTCACCGGGGGCCACACCCCCTCATTGCTGCCATCTGCCCGGTCCACCCGCGCCTGCAGTTTCTGGAGCAAGGTTGACAACTCTCCAAGCTTCTTGTCATGGCTGTGACACTGTCCCGACAATGCAGCCACCTGCCTTTCCACTTCACTCATCCGATGCCAGTGGAAAACCTCATCGCCAACCTGAAACAGTAAGAGGTTCCAAAGGTGACACAAATGAGAAGGTCAACCTGGCAAAGGAGAGTACAGTACAGGATAAGTCGAAACAACGAAACAGAGCATTACAGGAAAACGTCAACTACAATACACACACACCCCCAAAGGAAAAGACATGAAAATGTTCATCATTAGTGATTTCCTTTATGTGGCAGACTATGGGTGGTTTTTATTTTCTTCTTTATGCTTTCTATATTTTCCAAAGTAATGAAAACTTTTTTTTTTAATGAAAATGAACTAAATAATGAGACTGCTTGAAACACAGGCACACCTCGCTCTACTGCACTTCGCAGATACTGCACTGTTCACAAATGAAGGTCTGTGGGGTCCCTGCGTCCAGTGAGTCTGTCCTCGCATCTCCCCAACAGCATCTGCTCGCTTTGTGTCTCTGTGTCACACTTTGGTAATTCTCAAAATATTTCAAACCCTCCACCAGCAAAAAGATTACAGCTCATTAAAGGCTCAAATGATGGTTAGCATTTTTTAGCAATAAAGTATTGTCAATAAAGGTCTGTACACTATTTTTTTAGACATAATGCTATTGCACACTTAACAGACTATAGTACACTGTAAAGATAACTTTTATATGCACCAGGAAGCCAAAAAATTCGTATGATACTGGAGCTGAACACGCAGTATCTCTGAGGTGCGCCTGTATGCATTACTTGAAGTGTTTCGGAACATTTAAGGAGCTGTAAGACATGCTTATTTGACGTTTTAAAATATTTTCTAAGACAGAGTGCCCAGCTGAACTACCTTGCAGTTTATAAGTAATATGGAAACTTACTCTGGAGAACACAGATTGGCAACGCCAGGGAAGAGCACATCCTAACTGATTACCTGCAGAGGCTGGTTCGGGTGCGAAGTGTCGGGTGTGAGCATGGTCCTAGGGTCATCCACCCTCTGTGCTCTGTGGCTGTGCATCCAGTTTAACACAGGCAGGAGTGAAAGAACATCACCCTGGCCCCATAATGAAATACTTGCACCTTGAAGGAGAGAAAAGCAACTGTATACACGTGTACATACAGTGCTTTTCAAAAGGTGTACTTAAATGTTCAATTCTTTCACTGATTTACATATATATGCACGTGCACATATTAGTCATCTTAGGTAACAAAGTAAAATTTTACTTACCTAGTAAAAGTAATACTGGAATGAGCAAGATTAAAAACTTGCAAATATTTCGAAGGCACCTAAGGAATGAAAAGAAAAACATTAGGGCTTCCCTGGTGGCGCAGTGGTTGGGAGTCCGCCTGCCGATGCAGGGGACACGGGTTCGTGCCCCGGTCCGGGAGGATCCCACATGCCGCGGAGCAGCTGGGCCCGTGAGCCACGGCCGCTAAGCCTGCGAGTCGGGAGCCTGTGCTCCACAACGGGAGAGGCCACGGCGGTGAGAGGTCCGCGTACCGCAAAAAAAAAAAAAAAAAATCAAAACATTTAACTTGGAAAAAGTAAAAGGCAGGGCTCACTATTCTATATGACCTCTCTAGATAATTTTATACAAAATACCCCCTCCCTAATTTAAAGTGGAAGTCACAGGCTGAGAAATGCAGTTAGTTTTATCTACAAGGTAAGTGGCTGCCTGAAGGAAAACCTGGCCACACGGTGCTGTCTCCCAGGCCCATGTGAACAACCCAGCAGGTCAGTTAACTGCCAACACGCTGGGCTGGGTGCACAGGAGGGCACTTAAGGACCTTGGTCATCGACCCACTGAGGCAACCTGGTGCTGGGGCAAGTGCACCAGAAGGTCCAGGCCTACAGTCCCGAGCACACCCTCCCAGCTGTGTAATCCTGGACACGTCACTTAAACGTTGCGCATCCGGTTTTCTTCAAGGATGACACCTGCTTTTCCTTTCTAACAGGAGTGGTTTGAAAAATTAAGACTATGAAAGCACTTTGCAAAATATAAAATGATTAAATCAAATGATACCATGAAATTAGCACAAAATCAGTTCTTTAAAACACCAAGCTGACACGGTATCAGTTTCCTTACCTTGTAAGAAGAGACACATTCAGCCAAGAAACCAAAGTAACAAACTGGTACCATCCAACCCCAAGCCACCAGAGTACTTCAGATGCTGCCTTCCCTAAAAGAGAGAACACCACACATTCTAAGGAAACGTTCGCAGGAAAACCAAACTCCTAATGGACTGGTTTTGTGAAGGCCAAGCTAGCAGCATAAGGAAATATACTAACAGATGCTTCGAAAGTATATTAAGATGAAGGAAGTTAGGGATGAAGTATATTAGGACAATGCTTAGTCATCACAGCAGGAATATCCATAACTCAAACACAGGAACGTAAATAAGCCACAAAGCAATAAGTCATACACAAGACAAGATACAAAAGAGTAAACACCAAACCCATGCGTTCTCAAGTACAGTACTTACAACAACACCCAATACACTGGAGAAACAATGAATGCCATGCAGCCAAAAGCACAGTATGTTAGCATTTCTAAGTAATAAAGGATGGAACACGTTACATCAAGGATCAAAGCACGTAAACCGAAAATGCAATGTTGACTTGGTTAGGTGAACAGTTTACTGCAGGTGCTTAACTGCCAACAGCCTAGGAGCGAACGCTAACATGGAAAGCCAAAATAACCACCTGGACAGGCCACCGCCAACCACAGCACCGCTGACACCGTCCTGGACACAAACCCTCCCGTGGCTCCGACCTCGCGCAGCGCCTGCACCGAGAAGTGACCTGTGCCGGAGAAGATTTGGGCGGGAGGGGCACCTTCAAACACCAGCCCCACAGTCCCGACGCGGCAAGAGACACCCACCTCGTGGCACTGTACCAAAATCCTCTCGCATCAGACAGTCAACAGTCTCTCCTCAAGAAAAACAATCGACTACTTGAAGTCCAAGCAAGATGCTGAAACTAACTTATGAAAACCCTGCTCTGTGTCTGAACAGTTTTCACTCGCTTCTGCCTATCGACACGTAGGATGTAAAATGCAGACGTTTCCTATAAACCCGCGGGGCCTGGCTGGCAGCTACCCTACACGTGTGCACAGCTGCTGCTGGCAGAATGGGTATTGGAAAGACAGCACAATCGTTTAAAGCAAGTAAGATTCCATGGACACCAGCAGTTAACATGCTCTGGGTGAGACAAGAGTTACGCAAACAGCAAGATGAAAATCTTCCTACAGCCCAGTGAAAAAATATTTTGGAATTATAACCGGTAGTCCCACTGGATGACAAAATAAAACACAATTAACTTTATACCGAAAGCCACACATATAAAGCAGAAAACTGCTCGTGAAATCAATTCCTTTCATTTTTAAAGAGTGACCGCTGGAAGTAATACACCCACACCAGCATTTGCGTGTTGACTCCTGAAAACATTAAGCAATGCCAACACGGCTGACGTGCAAAGAAACGGTTTTTTAAAAAATCTATTGCTTTATGTTTATTAATTAACAGTTAAGAGACAACAAATTTTGAAGTTCAGCTTTTAAAAAAAGCTGCTATAAAGGCGCCCTTCGGCAAGACACTGACAGGTACAAACTGGATTTCTCCATAGCACCCCGGCTGCACAGGCTCAGGACACGGCCCGTTTCCCGGGCGCGGGCCGACTGTACCCCACGCAGGACACAGCTTCTTCTAAACCGTTCATTTCACCTGAAATACATAACTTTCCATACGCTTAATTTATACTAAATACACTTACAAAGAAGCTTTTCAAGAGCCATATTCTCCATATTTTAAGACAGTTATTATATTCCTGTTTTCACTGAACACCTGAATTCCAAACACAAAGAAACAATGAACAAGGAGCATTTGCGAAAACACGACAGAAACAAAACACAAAAGCGCGAGAGACAACCTGCATGGGACAAGGCGAGCCCCACGGTCCCTGCCAGCCCTCCTGGCCATGAGGGCTGCGAGCGGGTGGCGGTGTGTGTTTCCAGGTGCTTCCTCCCCTTACAGTCATCGCCTGTGGGGTGGGACAAGCAGTTAATTGGACAGATGAACACGCAAACCCTGTCAATCTCAACGGTGCCCAGCAACGGCAGTTTGAAAAAACTAGGAAACTCAATTATGAAAAACCAAAATCCCAGCCAGTGTCCCCTGGTGGCTGTAGGCTCCTGGTGTGAAGGGGGCAGCGAGAGCCCCGGCCCCGTCCTAACCAGTGGGGCCCCAGGACGGCCTAAAAGGATGGCACAGGTGCGGCCGAGCCATACTTACACAGCGACGCCCCGTTTGCACGGAGGTGGCCGTCCTCGCCGAGGGGCTCTCTCACATTCATCCTCCCACAGTGACTGGAATGAGCTGCAACACAGGCGAGAGGGGCCTGAGCCCGGGACAGGAGCTCTGCAGAGTGGCCGGGTCGGGGTGGTGGTGGGGGTGCAGGCCGGGGGCGAGGTAACTGCCTCGCTCAGGAAATGCCGTCAAGTCCCGCCAACCTTGGGCATGCCCCGACCACCACACAGGATGGGCCGGCTTCAAACATTTTTGAAACATCATTCTAAATGCCAGTCAGATAAATTTTTTGCTTTGAAGATGGTCGTAAGAATAAAAAGATGAGTGTGTTAACTTTTTATTTAATGTTTAAACCCTGATCAACTTCCAGGAAACATCCAGAACTGCACAGAGAACAGGGAGAGAGATGCACAGCAAGGCTGCGAGAGAGCGAGGCCGCAAACGACGCGAGGAGAGGGCGTGAGCGAAGCGCCACGCGGGGAAAAGAGTGTTTTCTCCACCTTGAAAGCTCTATGTGGCGGAAAAAGGAGGAAGAAAGTATTTAAATACCTTTTGATTCATGGCTTTTTGACTCACAGCTTTTTGATTCACGATCTTTTGATTCGTAACTTTTCAATTTGTAATTTTCTGATTCATAATTGAGCTTCATTAAAGCCACTTGGAAGAGCTGAACTAAGAACGAAGGAAAGGACGCCGAGGTGCGCGTGACCAGCGACAAGATGCTATCCCTGCAGCGAGCGGCGCAGCCTAGTGAGAAACCGTGAACACAGTTACTCCTCTCGCAGCACGCGCTCCCTATGTCAGAGCCTGATTACTCACTTTGGGCAAAGTGGAACCCACTTTTTTTTCGGCTGTGCCTTGCGGCTTGCAGGGTCTTAGTTCCCCAACCTAATAAGCTCGGGCGGTGAAAGCGCAGAGTCTTAACCACTGGATGGCCAGGGAATTCCCTGGAACCCACTTTTTTAAATGGACACCAGAGACACACACTCGGGCCGAGTTGCAAACCAGCCCCATCCTGGAGCGCCAGCAGCACCACATCTCTCCCACAGGCCGTCTTCCATAAAACATCCAATCTGAGGTCACTTCACCCCAATGCTGTTTATGCACACGCTACCATCTTTAGACATTGGCAAACGACTTCTCTTCCCTGACCTCCGGCCCAGCCATCCCACTGTGTTCCCAGCCTCGAGAAGGCCTGTCAGCGAGAAGCAGCCCCTTCAAGGACGTCCGCTACAGCACGTGCCGCAGGGTACACAGAGACACCCGACGTGGCCACCTGAGGCTCCTTTTCCTCAGCACCTGGAGCACCAGGACAGTGCGACCTCTATAACCTACAATGTGCAGGGTGACAGTCTGCAAATCACAGTGGCTAGAAGTTTTTATTCTTAAAAAAGTTATTTGTAGTGAGGTGGATGAACCTAGAGCCTGTCATATAGAGTAAAGTAAGTCAGAAAGAGAAAAACAAATACCATATCCTAACACATATATGGAATCTAAAAAAAAGGTTCTCGTGAACCTAGGGGCAGGACAGGACAGGAATAAAGATGCAGACGTAGAGAATGGACTTGAGGACACGGGGAGGGGGAAGGGTGAGCTGGGACAAAGTGAGAGAGTGGCATGGACATCTATACACTACCAAATGTAAAATAGATAGCTAGTTGGAAGCAGCCGCACAGCACAGGGAGATCAGCTCGGTGCTCTGTGACCACCTAGAGGGGTGGGATAGGGAGGGTGGGAGGGAGGGAGACGCAAGAGGGAGGGGATATAGGGATATATGTATACACATAACTGATTCACTTTGTTATACGGCAGGAACTAACACAACGTTGTAAAGCAATTATACTCCAATAAAGATGTTTAAAAAAAAAGTTTCTTCACTGAGTGGCAGCTGAAGTATGAGGCTTGTTCCTGCACAGTGACTCCATGGGACGGCCTGCAGCCGGGGCTGCTCGCCAACGTGCCCAAATGCACAAATACCCAGCCCGTTCACTCACCCCCGGCTCAGCTCCCTGAGTTTAGGGTACATGCGTGAGGCCAGTGGGGACTGGAGAGGTCTGAGTTGGAGTGATTTCAGAAGAAATAAAATCAGAGCTTTCCCCCCGCAGATAGCCTGAATAAAGGAGTAGGCTATCTGTGAATTGGAGCCCTGAACCAAAACAAATGCAAACCTGGGGCCAGGAGCCCCCGAGTGTCAGGGCCAACTCTGTGTTACCCCACTCACACTCTTCGTTTTACACCGCAGCATGAACTTTATACAGAGGTCGGACAAAAACAGAAAAATTCATGAAGAGGTAACGCAGGATCTGTCTCACTGACAATCAGCGACACCAAAATCCATTTTTCATTTATCAAATCGGCAACATTTTAAAAGAACAAAAATATAAACACTTATTTAGCAAGAGTACATGGAATGGGGACCCTCACGTGGCCATAGGGAGAGGGCAATCCTGGTCAGTCTTTTGGGAAGTCAACTGGAAGAATCTATTTAAACTGAAATTGTAAACAATCTTCTTTTCTCAGCAGTGATAAGTATTTATTTAGAAGCTGCTGGGCGGAACACTTTTTAAAATATATTTAGTCGCTAATCGCGGTTTCTTCAGGAGGACAGGCTCCATCAGAGCGGCTCCTCCATAAAGCCGGTCAGTAGTATTTCAGCTGCTCAGCTCAGAGGCCAAGCCGCAGCATGCCACGCCGCCCACTTCAGCCTCAGCCGCTCGGCAGTCACAGCTGTCCAACCCCGAAGTCAGCCAAGTTGGCTGGTCCCTCTCCCGGAAGCAGCAGACGTTTCAGTCCTTACTTCTCTAAAGACTAAGGCTGATTCAATTAGCAAAATTCTGCTCAAAGCACCCAAGACAACCGACAAAGTTTCAAAGGAATGACTTTTCATTCACTCATTCATTCATTCAGACCTATCTTTTCTAAGTTAGTTTACACCTTCTACTGGGGGACGCAAGCATTGCCTTAGGCAAGAGAAAAAACACAGAGGTGTGTGTTTTCAGATTCCAATTCCCTGGGTCCTTCTGTGCGGTTAGCCCAGGGGCCAGGGACGCCCGAGGCGCGCTGGCCCACATAGGAGCGCCTTTTGGCAGAGCCGGGTCTCCCGGGTCTCCAGCCCCTACAGGTTTCTCACACAGGTGCCAGCCCTCACAGGAGTACTGAATCTGTCCATCTGCACGCATCCTATCAGCACCTTGCTTTGGTGAGCGCTGTTCGATGTCCCAGGGAAAACACATGGAAGGCTTTTAAAGCCTTTCTGACGTGGCCCAGAAAATCACGTTTTGTCAACAATGCACTCAACCTGAACCTCAAAAGGTTTCAGAATCAGAAACTACGTGGCTCAGGCGGGATGAATGACGTTTAATGCACACCTACGCTCCTTCTGGCCTGCCTACCCCGAAGACTTGTGCACATACACAAATACACCCAAAGAAAACACTGCTTTTAAAAGTGTACAAACAAGAAAGCCTGAATGTCCACCTAGACACTGACTAAACAAATTTCGATACAACCATAAATGCAATATTAGACAGGCATCAAAAAGAATGAAGTTCATCGCAATTACCATTTAAAATGAAAAAAATTGCAAAACCATGTATTTGAAGTAAAGACAAAAACACACTCCATGTTTCTGTAGGAACATGAAAGCAAAATTCAGGTGGTGCTTACACAACACTGTGAAATACCAGTGGATTGTACACTTTAAAATAGTCGGTTAATTTCATGTTATATGATTTTCACCTCATTAAAAAGGCAGGAGAACCCACAATGAACAGGATTAGCTGCAGCTCCCTCCAGAAGGGAAACCAGACAGGGACTGGGGAGGGACAAGGGGTGACTTAATTCATCTAGTAAATAAATAGATAAATTTAAAGGTTTAAAGATTTCACAATGAGAATATAAGAAAAAGAATAGAAAGAAAGGAAATGTGGGGTGGGGGTTAACTTATGATTGTGAAGAGTTACCCATATTTTGAGTAAATATGCCCATGTAACAAATTCATGCGGTGTGACCTCAACCACGCAATAAGAGTGAAAAGCCTCTGGGTGTAGGTTATGGGTGATTTTAATTTTCTTCCTTGCACACCTCTGTGGTTTTCAAAAGTTCTTTGATAAATGTTTTACTCAAATAATTAGAAACTAATTTTTTCAAAGGTAACAAATTAGCATTGGGTCTACAAACCACTGCTATAATCTAAAAGAGCAAGGGGCATGATAAGAATAGAAGCTCAAAGCAAATAACAGTATAGTAACTTGTTTACTCCACCAAAATACTCAAGACCGATTTAAGCAGGAAGTGGGATGAGTTTCCAGAAGCTGCCACCAAAGCTACCACGGCTGACCTTCCCTCTGAAGACACAGCAACCACACAGCTGGGTTCAGGCCCACCATCCTCCATGCTGTCAGAACAAGTGGCTGCATTGTTGGTGACGCAGACGTAGCTGGGGGACAGCAGCAAACACTGCCACAGACAGGCGGCGACCTGTGAGCACCACGACTCCACCAGGTACCGTTTGTGGAACGTGCTTTTACTCTGAGAAAGGTGTTGTGCTCAACTCAGCAACGGCACACTTCAAAATGCAGCCTCAAAACCCGATACACGGCATGCCAGGTGCGGAGTCCCGGCCCTGGGAGAGCACTCAGAGGACACAGCGTCTCGGGGAGGGCGCCCTGCAGGCGAGATGCCTGGGGCCAGGTCCAAGCTCCATCACTTACCAGCAAGTGTCTGAAGCTGGCTGAACCTCAGTTTACTGGTCTGTACAATGAGGGTGACAACTGTCCAGCAGGGCTGCTATGAGGGTCAGTGAGGTCATGGGTACAGAGCGCAGGAGGCAGAGTGAGCGCTCAGCGATGCTGGTCTCTACAGCACCCACACGATCCAGAAACTGTTACAGAGGAAACGCTCACATTGATTCTGCCACCCCCTTCCCCTCACTGTATTCCCACACTGCTCTATTAACGCTAAGGAGGTCGGTAACACTACAGCAGCCAAAACCCAAAGGTCTAGAAACGAGGATGAGACGCCGAAATAGAAATAACTGTCAGTCCAGGTATCATCCTTCATCATGTCAAAGTCACCATTTGAGAAGTATGAACTGGGCATCCTCGTGCGCAGGGCACAGCCAGGAACACAGGGATAGACAGACAGCGCCCCGTCCTCCTGCACTGTTCTGTCCAGACCCTGTCCACCTGCCCGAGCATGTCCTCTGGCTCTGCCAAGCACTCCAGTGCTCAGATTAAACAGACAAGGTACCAAGGGCTTGGAAACAAGGCGACACATTTCAAGTCGAGGACTCCCAGCCTCCCTATGTGTTCCCTTAAGGCAAACAGTGATCACAGCAGCCGCGGAGCCCCGAGCCTGGAGGGGCACATCGGTCACACGGTGGCCCCCAGAAGGGCCTCTGTAGCTGTGTTCTCCCCAGGGGCCCAGCAGCGAGGCCGACTCAGTCTGGCCCAGGTGTTGATCAGAGCTGGGAACATGGGCAGGCCCGGGCCCTCTGTGGTCAAGCTGGCGCACCGGGGTCCCAAGGGCCTCCTCTGCCGGTCAGCAGGGCCAAGGTTGCCCCGCGAGACCTTCCACCGTGCCTGCCGCCCTCCCAAACAAGGCTGGTGTGCCATGTGCCCCCCAGAAGCTGCACACTCCCGGTAAGCTGCCCCTGCGGTCACGGACTCTCACCCACAACAGAGACCAGAGACAACACGTCCCTGCCTCAAGCATCACCGCCTCCCACCCTGACTCCCTGGGCGCCTGGCATCTGCGCCCCTAGGAAAAGAAGGAGCGTCTGCAGGTGACTGCACAGCCCACAGGTCCAGTTCAGGACGAGGTTTCTCCTGCTTACTCCAAGTTCAAATTTATGGAATTCCAAACACTCCCAGGTACAAAAAGACCAACCACATCAGATGTAAGTTGAGAGAGGAGGAACAAAGCTAATTTTTGGTGCATCTCTTAAACTTTTAAAGGATAACTTTGAGTTCGAGTCTACAGTAGAAACAGTGCAGACACTGAGGCCTATAAGACAAGGTTGATGAAAAGAAAAGGAAATATCTAATATTTGGACGTGAACTCTTTTTCTAACTTTTAAAAGAGCAAGACTTACGTTTCTGACTCCTATCCCTCGAGTAAATCCTTGAGGCCGGGCCACGGGCAGCGGAGTACGCGGTGAGCGCGCCTTTGCGCTCAGAAAGGAGGCTGCAGTCGCTGCAGGTGTAGCCGTTGCTCCCTGCTGCTTCTACGGCCCCTGCGGCCACATCGCCGTTTCCCTGAATGGCAGCTTTATTCCCACCTGAAGTTTGCAAGAAGGAGATGGAACCTGCTTATTACAATCTGCAAACACCTAACTAAAACCTCCATCTTGAAAAATGTGGGGAAGAAAAGGATGAAATTACCTTTAAGCTCTCCGTCATCGTCAAGACCTAAAAAACACACATATTTTTGCTGTTGAGCTCAAATTATTAAAACAGAACAAAATACACAAACTCAAAAGTAAAGGTTACAATGGTTAATAAATCAGTATCATGGCACTGGTCAAGATTGACTTCCTACAACGCCTAGAACTAACAGAAATGTCTCCAGGTACATGCAGATGCTTGCTTTCAATTCCAGGTGAAAGCACAGCTCTGGAGAAAATACCTTCCCACACGCTCTGTTCTCACGCACTCTCACACTGTCTACACACACACACACGCTGTGCACAGAAGAACAGGCAGGAACCTCAGCACCAGCACACTTGCCTCCTCTGCTGCCCGCGAGCTACTTTGCTAGTGAGCAAAACAGAATACGAACTCCAGGGCTTCCCAACTCAGCACATAAGGTTTCTGGAACTAATCTAATCTTTAATTCTTCTCAGAAGGGCCAACCGGAACATCAAGGGGACACAAGCAGCTTTGCGGCCCCTCAAAGCCATGGCCCCTGTGGCCATCGAGTCCTCCACAGGGAGGACCGGGGTCACGCTGCTGCCTTAGTCAATACAGGTCATAAGCCACATCGTTTCCTAGGGTCAATTCATCTACACTAGATGCTTTCCAGTGAGACAAAAATTGCTGTCTGGAACTTGAAATCATGCTGGTGAGTTTACCAATGACTTTGCTTAAACATCCCACAAAAGTCATGCATTTAGACACACAGAGTTAATCAGACTGCCCTGACCACTCCACTCCATCTTCCACATCGCGACACACAATCGGCAGCTGGAAGCAGTTTCCCTGTGTTTCCGATCTCAGTCCAGAGGAAGGCCTCCAAACTTCCTGGGGCTCCTTCCCCCCAGTAAGGGGAAAAGGGACAACCTGGCCATGACACCCCTTCTTCCCAGAAGAACCGGAGAAATCACTGGAGATGACTCACCCCAGAAGTGGTCCACTTTGGTCTGCTCGCGGATCAGAGACTCGTCCAGCACAGGAGGCCGCAGACAAGCCGCAGCCCGCATGGCACTGGAGCCGCTCTGGCTGACAGCCAAGGACAGGACCTTCCTCGAGGTGTGGTTGATACTAAATGCCGGCTTGTGTGCACTGCTGTGCTGCTTTGCTAGTCTAAAAAGGAAGGAGAAAGGAGCAAGTCTACAGACTTTTTTCTAGTATATACAAATGATTACATTTTACCAACACAAAATCTTTGCCTGAGAATGAATATACTACTGTTAAGGCAACGTGTTCTTATGCCCTTTCTGCTGTAATGAGACATCTGTTAATCTAAAAAAGGAATTGTTAAGCTGGGCTCAAGAACTCCTCCTAAAATTGTACACACAAAGTAGTTCTCAGATTATTTGGGGCCTCATGACCCAAAAGTGGTTCAAACTAAAAATAACCTAAGAATAAAAATGACCTATATTTTGAAATTATATGATTTATAGATTTAGTGTCCCCCCCACCATTTAAAACAAGTAACTGCATCCACAGGCACATTCCGCACTGTTTCTCAGTCACTAGTAAAGGTGGAACAGCATCAAGTACAGCGAGGAGAGGCTGTCGCCAAAATCCTTCCTGTACTGGATCTACCACAAGGATGGAGACAAAGCCCTTGAAGACCCTCCCCACTGAGGGAGCGAGAAGTGAGCAAAAGGCAGGGAGCAGAGACAGGAAGGCCCCCATGAGCAGATGCACCGGGAAACCTGGTTCCAGCGTTGCTCAGGGACAGAGAACCAGCCTGTTACAGCCGTGGTTCCCATAGCAGTACCTGCATGAACACCCCAAACCAGGATATCCAAGAACCTCACTGCAAATGAACCCCAGGAGGCCGCTGGGCGTGCAGTGTGTGAGTGTGAACCACAGATGGGGAGGTGACGCCACAGACACCAGCGCCCAGCCTTGCTGTCAGGCCAGTGTCCCATCACCTCTCAACAGCCACCATCCCACTCCCAAGAGTGGACCACTCAGGCAGGAAGCTCGTCACTCTTACATGAGTGATGTTAAAGGAAAGCTGTTACTTTTATTCTTTATCTCTAAATGGCACAAAGATCCTGCACACTTTTGCCCCTTCTTGGGCACAAATAAGTGATGGGCACGTGGAGAGTTCAGAAATCAAGTGAATAGGACAATCATAAATACAGGTAAACATCTAAACTTCACGCCTGTATCTGTCAGTTCACACAGATTTTGTATACAGACTTAAAGCACTAACAACACAGACACCTGCAGGGCCACATGATGATGGGCAGGGCTCCTCCCTTAACTGCTGGTGGGGCCTGCTACGCAGATGAGCTGGGAACACTTGCCCCGAACGGGATGGGTGCCCGCATCCCTCTTTACACCAGCGCCAAACCACCTGCACACCCCAGCCCTGGTTTCAGCCTCATTCACAGTAAAGCTACGACCATGTGTGCAGTTGTGTGTGTACACACATATCTGTAAATTCGAGAGAGTGAAGTTTTACAGACCGAAACCTCATGTGTTTGGTTTTAACTGTTTTCGCTCACCTGGCCGCTCTGTCCCCAGCGGGGCCATCCTCAGCGGCTCGGGCTGTGGTGACCAGGCGCAAACTGCGGCGGGACATTCTTGGAGAATCAAATACAGGATCCAATTTGTGCTCAGTCTCGAAATCCAGAGCATCAGAAGAATAACTTGAACTAGAAGGAAAAAACCTCATCATAGATGAACACCGCTTACCACACCACTTTGAAAAACAAACAAATAACAGAACGTGCAACCTAGTATGAATTTTTAAAAACAGCACATGCCACAACTAAGAGTCTGCATGCTGCAACAAAGATCCCGCATGCCACAACTAAGACCTGGCGCAGCCAAAATAAATAAATAAATAAATAAAATATATTTTTTTTAAACGAGAAAAACAGCCATCACTATGTGAAGCCTTTCCGACAGAGCAAAAGCAAGCTGGCACCCAACTTGCTCAACAACTGATGCCCCTACATTTGCTCTGATCACAGCACATGTGAAATGAATCCCCCAGCTGCCTGGTGTTCAAGGCTACACCCGGCCCTGGGGAGCACGTGAGGACGTGCTAAATTCACGAGACTCCCCCCCAGCAATGAGATCAACGTTGTTAGAAAATCATAACCGTTTACTAGCAGACACTGTCTGATAAAGCAGTTAACAAGACAGTGACCACTACGTGACATTTAATCCGAGATCCCAGTAAGTCACTGAATGAATCAATGTAAGGAGAAAAGGAAAAGCCAGTGACTGAGCCACCAGCGCACTTTGCATTTAATTCATCATAAACCCAGAGACAAACCAGTACACAGAAAAGCCACTCCACTACCCTTCCACATTATTATCTTAAACCAAAACACAGATCCTTCTGTGCTGTCAGCAAGTTTTCCAAATCCAGAAACGTGAGTTGAGAACCTGTTCTGTGCCTCCTTGGGGGCGGGGATCCTACAGACAGTCCAGCAGCCGGGGCCACCAAACAGTGAGGACTCCACACCTCCAGGAGGTGAGCTCACAACCCGACAGGAAGGAGGAAGGTGAGAGAGGGAGGGAGAGGCCACGACTGCCACAGGAAGCAAAGCAGGCCAAGAGAGGAACTGCAGCCCAAGGCACAGAAGGTGGGGCTGCAAGAGAACCTCGGTCCTGGCTTCAACCAAAGGGCCTTCGTGCGCATGCACGCTAGAGGACAGCCTGCACCCTGGAGGCCCTGGGCAGGCCCCGCTGTGGCAGAGAAGGGAGCTCCAAACCCCTCAGGTAGTTTATCCGCATGAGGAGGTGGAGACGCTGGGGGCACATCCAGCAGGCAGTGGGAGGACAGACCCCGCTCAGGACAGCAGACCACTGGGCTAAGGGTCTGGAAATCCACGGTAACCAGGGGTATCTGAGTTAAAGTAAATGGGCTTAAGAACATTTCCGCGTTTTATTTTATATTATAGAAATATTTTCAGAATCAAATTCATCATAAACTTATCAGATATGACACTAGAAACTGTTAAATCAAACCCTCAGAAAGTTATTACAAATTGCTTCAAGTTGTCATATCCATTTGAGGCGTCACACATGAGTTCAGGAAAAGGTCCTCCTCAACTTGAGAGGCTGGAGTGGGGCAAGACAGAGGCTGCCCTAACCCACACTGAGCAGCAAGGACGCTAAACTCTACCTAATTTTAGTATAAAATATGCTTACTTTTCTTCCAAGATTATTTTTAGTATTTTACATAACTACAATTCTCGTTTAAGAAAATTGTTATTTCAAGTCAGAATCTACCACGTAAGAATGGACCAGTACCCCTCCACCATCTTTCTCTTAACCTAAGTCCTGGGTTTAGAGGACGGCCATTTATGAACTTGAACATCAAGAGAGGACAGTGCAGTTCAAGTCCACTGGCCTCTGTCAGGCCCCAGACCAGGTGTGTGTCTCGAGGAGCAACCTAGACAAATACGCAAACGTGCAGAAGGCAAGAAGCTGACGACGGCACCCAGACCTCTGTCTCCCACCCCCACACGCCCCAGAGGCTGCAACTCAGGGGACATGACAACGCTGCCAGTCTGGAGAGGGTCCTGGCTTTCCAACACAGGACCTCTAACACAATGCCCCTGCCGGCAGAAGGGTGTTCCAAATACCTGTTACTTTGATTAGAGAGGGCCCTGGGAAGAAGCCAGTATAGCGGCTGTTTGTAAGAGCAAATGAGGGAGTTCCCGGTGGCCTAGTGGTTAGGATTCCGTACTTTCACTGCCATGACCCCGGGTTCAATCCCTCGTTGGGGAACTGAGATCCTGCAAGCCGCGCAGCATGGCCAAAAAAAAGAAAAGAGCAAACGACTGGGAAATGTCCATTAATAAGGGGATGATGAAATAAACTAGGATACATGTACCTTATGTAATGCAGTGAGGCCGTTAGAAAACATAAAAGATCTATATATACTGTCACAGAAAGACCTCCAAGATATACTGTTAAATGAAAAAAGATACTCTATTATCATCCTATTCATGTTTTTAAATATATATATAACATAAAAGCACAGGGTTCAACCCATGGTCGGGGAACTAAGATCCAGCAAGCTGTGCAGCAATGCCAAAAACAAATAAATAAATTAAATATTCAATAATAAATAAAAGCACATATTACCAACACAGATGGTTAAGAGCTCAGAAAACACCTCCAAACCGGTAACAATAGTTACCTCTGGAGTTGAGAGGAGGTAGGACCATGTGTACTTTCACTTTGAGCTGGATAATGCTCAGCTAAACAGAAGCTGCAGCAGTGTTCACAGCGGGGGAGAGAGAGGGATATAGGGAGTGAGGGAGTGGGGGAGGGAGGGAGGCGGGGACCAACAGTTCTGTGCTGAGTTCAGACCTGAATGTTGACAAGCGCCTCTGTCTGCACCTGAGGGGTGCCCACCCCACGACTCTGTGAGCGCTCCACCAGCGCCTGTGCCCTCCTGCCCTAGGCTGGGATCCCAACCATCATCTGTAACAGGTTCCTATAGACAGATGCACCCAGGGCCCAGCAGGTCCCGACTGCCTAGCAACATGTGTGACAGTCACCTGCCCCAGACTCTCTCCTCTCCCCTCCTTCTACCTTGGGTTCTCAACACCTGGTATTCTGACTAGTTGTTTTAAAAATATTATTATCTTTTAGAGATTTGCTTCAAAACAACCCACTGGGGAGGGGAGACCAAGTACTGGTAACTGCTGAAAATAAGTGAGAGGCGAAGGGGCTTATCATCACTATTCTCCAAACTTTCACACTGTTTGGCATTTTCCATAACAGAAAAACATCTTAAAGGAATGGCATGACCAGGATGCTGCAGGATCCTTTACGTGTTTACTAAAAGTGCTGAGGCTGCAGGCCAGCAGTGCTGGACATGGGGTGGTCAGCCAGGGGCTACCCAGGTGGTAATGAGACAGACGGTCAGAGTTGGGAGTTTAGCAGGTGGAAGGGGAGGGTCTGGAAGGACAAGGATATGAGGAGGACAATTTTGGGCCAGGCCAGGTGGCCAAGGGCTGCGGGGAAAGGCTGCAGGGAAACCCAGCCTCCAGGGACCATGAGTTGCTGCTGGAGCTGGACGGTAAACAGAGGCTTCACTGAAGGGTGGGGACGTAGAGACACACTGGCAGGAGAGGGAAGGGCAGGTAAGGACAGAGCCGCCTCAGCACTGCCACGTGAGGCCAGTCCACAGCTGGGCGTGCCCCCTCCAGACTGGGTGTCGGGTGGCTGGGACCCTCGGCAGGAGTTCTGCTCCTCGTGCTGCGGCGCCCGCCCATCACCGCTTCCTGGGCCTCTGTGGGCCCTCGGCACCCAGGACACCCTCGGGCTGCCATCATGGCCTGCTGATGGCCAGACCAGAACTGCCGCCCACATGGCTCCTGAGCCTGGGTCTCACACCCCCTCCCGCTGACTGGTGGTCCTGCTCCTGTGCCCACGCCAAGCCGTGACTGTCACGCTTGCCTCCTCCTTCATCCCCTTCCTCCAGTCAAGCACAAGGCCCCCAGCGTTCCCTCCCGAATCCCTCCCTCCCCACGCCCTGCCCAGCGCTGCAGCGAGTGGTCAGGGCCCCCGAACTCCTGCCGGTCTCTGACCAGCACCGCCCCACTCTCCATATCTGCATAACCCTGGTTCCACCCACCCCGCCCGGCTGAAACCCTTCGCTGCCCTCCCCGCCCCCCCCCCGCCCCCCCGCACTGCCCTCAAACACAGGCCCACCTCCCAGCACAGCTCAGTCCGCCCGCCTTTCCCACTTAAGTTCTCATCCACTTCCGATCCAGCTGCACGCCTCACTGGACGAGGGTTGGGTTCTCTGTAGAGACCCAGACATAGGCAACTTTTAAAAACTGTATTTAAAATGGGTTATAATAAATAAATATAAAAACAAAATAAAATGGGTTATAAAAGCTAAAAATAAATTACCAGGAACTATTATTTTTTATGCTCCACAATACAGAATAAGGAGGAATTTTACTTGAGTTGGCCCACTCATTTTGTTCTAAAATACTACAGGACTTTTAACAAAAACAAAGTGTGTTACTACAGAAAGTGTGACATGATCTAAAATTGTGACTAAAAACTCAATCATTAAATATGAGATTTGACTAATGCTGTTAAGAAGCAGTTTTCTTAAAATATCTTCCAATTTTCTTTAAGTTTCAATTACATTTTTACCCTTTAGAAGATAAGCCATTGATAAAATTGACACTAGCATTTTCCTTGTGTGCTTCAAACATCTTGCCAGGATGCAAAGGTTTTTCTATCTGCCAATCAAATCTTCACCAATCCAGGAATGTTTTCCCTTTGGCAGTAGCCCATAATTTTATAACACTTAAGTTTCGTCTCAATCATCCTTTCTATCAATACTTGGTAAACTAGAAAGGCAAAGAGCAAGTCAACAGCTTCTAAGACTCAAACTTCAAGGTTCAGCATCAAATCAGATACAAATAAAAACAGAAAACTCAGTGCATTTGACAGAAGTTGTGGTCTCGAAACCGTGGGCTTCATCAAAATTCTATTTATGATGGCTCCTCTCAAAGCCAAGTCACTTTCCAGGTTAGTTCTGTTAATTTTAAAATACTCAGCCATTAATATAAATCACAAACCCCACCATAACCACACAGATGTGTTCTTGAGACCACAGCCACCTGGGTGGAGGCAAAAACAGTCATTCATTTGCAATGACTAATCACTGAGTCATCAGAAACTTTCGGTTTTCAAAACAACCTCATAATTTCCAAGTCAGTTTGGCAGTTTTGTAAAACCAGAGCATAACATAAAGTTCACAGATATTTTCACTTTCAACACAGAGCAGTTGGGTGCAAGTACCATAAAGCCCCCATTAACCCAAAGGCATTCAAGAACAGCCCAGGCAAGACAACGTAACACGCATGCGAGCAGCTCACCTGAGTGCATACGTGTAGCCAGTGTTCTCGGGCACACACTGGGGAGGAGTGTACATGTGGAGCCGAGAAAAGTCCATGTTCACGGTCTCAAAGCATACTGCAGAAGGCGGGAAAAGCAATGCAGTCTGTTAAAGGCTGGAACACACAGAGGAGCCCTGTCTGTGGTGGCCCAATGCAGACTGACTAGAGTCACCGTCAACACTTTGATTAAACAAGGCCAGTAAAGCAGGGCTGGTTTGGTTTTTTTTTTTTTTAAGCAAAGGAGACAAGTTTTCTCACGGTTGCAAGTCCAGAACACAGTTGTCATACTTAGTTCCCTAGGATTATACATCTACAAAAGCAACAAGGGGAAATCCTAGATCAACTGACTTAAAATGATGAAAAGAATACAGAAAGTAACTCAGAATCCTTTCTAAAATGTACTTTTAAATTCCTGAAGGTGTCAAAATGTTCTCATTCTTCTGGAATAAATTTTTATTGTTATTAAGTAAAGCAGAACTGATTCTTGTTCCGTGGTCAAGAAACACTCCCATACTTTCCTAGACAGCAAAATTTTTACAAGCAGCTCAGAATCAGAAAACTGCAGGGTGAATAAGAGATAAGCTTAAGGCACTGTTAATACTTTTATTTTTCCCCAGAGGAAAACACAGATTATTTTTAAATTAAAAAGTTTTGAGCATATTGTTTTTCATGTTGTCACCTACATTTCTTTGGAATGACTCAAACTTTCCTCTGGCTAAAAATACACACACACACACACTTCAAAAAAAACCCCACACCCTCGTAGGAGTAATGTGAATCATAATCTGCTGTTGAAAGATCAAGGAAGATAAACCTAGACAAAAAATATTCAGGTATAAATGACTGATTTCTATAAACTAAGCCAAAAATACTTAAATTCACTCCATATTCTTCGAAACAGTTCATATATATATATATATATATATATATATATATATTTTTTTATAGATTAGAGGGGTTGGGGTTTTTTTATTTTTTTTTTTTTTTTGCTGTGTTGGGTCTTCGTTTCTGTGCGAGGGCTTTCTCTAGTTGTGGCAAGCGGGGGCCACTCTTCATCGCGGTGCGCGGGCCTCACTATCGCGGCCTCTCGTTGCGGAGCACAGGCTCCGGACGCGCAGGCTCAGTAGCTGTGGCTCACGGGCCTAGTTGCTCTGCGGCATGTGGGATCCTCCCAGATCAGGGCTCGAACCCGTGTCCCCTGCATTAGCAGGCAGATTCTCAACCACTGCGCCACCAGGGAAGCCCCAAATATTCTTTTAAAAATTAAGCACCCATAGAAATAAGGACCATTGTTTATATATAAAAACTTTACTGTGCCTACTAATTTCAACATTGCTCAGTTCCTCTCAGGGACCTGGCCTGCCAGCCCAGGTAGAACACACACTCAACAAGTACAATTCATTCTATTAATAGACACGTAAATCTCTTGCTGCAAATACCTTTGAGAACGAGTCCATGTATTTGTTCAGTACCTGTTCACTTGCCTCGAGCTCCCCTCTGTCTCCTCCACCAGCACTGGAGCCCAGGTTCAAGGGCACATAGACTGAGGAACAGCACACGAGGGGCAGCCTCCTGGCTCACCTCTCCTCCCAGCTCCCCGCAGAACAGAGCCACACCCAGCAGCTGTGTAATAATGGCTTCTGACTGCGCTGTGGTTAGTAATGACTTACTAAGCAACCATAACAATACTAATACCCCAAAACTGCTCTCATCCTCTAGAGAAGATGTAACTGATTTTTACTTCCTAACTCTCAAAGTGATCTTTCACTTCCATGTTTTACTACACCCACATTACCAACCCCCGGTTAAAGCAGTTCTAACTGCTGCTAACTTCTACCAACTTCTCTACAACTCGTATTCAAGAATTTAAGACGGGGGCTTCCCTGGTGGTGCAGTGGTTAAGAATCCGCCTGCCAACGCAGGGGACACGGGTTCGATCCCTGGGCCAGGAAGATCCCAGACGGCATGGAGCAACTAAGCCCGTGCGCCACAACTACTGAGCCTGCCCTCTAGAGCCCACGAGCCACAACTACTGAAGCTCGCGCACCTAGAGCCGGTGCTCTGCAACAGGAGAAGCCACCGCAATGAGAAGTCTGCGCACCACAACAAAGTGTAGCTCCCACTCGCCGCAACTAGAGGAAGCCCGTGCACAGCAATGAAGACCCAACACAGCCAAAAATAAACAAACAAATAAATAAATTTATTTAAGAAAAAAAAAAGAATTCAAGATGTCTTTAGTGAACTGAGTATTTGGACCGGTTTACAGAAACTGGTTTACAGTGTTATAAACAAGTGAATGGCAGGTGCCCGAAAGCAGCATTTAATTTAAACATCATGAATATGACATGGAGACACTAGAGCGTCCAGCTAAGAACAGGGACTGACCCCTACAGATCTGGGCTCTGATCCCAGCTCTGCCCACAAGCTGACTGACTGCCCTGAGGCCAGCTCCTCGCACACAGGAAGCTCCATCTGTGAAGCAGGGTGGCAGCGGCGCTATTGGCAAGGCCACTGAAGGGATCCAAGGAGGTCCAGCCCAAGGAGGTCCAGCCCATGACTCAGCACAGAAGGAGCAGTTAGAGCCTGGTGAGGAGGACATGTGCAAGAACTAACAGCCTTTTTATTTCACTTCCATGTATGTATGTATGTATGTATTGGCTCTGTTGGGTCTTCCTTGCTGTGCACAGGCTTTCTCTAGTTGCGGTGAGAGGGGGCTACTCTTTGTTGCAGTGCACGGGCTTCTCACTGCGGTGGCTTCTCTTGTTGCGGAGCACGGGCTCTAGGCACACGGGCTCAGTAGTTGTGGCTCGCGGGCTCTAGAGCACAGGCTCAGTAGTTGTGTCGCACTGGCTTAGTTGCTCTGCGGCATGTGGGATCTTCCTGGACCAGGGCTTGAACCCGTGTCCCCTCAATTGGCAGGCAGATTCTTAACCACTGTGCCACCAGGGAAGTCCCATGCAATGTGTTTTTTTTTTGTGTTTTTTTTTTTTTTTGCGGTATGCGGGCCTCTCACTGTTGTAGCCTCTCCCGTTGCAGAGCACAGGCTCCGGACGCGCAGGCCCAGCGGCCATGGCTCACAGGCTCAGCTGCTCCATGGCATGTGGGATCTTGCCGGACCGGGGCACGAACACGTGTCCCCTGCATCAGCAGGCGGACTCTCAACCACTGCGCCACCGGGGACGCCCCAATGTATTTTTTTAATGCTTTCTTTTTTTTGGACATCTTTACTTCATACTTTTTTTATTTTTTAACTTATTTTTGGCTGCATTGGGTCTCTGTTGCTGCACATGGGCTTTCTCTAGTTGCTGTAAGTGATGGCTACTCTTCATTGCAGTGTGCATGCTTCTCATTGTGGTGGCTTCTCTTGTTGCGAAGCACGGGCTCTAGCATGCAGGCTTCAGTAGTTGTGACACGCAGGCTCAGTAGTTGTGGCTCACAGGCTTAGTTGCTCCGCAGCATGTGGGGATCTTCCCAAACCAGGGCTCAAACCCATGTCCCCTGCATTGACAGGTGGATTCTTAACCACTGAACCATGAGGGAAGTCCTAATGCTTCCTAATTTTTTTAAATTGAAGTATAGTTGATCTACAAGATTTCAGGTGTACGGCAAAGTGATTCAGTTATATATATATACACATATATATATTCTTTTTCATTCTTTTCTGTTATAGGTTATTACAAAATATTGAATATATTGATAGTTCCCTGTGCTATACAAAGGTCCATGTTGTTTATCTATTACAGCCTTTTTACTTTTAAAAGTTACATCAATATGTTCTCACATTTTCATCTACCTAAAAGAGAGGTTAATTTCTAATGCATAACAAACGGTGTTTTCAAAAGCTGTCAGAGACACAGTGGACCACACTGTTCAACCTGGTTCTCCCAATCGATGAGACAGATAAAGCTGTGCGACACCACCCTAGTTGGGTTTAATGAAGGCCTTATACCACAATTTAAAAAGAAATTTAATTTCTTGTCTCTGAAATAAAATTCTATCAAAGAACCAAATGCAGCTACTGGCCATCACAAGCCTATCACAAGCAAGACAGGATTACAGGAGAGTGACCACGTAAGAGTCCTGCGGGTGACAACACAGAGACACGAGCTGAGTGGCAGGCACAGTGGTAGACTTTTGGCTAAATGTTTTATGAGAGGAGCTTCAAACGTAATAAAATGCCCAAAGATAACACCATCAAGAGAGCACCAGTGTGGACACACACAACTCTAGGAAGAGCAGGCCATGCGGCTCTGGAGGAAAGGCAGACAGGAGACAGGGCAGGGAGGCCAAGGCCCGTCACAGTCAGAGCTCAGTGGCTATGACAGTGGAAGGAAAGGGAGCATGCAATTGGATGCCCTCACTTTTTTCTACTCATTCTGATTTCGCTCCTGTAACCATGTGAATTTTATGTTCTGTTCTCCAGTGAAACACATGTACGTATAAAACTATACAACTATACGCAGAATCCTGCCCCTGCTTAATCAGACCCATGGCCCAGGTAAATGCTGTTTTGGCCAGTACTTCCTCCACAGCCCGGAAGACCACCTCTCCAAGCAGACCCTCCAAAAGCAGCAGCAGAGGCCACACCAAGCGTGACTCAGTAATGAGTTAGGGAGTGATGACCAGCGCTGTCTCCTGCGTTCACTGTGGACCGCATCACACAGTGTGATCATGTATCTTACTAGAATGCGTTTTGCTGCTTCCTTCCACACCCGGCTTGTCCGCCATCAACCCTGCTGCCTCATTCTTCCTCCCTGGACAGATAATGATATGGACTCAGAACACTTCAAAATTAACCTTTAGTTCCTCTCGTAAAATGTGAGCATTAGATAAAATTATAGAATAAAATAAAGTAAAAAAGAGAGAATTAAATGAAATAATGTCTGTAAAGCAGTGCCTGACACATGACAAGCACTCAAAAAGTTAGCTTTAATTAGTTTATGGAATAAACTTACATAGCCTGTTCTAAATTTTTTTTAAAAAAAGGATTTTTTTGGGCTTCCCTGGTGGCGCAGTGGTTGGGAGTCCGCCTGCCGATGCAGGGTACGCGGGTTCGTGCCCCGGTCCAGGAAGATCCCACATGCCGCGGAGCGGCTGGGCCCGTGAGCCATGGCCGCTGAGCCTGCGCGTCCGGAGCCTGTGCTCCGCGACAGGAGAGGCCACAACAGTGAGAGGCCCGCGTACCGCAAAAAAAAAAATAAAGCATTTTTTTTTCCTTCTGAGTTGACAATCCCTGAGATGGAACACTCACTCAGCCCCAACCTAAATAAACGACGAAGTCCAGCAGCAGCTCAGATGGCTCCTGGGGCCAGCAGACTAGAACACCAGGTCCGGTCTCTCTCAGCTCATCAGGACCCCAGCAGCAAAAGTGCAATTGTGATACCAGTTCTCCCGCTAACAGTGCTTGGCATGTTCACAATGCCGTTCCCAGTCTCCCCTTACATCACTGCTACTTCAAGCCCGCGTGTAACATTAGAGCCTTCCTACTTGCTGCATGGCCTAAAGGCGGCCTCAGCCTGTGACTCAAGGGAGATATGATTTGCATTTATAATCTGAGCAGTATTGAAAGAGCAAGTGAAAAAATGGATTGAAAACGTTTTCAACGCATCAGAAAATCTTGGAATGAATACAAAGTCAACATTTTGTGAACACGTTTGTTTACAGAGACGTGCCCTGTGCAGGCTTCACTGTCCTCATTTCTCTAGACTCTTCCTGGCCACTCCCTTCTCCCGAAAGTGTTACGACTGGGATGACCTCCTCACAGGCCACGTGCTCGTGACTGTCCCAGACATGGGAGGGAGGGACTGCACAGCAGAGCCGGAGCCCAGGCTCACACCAGGCACCCCCCCTTTTCCAGGCCCAGCGGCTTAACATGGGGGGAGGGAGAGGGTGCTCAGGGGAGCCTCCCCACGTCCCAGAAAACAGAGCTCTTTAACGGCTTTCGATTTGCAGCAGCCAGTCCCAAGAGGGAAAAGTGCTCACCTCAGGAGATGGTGGGCCAAGAGCGACATCTTCCAGCGGAAAAGGAAGCACTATCATCATAAATCACCCCGGTGTCCCCCTCCTATCTCGCTTTCACTACTGACCAAGCACACATAAGCCGGCAAGCACAGCCAAAAGAGGTCCTCTGTATAGGGAGCAAACTTTGGCTTCAAACCTAAGAAATTAAGTATCTTTACAAACATGGAGGTCCTAGCAGGGTTTTAAAATCTGAGTTATGATGCTTCATAAGTGACACCTGGTTTCTCCTTTAATACCCTTTACCTTGCCTAGTACATATTGTATGCAACATCTGCATCACATGGTAGAAATGAAATATAAAGCTCAATTTTTGTTCTTGAATGCTTTGGTCAAAAATGGATTTTAGTTCAACCACCACATATAATTTGAATCTCTACTATTTAGAACATCTGTACTAAACTAGTAACAATCTAGAAAACATGTCTGAAAAATATCAAAAATTACAAGTCACACAAGGTTGAAAACAGAGCTTGCAGCAAATGGCAAAACCAAAGAAAAAATAAAACTGTTAATGGTCCTGAAATAAACTAGCATAAAATATTTTCTTAGGAAACGCTATCAGTTCTAAAATAAAACTAGAAAAAGACAAACTTTAAAAATGGTGAGCAGCATTTCTTCTCATCATCATAAACCACAAGCATCGTCACCTAGTAAATAATTATTTTTTATTAAACCATGTATAAGGCAACTAGATATTTGCTCTGAAAGCACTGTGTTTATAAAGACAAGCATGTTACAAATCAAGCTTTCTATGAACTGATGGGGTCGCTGACCAAGTAGGCTGAGACTAGAAGCGAGCCCGGCTGACACGGGCTAACACGGCTTCCCCGGCAGAAATCCTCAGGAGTAGCTTGCACAGACCAACCTCGTTAGCCCCATCCAAATCCACCATCAGCACTGCAGCCCGTCCACAGAAAGCACAGCAGTCCAAGGGGACGGCTCCAAGCAGCACCCTCCTCCCCACTCTGGGCACAGCTCCAGACACTGCCATCTGCCACAGGGCCGTCTCCGAGGGCCCCGTGAGCTGACAGCACAGGCCCACGGGGCCCCCTGAGGGCCTTGCACCCGCAAACGCGGTCTAGCTCCACCCCCGCCAACTCTTCATCACCCAGGGCTTGGTTTTCAATGCGCACCTGCGCAATCAGGTGTTCCATGCCTTGTAGAGAAGAATTTTAAAACTAAAATTCAGAGGTGCCCTTTAAAATTTAGTATCAAGGGCTTCCCTGGTGGCACAGTGGTTGAGAGTCCGCCTGCCGATGCAGGGGACACGGGTTCGTGCCCTGGTCCAGGAGGATCCCACATGCCGCGAAGCGGCTGGGCCCGTGAGCCATGGCCGCTGAGCCTGCACGTCTGGAGCCTGTGCTCCGCAAAGGGAGAGGCCACGACAGTGAGAGGCCCGCATACCAAAAAAAAAAAAAAAAACAAAACATTTAGTAATCTATTTTTTTTTTTTTTTGGCTTTGCTATGTGGCATGCGGGATCTTAGTTCCCTGACCAGGGATTGAACTCATGCCCCCTTCAGTGGAAGCACGGAGTCTTAACCACTGGACCACCAGGGAAGCCCAGAGTACTAAACCTTAACATAATTACTCTGCTCAGACTTAATCCTGTTAAAACTGCATAACGGAGAGACTAAAAAAATTAAGTTATTTTCCCTACAGATTAAAAAAATCATAAAATGGGTTAGAAATGATTGTTTTCCAAATATCATGTTCAGTGTAATTACTTCCACAACATAACAAACAGGAATAAGCCTCACATACCTGTTTTCATTTTAAGGAAGCAAAACATTGTTAGTTTATGAAAAACTATGATTTATCCTGTGAGAGTCCTTAAAAATGAACTCGTTATTTAAACCTGCAAATGAGAAACAAATGACTATAACCTAAAAATATTTGAAAGACCTTTACAGAATGCTATACATGTTATATATATACTTGAATATATTTTTAAAACTTCAGGAAAAATACTACACTAAACTTAATGGTAAAATTACAGAGAATGGGATTTCTACTTTTCACTTACCCCCTCGGGTACTATTCAACATTTTTTAAAAAGAGTAGGTTTTGCTAACTGGGAAAAGAATTTGAAAAAAAATAGATACATGCATATGAATAACTGAATCACTTTGCTGTACACCTGAAACTAACACAACACTGTTAATCAACTATACTCCAACATAAAATAAAAAGTTAAAAAAAAAGAGTAGGTTTTGGTCTTGTAATATAAACAATTAACTATTATTTTCAAAAAAAAATTTAAACAAGTAACTATTATTTTCAAAAAAAAAAAAAAAATGGCCTTCATTGTGAAGCAGTGTGGGGCAGCCAGACCTGCAGGGTTCTTACTCAACCCTTGGTACCATTACTCACTCTACGTGGCACCGGACTCTCAGTGTTGCTGCAGGATTCAACCAGTTACCACACCTAACCCGCTCAGCGCTTCCTGGCACAAGGGTGAAAACACTCAACAGGAGTTAGTTATTTTCTGCAGCAACTATGTACTGACAGTTTCTAGCCAAGATCCGATGTTTCTTTCCTTTTTTTGGAAATGAAACAGGAAAGATGCAGGCTAGATGGGTTTGTTTACCTAATAGCTGAGTTTTAGGGAAAATAATTCCTTCTACGTGAAGATGCATTATCACATGCTTACATCTCCCAATTATATGTGCTCCCGATCTTTTAAATAAAAGCTGCATTTCCTCTTACAGTGAGATTTGTTTCAGTGTTTCAGCAAAAGCCAATTTATTTTATGCATGTTACTGTAAAGGGTCTTTCTTCTTAGAATACAGAAAACATGAACCACACGGTTTTATGTATTGCTTCAAACCTAGAGTGCTCTGAATTTTCTCACAACTGGTACAGTTAGAAGAGCTACGCACGGCTCTTCCAGTGGAAAGAGCTCAGCGACAGCGAATGACAGCGAGTGCCTTCTGGAAGGAATGCTGGGTGGCAGTTCTGGGACCCCCTAACCTGACAGTGCTCCTCCCAACACTGGAAGTGGTCAACTCTGCAGGGCCACTCTGACAGGCGAAGGCCAGCCCTATATCTCAACCTACTGGAGGTTTGTCTTTTTCTCTGTTTTATAGGACATCAACCGTAGTTATGTCACACACGCCTGGGATGGCCTCCGTCTGTTACTGAACAAACTTATGGTGACTTGGGCTGCACAGTCAGTCCTTCCCTGTCCAGCTTAGAAAGGCCTTCCCAGGGACTTCCCTAGTGGCCCAGTGGTTAAGAATCCGCCTGCCGATGCAGGGGACTCGATCCCTGGTCCGGGAAGATCCCACATGCCGCGGAGCAACTAAGCCCATGCACCACAACTACTGAGCCTGCACTCTAGAGCCTGCGTGCCACAACTACTGAAGCCCACGCGCCTAAAGCCTGTACTCTGCAACAAGAGAAGCCACCACAGTGAGAAGCCCGTGCACCGCAACAAAGAGTAGCCCCCACTCACTGAAACTAGAGAAAGCCTGTGTGCAGCAACGAAGACCTAACGCAGCCAAAAATAAATAAAAAAAGAAAATAAATTTTAAAAAATAATAAATTCCCTTGATAATATGTGGATTTAAAGTTTCTGTTTAAAAAAAGAATCAAAACAATGCAAAATTAAAACAAAAAAAAAGAAGAAAGACCTTCCTAATCCAAGAACACATGAATAGTGTGTCATGGATTCTACTACTCCTACTGATTTGACTTTCACATTTCCCACCATTTTTAATTCACCTAATCCATTTGTAATTCCTTTGTATACACTGAGGTAGGCATCTGATTTTACTTCTCGTGGAGCATTTCTGCAAGTCACCCACAAGTAACTAAATTCAATGCGTCCAACTGCTCCCCCCTCTTCAGAACAGCAGCGCCCTCCCTCCAGCTGGTCCCCTGCTGCACCATCTCTGGCTGGCTTCCTGCGGGGGAGTGCCCTTAATTTCCCTGTCTCCAGTCTTGCCTCCTCAAGCCAGAAAACTGCCAGAACAGTCCACCTAAAAAGAGACCTGACCATCTCCCTCCCTTCAGATCCCACCACGGCTTCCCAGCACCTGCAAGTAAACCCTCTGTCCAACACCCCACTTCTCTGTCTCCCACCACCCATATCGCAGCTTCACTGAGAACCTGGCCTCAGGTAACCCTCTCCCCGCACCCCATTTACATACTGTTCTGTGCTCTCTCCTTGTCTGGGATGCCTTCCTGATCGCTGATTCCCCAATCCCTTGTTCTCTTTCCACCCCAATCACTCCCAGCTAACTTCTACTCATCCTTAGGCTATACCTGAGATACCACCTCCAGGAAGCTCTCCTGGATGCCCCCAACCCACATATCCAAGTTAGGTGCCAATTTTAGTGCTCCCTGGCATTTACCACTTAACAGAAATTGTAATATTTGTTTATTAAAGAGTCTTTCTCTCCAACTAGACCATGAACTCTCTGAGGGTAGGTGCTAACCCTGACTTGCAGAACCAATGAACATCTCATAGGTGCCCAGAGAAATGGGAGAACTCGTTGCTATCATGTTGCTTTGCCTTCAACCCAAAAATATTCTTGGGTTCCCCTCATCCCTCTGTCGCTCCACGTCTGACAACATCCTGGAAAAACCATGCCCCAAATGCTAGATGAATTCGTGACGATCAGTGAGGGTCCCACGTATTTGGCCTCCTTACTCCTTCTAATGAATTTGAAGCACTTCTTATGTTTCCTCATCTAATCAGAACAGTGGCGTCCACTCTGTTTCATTTCCAACTATAATTGGGAACAATCAGAAACAACAATTACAGGATTTTATTTCTACTATAAATGTAAACAGTTAATCCACACCATTTCTGAGATCACCCTTTAATGCTCTGCCCTCCCACATGTAAGTACGGGGCTAAAAGTGAGCACTCTCCAGTACTGAAAAGGTTTGTAGCATAAATAGCAAGTAAAGAAACCTTTCAATTGACGGTTTTCATATTCTACATATAGTTCCCATCTTCCAAGATCAAATAAAGCAAGTAGAATGACTTAAGACCAAAGCAACTAGGCAGAGCACTGCTTTGTTTTCAAGCCATGCATGCCCCTGAGGAGCCCCTCATGCCCCAGTGGGAATCACTGATCTACACTTAATCACTCTCACACTACCGAAGTCTGGCACCCGCAGTTTTATTCCGCACAAATGTCAAAAACCCGTCTGTCACATGATTCTCAGCTCCTCAACTAAAATTCGCAGCCAGTGACCATTCACTGAATGCCCCTATGTGACTAAATGAAAAACAAAGCAGCCAACTAATGAGCACTATTACAGATATAATTCAAACTACAAAACTGACTAATGAATCACACAAGTCACTTAATGAAGTAGAGTCAATTACAACATGTGATTATAATAAACAGCATGTTATAACAGCAACATCATGGTCTGTACTTTCCCTCTATCAACCCTAAGCTTATTTTGGCCCAAAGGAAGTAAACAGTTTCAAATGCAGCAGGCCTCGTCTCTCCTAACTGGAAATCGAGTGGCCTGAGCTGTCCAAAAATAGCAATGAGTCCAAATTTAGGAAGAAGACGAGGAAGAAGATGAAGGTGTTTTCAGTCAACAAGATAATACTGCAACCTTCCTGCAGGCGGCATTGAGCATAACTACCCACCAAAATATTCACTGCAACACCACTTGTGCTTGGCTGGCATCACTGTCTTGTTCCCACTGCCCTGCAAACCCCAACGTGGGTGCTCAAATTTGGGATGTGCTCGGGACGCCTAGCCTGACACCGGGCCCTACGAAATGCCCTGCAGCTCCCTGGGCTCTCGCCTCACCTTGAAATACTGAGCTAAGGGCAGGCGCTGCAATGCCGAAGGGCGGCTTCATCCTATCACCACCTCTACCAAAAGTGCCTGGCATTTACTGAAAGGGAGAAAAAACAAAAGCAAGAAACTCAAAAACTAGAAAGCAAATGGATGAATGAAAACTGACTTGGGCCAGAAAAAGCTGGTAAGCCTGCAATGAGGAACACTTAGAAATAACCCAATTTTCATCACAGAACCCCAAAGGCTTAAGACAGTGACACCTGTGAACATCTGGGAGTAAGGATGTAGAGTGGAATCAAAATACAGGATGAGTCAAACGACCAAAGTCTGTTTAAGAAGCAGTTAGGCAAAACCATGGGATCATCTCAACTGGTACAGGAAAAGCACCTGTTAAAATCCAACTCGTTCATTACAAAAACATTCAACAAACTAGAAATAGAAGAGAACTTCCTCAATCAGGCAAGGGCATTTACTAAAACCCACAGCTAACACCACAGTCAATGGTGAAAAGCTGAAAGCTTTCCCCTAAAATCAGATACAAAACAAAGACATTGCTTTCACCACTGCTATTCAAGATTGTACTGGAACTCTAGCCAGAGCAATTAGGCAAGAAAAAGAAATAGATGGCATCCCAACTGGAAAGGAAGGACTTCCCTGGTGGCACAATGGTTAAGAGTCTGCCTCCCAATGCAGGGAACATGGGTTCGTGCCCCGGTCCGGGAGGATCCCACATGCCGCGGAGCGGCTGGGCCCGTGAGCCACGGTCGCTGAGCCTGCGCGTCCGGAGCCTGTGCTCCGCAATGGGAGGGGCCACAACAGTGAGCAGCCCGCGTACCGCAAAACAACAACAAAAAAAAAACAAACAAAAATGGACGATGGACTGGAATGGACATTTCTCCAAAGATATATAAATGGCCAACAAGTACATAAAAAGTTGCTCAACATCATCAGTCATAAAGGAAATGCAAATCAAAATCAAAATGAGACACCACCTCACAACCACTAGGATGGCCATAATAAAACGAAATGGAAAATAAGTGTTGGAGAGGATATGGAGAAATCGGGACCCTCTCACACTGTTGGCGGGAATGTAAAACGGTGCAGCTGCTGTGGAAAACAGTTTGGTGGTTCCTCTATACGTTAAACCTAGAATTACCACGTGACCTGCAATTCCACTCCTAGTTATCAAGATATAGCGCAAGAATGAAAACAGGTGCTCAAACAAAACCTGTATACAAACGTTCATAGCAGCATTACTCATAATAGGCAAAAAGTGGAAACAACTCAAATGTCCATTAACAGATGAATGGATAAGCAAATTGGAATATATTCATACAATGGAATATTATTCAGTTGTAAAGAAAAATGAAGCTCTGACACACACTACAACATGGATAAACCTTGAAAACACAGTGCTAAGTGAAAAAAGTCAACACAAAAGGCCACATACTGTATGAATCCATTTACATAAAAAATCCACAACAGGCACATTCACAGAGACAGAAGAAAGACTAGCTGTTGCCAGAGGCTAGGAGCAGCGGATAATGGGGAGCGACTGCTAATGGGAAAAGGGTTTCCATTCAGGGTGATAAAAAAAAGTTGTGCAACTAGATAGTGGGGATGGTTGCACAGCACTGTGAACATACTTAATGCCAAGGAACAGTACAGGTTAAAAAGGTAAATTTTATATTGTGTATTTTTACCACAATTAAAAAGAAAGCAGTTAGCTACTCTGCATGGATCCCCTTCCTGCCTGCCCCGAACAAAGACTGGGGCATAAAGCCAAGGGCTCTCTAGACCAGAGGGTAAGAGGCATAGCTGAGTTCTAGAATGCCTTCCTGTGAAGGGGGATAAGTGAGCACTTCCCTGCTAATTTGGGGAGGCCACAGCCCCACTCTTCTACCTGACTTCTACAACGAGGCAGGAGGCTGGAAAGCCCATCTTTGGGAATCTAACAAGTCCAGTAAAAACAATGACACTGAGCGTCCCTCGAGGTAACCCCACCCGTTTTCCTAGCCAACGGTGACAGGACCAGCGCAGGCGCAGAGAACTTCCTAAGCGCTGGGCAGGGTCCCGCTCTCAGCTATGCGAGTTCAAGCAAGATCACCCGACGCTTCAGGACAGGCGGACTCACGCCAGCGAACACTTAGGCCACGGACGGAGACTGCGACGCCACGGCATTCAGAAACAAGAACGTGTTACTAAATTTTAGGGGAAAAACAATAACCACCAAAAACCTCTGGAAAATTTAAAATTTGATGGCCCAAATAAAACGTCCAACACATGAGTTACAAAACTGAAGAATCTAGAAAGTCGAACAAGAAGACAAAGCTGGAAAGTGGGGGAGAAAGCTGAAAAAATAGAAAACCGGTCCAAGAGGTCCAGTACCCCAATACAGTAGCATTCCCAAAACACACAGAAAAGAGAAGATTAAGAAAAAAGAGAGAATTGTCAAACCAAATAAACAGAAAATTCCCCAGAACTACCCAACCGTCCCGCGTTTCCAGACTTAAAGGAACTCTGAAGCGTCCAGCGAAATGGACGAAAACAGACCCGAACCGCTCACGTTTCCGAGCTGGGAGGGCGGAGCGAGGGAACGGGTAGTGCACGGAGGACCTGGCACAGGACCCGGCACCGAGCGGGCCCCGCCCGACGTCAGCGGCCTCCGCGGGCAGCGGCCGGCACGCGCGACCCCCGGGCAGAGCGCCGAGCCCGGGCACGCGAGCCGGGCAGCCGGCGTGGGGTGCGACGTCCCGGGGCCGCGCCGGGTGCTGGCAGGCGGGGGTCGGCGGGCCGGGGAGGAGGCGCCGTGGTGGGGGGAGGGGAGCTGGCGGGGGCGCGCCGGGTTGGGGAGGGGGCGCGGGGGCGCTCAAGCAGGACCGGGTGAGGCAGAGGGCGCCTGGGGCCAGCGGACTGAGGAGGAGCGGGCTGAGGGGGAGGGGACTGAGGCGCCGGGGCGGCGATGCCAGGCTGAGAGGGGGCGCGGGGGCAGCGGGGCTGAAGCGCCGCGGCCGTTGGCGGCCCTAGCGGGGACCGCAGCCCGCCCCCACCCGCGCCCGCCACGAGGGACGCCCGGGCCCCGGCCCCACTCCGCCCGGACCCCCGCCCCGACCCCCGGCTGCAGCTCACCTGCCAGGCGCCGCCACCGCCACCGTTGCCGCCCCCCCGCAGCAGCCTCCGCCTGAGGCCTCGTCTGCACCGCCCAGGCCCCGCAGACCGTGCCTCTGCCAGCCAATCGCGCGCCGCGCCTGGGAGAAACGCGGACGTCCACCAATCACGAGCGCGCCACTCGAAGCTCCTCGGCCAATGCGGAGGCGGCCTACCTAGGCTCCCAGCCAATCGAGAACTGTTGCCGAGCCGTGGGGCGGGGAAATGGGCGGGGCTCAGGGGCGGTGCGCGGCGCGGAGGGGGCGGGGCGAGAGAGCCGGGAGGAGGGGCGGAGGGGCTCCAGTCTCAGGGAGGGTCTCTGTCCAGAGGAGGACCCCGGTCTCAGGAGAACCTGGGTCTCGGCCGGCAACAGCCAGGCCGTCCCGCGCCGTGGCCGCCATCCCTGCAACACCCGTCCCTGCGCTCCGTGGCTGTCTTCGAGCCCCTGCTCCCCACACCCAGAAACTGTGCGGTCTCCGAGCTCCGTCCGCTTTCCCAGGTGTGCGCGCCTGGCCGCAGGTGCGCTCCTCCGAGGCGGAACGTGGCGGAGCTGGGCCCTCCGGCTGCTGCCCCGGGGCCTGCCGAGGACACCTGCGCCTTCCTGACCTGCAGGCTTCTCCAACCACGGACCACACAGATAACAACAGGCCACTTTTGGGTGGGTTTTTGCAGTGGCTGAGCCCTGCCCTTTACTATCTCTTTAAGTTTCACAACCGACTTGCCAGGTAGATAAAGAAGCTATTATGATCCTACTTTACAAAAGAGGAAACGCGGCTCCAGCGGGTTAGGGGGCGGGTGAGGGCGGGAAGAGCCTACCACATTGCCCGCTCAGGAAAAGACTTCCAGGGCTGAAAAGGAAAATCCAGTTGCATGGGCCATTTTAATGAGAACATATTTATTACAGTAATGGCAATGGACTAATGCAGTGTTAGCTGGCTGTCCTTGTAGGGTTTAGGAAGAAAAAGGATGGCCTTTTTCTTCTCTTAGTTTATTAACTCACAGCACAGGGGCTGTGTCTTTAGCTGAGCTTGTAGGAAGTCTCATCCCTGGTATAAATTTTACAGATGCCGGTAGGTGTTTCATAAGCAGGGTAGGTGTTCAACAAGAGCACTGGCAGAGAGAGGAGAGAAGGTTGTGTTTTTTGAGTGTTGCCTGGGAGGGCGGGGGGTGGACTGAGGAGAATAAAGATCTGGATTAAGTCTAGTAGCTATAGTAGCTACTGGCCACATGTAACTGTTGATCACTGGAAACGTGGCTAGCCTGAACTGAGGTGAGCTGTGTGTGTATAAAACAGAATTTTGAAGACTAAGTATGAAAAAGAAGGTAAAATACCTCACTAATATTTTAAAATATTGCTTATGTGTTAAGTTGTAATATTTTGGATATGTTGGTTAAATAAAACATTATCAAATTAATTTCATCTGTTTCTCTCTGCGTTTTTAATGCAGCGACTAGAAAATGTGAGATTTCATAGGTGGCACTCATGGTGTTTCTAGTGGACAGCAGTGTAGACATCCGCGGACACTTCTGGGTAAGGATTCCACACGGAAGGCAGGTCACAGAAGCAATCTTCTTCCTCCCAATAATTACGAAATGACCGAGACCAGCTTAAAAGAAGAAAAGATATTTCACCGGCAACAACAAACAGGGAAGGGTGCAAAGCCACATGCCGTAAGGCCAAAGGAGGGGATGAGATACTGGCGGGGCTCCATGGGACCCCCCAGTACATGATGAAAGGAAGCTCACGAAATCCTGAGGGTCCCGCCAAGTTTGAGAGGAACAGCAGAGGATGTGCAGGCAGCATCGGGAAAGGCACGAAAAAGCCTTTGAGAGTAGAAGCCGGTGCTTCCCATCCTGGGCCCGTGGTGGTGCAAGGCAAGGCCAGCAGCCTCTCAAATCACTTCAGCCCCACCCGCTCCCTCCCCAGCTCAGAATCCGGAATCTGAATGCCTCTCAGCCTTGGTGGAGGTGAGCACCAAGGCTGGGCTCACCATTTAGGCCTCCAGGCTGAGGAGTGGGGAGCAGCCGGCGGGGGCGGGGGGACACGGGGAACGGGGAAATGTCCCTGGCAAAAAAACCAACAGAAACAGGCCCTTAGAACACTCACCAGCAAGAGGAAACAAGCAGGACAGGATGCCCTGATGGAGGAAGCAGTAGCTGACAGCCCCCCACCTCCAGCACACAGTGATGGGAGGAAACCCATGACTCTCCCTGCTCGTGTCTCCTCCACCTGCAGGGAAAGAGGCTGCAACCAGGGACAGACCCCCCTGGTGCCGACTCAGGTGAGGCCTGGAGGTCTTCTCTGGAGGGACTGTGCCCACCCTGACCACTTCCATCTCGTTTACGCTGGCTTCGGCCGGCTTCAGCTGGTTGGTATCGGTCTGTACCGGTGGGTGGGTATGAATGAGTTCACCTGGCACTGCAGCTGCTCCGGGCCCTTCAGCACAGCCACAGACACCTGGAGAGCAGCCAGCCCTGCTCCTCTGGAGGCCGAGGCCCGAGCAGGAAGAGACTTCCCCATAGGCACCGTCAGGGGCGTTGGGAGTCTTCCCTCCCCTCGCCGTGCTGGCCCCGGTGCCCATGCTTTCTGCATTCCGTCTCCCTCTTGCTGTGGTCCTACTCCACGAGGTCTTCCCCGCCTGTGCCCACCCGTGCCCACCTGTGCCCCTTGACTTCGACCCCAGCGTGCTCACCTGGACAGCTTCTTGGGCACTTACTCCCAGTCTTTCTTCTTATTGGGACTGCATTAATTTAACATATGTTTACTGCATGCCTACTGTGTGCCCCATACTTAGTAGGTGTTGGGATCCACCGATGAAAATCAAGTTTGCTGCCCACCTGACACGCCTGCTTCCAGCAGGAAGAGACTTGCGTAACAGATACGTGTGTTTGTGCGTGTGTCTTATGCCTACAGAGTGAGAATTCACTATTCAAGAAAGCAAAATGGGTGGAAACACTGCTTTCTAGATGGAAAAACAAAAGAATTCTTCAGGTGACAGGTAGTTGGAGTGAGACAATCACAGTGCAGGAATCTAACCTGGAGCCTGATGTCTTATGGAGTTAGATCACAGGAGGGAAGAGATAAACTCCAAGAACAAAGCTAGTTTTCCTTGAAAAAGAAAACAGCGCTCACAGTGTCATATGTGCAGAGACGGGGCATGAAATGTACTCAGGAAATGACAAGCTGTTAACTGAAAAATGTAGGTTCTATATGATTCCGTGTGTGTATAGACACACACACACACACACACACACACACACACACACACACACAGAGCACAGAAAATTGCCAGTGATTCTATCCAAGTGGGGCTTCGTAAATTGTTTTCTTATTTGACTTTACCTGTATTTTGCACAAAATACTAAGAAATTTTTACAAATTTTAGAAGTTTAGAAATGTTAAACTATGGAAAAAGTACAGTAATATGCACACTGACTCCACTGTCCTAAATTAACAACTACTAATATTTTGCCGTTTTCTCATTGAAATTTTATTTTTAAAGAAATAAAACTAGATTCCAGATGAATGACCACCTAAATGAAAAGGAACACTAGGGGGGCTTCCCTGGTGGCACCGTGGTTGAGAATCTGCCTGCCAATGCAAGGGACGTGAGTTCGAGCCCTGGTGCGGGAAGATCCCACGTGCCGCGGAGCAACTAAGTCCGGGCGCCACAACTACTGAAGCACGCACACCTAGAGCCCGTGCTCCGCAACAAGAGAAAGGCTTCGTGCAGCAACAAAGACCCAACGCAGCCAAAAATTAAACACATAAAAAAATTAAATTAAAAAAAGAAAAGGAACACTACGATGTCAAAAGAAGATAATGAAGGAGGCTCTGTTTCCCAGGGGTGGGGAAGGATTTCTTAAAACAAACCTCAAAAGCACAGACCTTATGATGAAACATTGATGGATCTGATTACATCAAAATGAAAGATGTCTGCTCAATAAAGATACCACGAACAAGCCAGCAGACAAATGACAGGTCAGAAGATATCTGCCATCTTTAAAAGACAAGGAGCTACTGTTTAGAATATACAAGAAGCTCCTGCAAATCAACAAGAAAAAGAGGAATGCAATAGGAAAATGGGCAAAGGATGGGAACAGGCAATCCACAGAAGAAGAAACTTAAATGCAGGACAAGAATATAATAAAGAGTTGCTTCAGCCCATTAGTAATCAGAGAAATGCAAATTCAAGTAACTCCACTCCACTCTACCCCCATCAGATTGGCAACCATCAGAGTGGACGACACCGAGTATCGGCGGGCGTGTGGACGGCCCAAGCAAGCTCAGGGGGAGGGTCCCTGGAGCAGTCAGGGTCACAGAGACAGCAAGGAGGAGGGTGGGCACCAGGGGCTGGAGGAGGGGGATGGGGGTTAGTGTTTAATGGGGGCAGAGTCTCAGTTTGGGAAGATGAGAAAGTTCTGGAGACAGACAGTGGTGACGTTGCACAACAATGTGAACATTCTTAATACCCCTAAACTGGACATTGAAAAATGGTTAAGTTGGTAAATGTTATGTGAATTTTAGTACAATTTTGTGGCATCTGGAAAGCAGCCTCCCCGAGGTACCTCCTGTGGATGAAATCCTCCCACTGATTATAAAACCCACCTGCTTGGGGGCTTTAACCCGTTCCAAGGGGAAAGGGCAGCATGAAAATAGTGACCCAGGAACCGGATGGGCCAGAGTGAAGGCTGCTCCCAACATGGGGCACAGGTGTCCAGACTCGTGTAACTGGGAGTGAAGATGCTGGGAGGTTTCAGCTCCCCAGGCATCTCTCCTGTGCCCTCTGCAGCCCCCACCCGTTTCCACCGTCTGTCCTTAGCCCCTGGAAACCACTAGCCTGCCATCTTTTCCTAAAGTTTTGTCATTTCAGAAATGTTGTATAAGGACTTCCCTGCTGGTCCAGTGGTTAAGACTCCACACTCCAAATGCAGGGGGCCCGGGTTTGATCCCTGGTCAGGGGACCAGATCCTACATGCATGCCACAACTAAGAGCCCACATGCTGCAACTAAAGGTACCACACGCTGCAATAAATATCCGACATGCCGCAAGTAAGACCCGGCACAGCCAAATCAATCAATCAATCAATAAATATTTTGTAAACAGCGTTGTATAAATGGTATCATACGGTATGTCAACTTTTGAGGTTGGCTTTTTAAACTCGGCACGATTCCTGGAGATTCACTCAAGTCGGTATGTTTATTAGTATTTGGATCTGTGTGGTTTGTTGTGGGTTTTTTTTGGCTGCACCACGTGGCTTGTGGGATCTTAGTTCCCTGACCAGGGACTGACTCTGGGCCCTGGCAGTGAAAGCTTGGAGCCCGAACCACTGGACCACCAGGGAATTCCCATGGATCTGTTTTAATGCGAGACTTTTTAAAAGGAGGTTGCAAACACGATAGGACTAATCAATTGGACCATGACATGGATCTTTCTGTCGTGGTGAGTAGGACGCTGTCCCTCCTCCTGTCCCTCTCTGACGACACTTCTCTGAAGTTTGGGGACACCCTTCTTTCATGCAGCAGGAAATGGGACACAGAGAGACGTACACTTCACGCTGACTGGAGCCACAACACCTGGACTCCCAGCATCATCCATGTGATGACGACGTCCTGACAGCACCCGGGCTTAGACTTGTGGGGACCTGTTCCCGTTCTCAAAAGGTGCCCACCCTCCTGGTGGCCGCAGACATATGCTGGTGACCGGCTGTTTATGCATCAGGTCCTTTGCGTCTGTGAGTTTATCACACAGGCTTCCACGTCTCAAATGTCCATTCTTAAATGCCCCGAAGCATATTGGAAGTCACCGTAAGGTAAACTTCTCCTTCTCGGGGATGTGGCTGTAAGGCAGAGATAACTGAGATTTGAATTCAAAGTGGGATTCTTTTGAGTTCTGAAGCATTTCTATTGTCATACAGTGAGTGTTTTTGCCTGTGGTGAGTCACTGTCACAATCTACACAGACCATCACACAACCAGGTGCAGCCAGTTCACCCACTTGTGGCCTCTTCAAAGACCCTCCAACCGGCTGGAGAAAAGCATATGAACTTCTGTCTTCCTGTAGGCCCTGAGTCCGTTCTCATCCCTGATGTATTTCCAGACTAGAGGACGGCACTCCTTTCCCGCACTGTGAGAGATAGGCTTTGACGGCAACCAGCATGTGCACATCTTTCCTATGACCGCCAACAACGACAGGTATCTTGTAGGAAGTATCTAAGAGCTTCTGCTTCCATTTCTATGGTCAGAAGTCTCCTTACTTCTGCATATTCAGAGGAAAGTGAAAGGTGACCCAAACTTGCCTTATGAAAAGCCCAACATTGCAGGTAAGCAGATCTCACCTTTATGGGCAGAGTTGTGTGTAAAGGCTGGAGGACATTTAGCGGCTAAGGTCTGTTCATTTCTTTGGTAAGAAGGTCACTGACTGAGTCTGCCAGAATTCACCTTTGCACCGGCACCAAACACGCAGACGGATGAGCACAGTTGAGTTTGTGGACAAGATAATGACAATCTTTGTTTTATGTATCCTGCAGTCTCATTAAACTCTTCACAGACATCAAGAAGACGATTTGAAACTCCTCTCTTCCAATCAAAGCAGCTAAGAGCTGGAAGAACAGTGTTTTGCTGCCGGGATCGCATGGGTCTCATTGGGGTGAGATCTGAAGGGTCAGCTCTACGCTGTCAGGGCAGGAGCCACATCTCTTAGCAAAACCTTAGTTCCAGTGTCAGAATGCGGAAATGTCACTTTACTCAGCTCCACAGGGCGTGAAGGGACAATGCGTCCCCAAGCTCCAGCAGCGGTTACTGACCATCTGTGGCTTTGGAGAGACAAAAAGTTGCGGCTGGTTTACAAGAACTTTCCTGTCACGTCAGGGACTCGAGGTCAGTCCCCACCTGTGCCTTCACCCCCTCCATCTGAAAGTCCGTATCCAGATCTGTGCAACCCCACAGCCCGAGGCTTTAGCCGCTATGCAAACTGCCACACTCATAACTGCAGTTTAGAAAACATAAGAAAGTATTTAAAAAATTTTTAAAAACCCATAGATCACTTTAATCCCATCACCCAGAGCTAACTTTTGTAAATATTTTTATGTCTGTTCTGTCACTTTCTGTGTACACATGCGTACATTTTTACAGAAGTGCACCCTGTATGTGCCACTTTGCAGCCTGCTTCTCCACCTAGGATGCCTGTGGACACTCTTCTCCGCCCACAGACAGAAGTCAAGCTCTCAGTGCAGAGAAGAACTGAGCACAGGCAGTTTCTCCTCTTCTCACCTAAGGCTTCCTTGAAAGGATTAGTGGAGAAGCACAGAAAGGAGGTGGGTGGGGATGGGAGACGTCAGTAGATGAGAGCATTCAGCAAATCTGGGCAAGGAGAAAAGCAGTTAGAAGAGTGGCGGAGGAAGCAGCATCCCAGAATAGGCACGGGGGTGGGGAAGGGGCTGGGGGTGGCCTGGGCAGAGGCGGAGGCTTGTCTGTCCTGGTCTCAGAGGCTCAGCTTCGGGGTAGGGCTGACACCGGGGATTAACCAGAGCTCTGGGTGGAACAACTGTTCCCTCCCAAACGCAGGCCACAGAGCAACTGGCAGCTGGCCTGGCTCCCTGGTCCAGAAGCCAGATTTCTCTTCTCCAAGCAAATCAAGCAAACTGCTTGGTGCTTTTAGGGTGGGGCGGGGCTCCCCAAGGAATTCCTCCGTCGGTCCGGCACCTGGTAACCCTTACCCTTGGACAGGACACTCCCGTCAACCTTTCTATTTAGGAGAGAGGCCTGTCAAGGAAACTGAGGTAGCTGGAATAACCAAGTAAGATCTGACCACGCCGAGTGATGGGAAAGATTCAGAGCGAATGGAACTCTCATACATTTCTGGTGGGACCGTCAAATGTTACAACTACTCTGGAAAACAGATCAGCAGTTTATAATATAGCTAAGCCTACACTTTTTATGCCATCCAGCGATTCCACCCCTCAGCATTCGCCCAGGCAAAATGAAGACGTATGTCCACGCAGAGACTTGCATACGAACGTTTCTAGCAGCGTTATTCAAAACTGAACAGGAAGCACCCAAACGTCCCTCAACTGATGAGCAGATAAAAAATTGTGATACAATGGAATACGACTCAGCAATAAAAATGGAATGAATAACTGCTACATGCAAAAGTGTGGCTAAGTCTCAAAAACACTGTGTTGAGCATGACAATATAGAAATGACATTGTAATCTGTAATGTCAGAAGGCAGATCAGTGGCTGCCCAGGGCCTGGCTGCGGAGTGGGGTTTGACTGGGAAGGGGACCAAAAAAACTTTGGGGGGTAATGGAAACATTCTATATCTTGATTGTGATGGTAATTGCACAACTGTATATATTTGTCAAAACTCAGCAAAATATACACTTAAAATGGGACCATTTCATTGTATGTAAATTAAATCTGAATAAAATTCATTTAAAGAAAAAGAGACTTGGGACTTCCCTGGGTGGTGCAGTGGATCAGAATCTGCATGCCATGCAGGGGACACGGGGTGGATCCCTGGTCCGGGAAGATCCCATGTGCCACGGAGCAACTAAGCCCGTGCGCCACAACGAAGAGTAGCCCGCTCTCGCTGCAACTAGAGAAAGCCCGCGCGCAGCAACAAAGACCCAACGCAGCCAAAAACAACAACAACAAGACCCAGAGACTTAAAAAGTAAATGGTGAAAATCAAAAGGTCAATAGAATACTAAGAAAATAGATGAGAAATGATGGAGCTGAGGAGGGTGGTCCAGGATGTTCAACTTCATGTACACAGAAGTTCCAGAATTAGAGAATAGAGAAAACAGAGCAAACAGAGAAAAAGTTCTTAAAAACAAAGAAACAAACAAAAAATTGTAGAAAATGAAAGGGCCCCTCAAGCACAGATCAGGGTGAATGAAAAAGGAATCCCCATCTAGACTTGTTCTTGTGAAATTTCAGAGTGTTAGGGATAAAGAGACATCTTCAAAGCATCTGGAGATAAAATTCCAGTGACTTCTCCAGAGCTGTGCCTTCGAAATCCTGAGGAAAAGTTTGGAATCTAGAAACCAATGCCAAGTTATGAATGCAAATTAAAGGCCTTTTTCGATACGCAGAGACATCCCTTTCTGAGGATGTGCCTATAATACACTTCAGCACACGAAGCCAGGAACCAAGAACAGGAAAAGCACGGGACCAGTGGGCCATGGGTGACGTCCACAGTGACGGCCGGGCAGCGGGCCTGAGCAGCAAAGAGGCCAGGGGCTCTGAGGCAGACAGCTGCAGGGAGAAGGGCAGGCTCTGGGGGCTTCTACGATCTAGAAGCAAAGCATGAAAAAGCATTTTCAATCTGTTCTAACTGTAAAGAGCAATCTTGACAATGTACAAGTAGAAGTCTGGGTGATGGGAGTTGGGAGGTGGGTGGAAGACGGAGAGGCAGAGGAAAGGACAGGACTCCTGTCTTCCGTTGGGGGAAAGGATAGCGATACCGTCCAAAGCTGGCGGGACAAGATATAAAGGTTTAAGGATTGTATATTGTTTAACGCCACACAGGTACTCGAGGAAAACCTACAAGAATAATATAATAAATGGAGGTGGGAGGAGACGTGAAAGGGTAAGTGAGAATATGTTCCCTGCCCTCACCTGATGCGGCCCTGACGTCTGACTCTTGCCGTCTGTCCAATCTTGCCTCCTACCGCCTTCCTCTCGATCGTTCGTAAGCTCCCTGACTTGTCTCCTTGCTGTTTCTTCAACTTGCCAAGTTTGTCCCTGCTCGGGGCATTGGTACCTGCCAAGCCAGTAGAGGCAGGTTGGGCAGCCGAGATTCCACAGAAGCACATTCATCCCGGCATCTCACCGGCTCGCGCCTTTCTGAGCCACAAGGGTCAGCCCTGATGCTGAAGGTCCCTTGCTCACCCGGTCCGAGAGAGTGGTAAATTCACCCTTGTCCACTTGTATTCTGCAAAAATAGTAGACAGACTTCCCATGTACTCTGTCTCATTTCCCCCAGTGTTAACATTGTTATGTCTTATACCTTAAACACTTAAAAAAATGATTTATAGGGCTGTCCTTCCTCCCCCACTTATTCTTTTTTTTTTTTTTTTTTTCTTTTTGGCCGCACGGCGTGGCTTGTGGGATCTTAGTTCCCTGACCAGGGATTGAACCCAGGTCCCTGGCAGTGAGCACTAACCCTGGAGCGCCGGGGAATTCCCTATTTATTCTTTCTTTATATCACTATGGACTCGTGGATACTTACATTACTCTGTAACTCATAAGCAAATAGCATTGTTATTAATTTTGCCACGCATATAGTTCCAGCTGTGGCCACTAGGAGCTCCCTCAGGTCGGCTCCTGAGTCCCCATCCTTTTTGGAGCACTTCCTTACTTTCTGGCGATGCAGGACACTCCAGGCTCATCCTGGACTTTCCCTGCCCTAGCCCTGGAATCAGCCACTTAAGCCCATGTATACGTGTTGGTTGACTTGGAGCGCTCTCCGCCCCAGGTACGAAGAAAGGAAGAGGGTGTGGTGAGAAGGAAGGGCACCCCTGCCCTCTCCTCCCGCCCCCGGACCCAGAGACAGGTTCTCTCCGGCTCTCTATTCTTCCCTTCAGGAAGGGTGTTGCTAACAGCAGGTGGGGTGGGCTCTCGGTGGACTGCGCCCCGCTGCCCCCGTCAGTACTCAGTACCAGCTGTGTTTGGGGTGTAGAGCTTGTGCTCAGAGCGTCACCGGAAGAGGATGAGCTAACTGCCAACCGCGAAAGCTACGGCCTGTCAGCATCCCGAGCCCCCACTCACAGGCACCTGGTCCCCTTCCAAATCTCTGGGGGCCGGAGAACAGTGGGAGGGGAGCCCCAACTGGAGGGAGTCCAATCCCTACTGGCTCGAAGACTTTCTTACTAAGTCACAAGCTTAGTACATGAAAAATTCATTTTTTTTCCAGGTCGTTCTAATCAGTATTTATCTCTATTTGTGTTTCAACTCTGACGTTTAATCTTGCAAGTAAGAGAACGTGCTGCTCAAACTGGCTTAAGCTAAACAGGTTTCGGGGACTCAACTGAAAAGACGTGGTTGGACCGCAGGTGCAATTTGACGAGGGTTCTGGCTCCATTTCGCATCAAAATAACGACCGCCACAGCGGCGCGCCCTGACTGGACCACCAGCCACTCAGGAGCGGCGACGCCTGTGGGCCGCTCCTGGAACCTGCCGCGTTCCCGCAGGGCTGCACTGGGAGGGGCAACTCGGCGAGGCCACGTGACCCAGACTCGGCCAATCGGGGCCGCCGCCGCCGCCGCCGCCGCCGCCAGAACTAGGCTGCGGGCGCTTCTGCGCACGTCCGGCCCGAGGCCGCGCCGGCGCCCCGGATTGGCCGAGGCCGGATTACACGGCCGCGCCCTCGCCGCAAGGTCGGCTGCAAGGACGGCTGGCTGGGCCCGTGAGTCGCGGCTCCGCGGCGATCTTGGGTGCGGCCGGGCCCGGCGGAGACATGGAGGCCATTAGGACGCGGGGCGGGAGGAGCGGGGCCCCCTGCCGGCGACGGATGCAGGGCTCGTCAGCGGCCGCGGGGATGGTGGTACTTTCTCTTCAGGCAAGGGCGGCGCGCACCTGCCGGAGGCGCGCAAGGAGGCCGGCCGCGGAGCTGCGGGCGGGAGGGGTGGCTGCGCGCCTGTGGGGGGCGGGGCGGGGGCGGTGACGGCGGGACCGGGGCCGTCAGCTCCGTCAGCTGCATCCGAGCGAGCGTCACCAGCGCCGCGTGCCCCGCAGTAGGAGGCCAGGCCGCCGGCGCTTCTGGGCCTCGGGCCGGAGTCGGTGGGAGAAATCCCGTCGCTGAACTGTTAGAAGATACATTTTTTTTACATCTTTATTGGAGTATAACTGCTTTACAGTGGTGTGTTAGTTTCTGCTGTATAACAAAGTGAACCAGTTATACATATACATCCATCCCCACATCTCCTCCGTCTTGCGTCTCCCTCCCTCCCACCCTCCCTGTCCCACCCCTCTAGGTGGTCACAAAGCACTGAGGTATCTCCCTGTGCTATGCGGCTGCTTCCCACAAGCTATCTGTTTTACATTTGGTAGTGTGTATATGTCCATGCCACTCTCTCACTTCGTCCCAGCTTACCCTTCTCCCTCCCCATATCCTCAAGTCCATTCTCTACGTCTGCGTCTTTATTCCTGTCCTGCCCCTAGGTTCATCAGAGCCATGGTTTTTTTCTTAGATTCCATAGATATGTGTTAGCATACGGTATTTGTTTTTCTCTTTCTGACTTACTTCACTCTGTAGGACAGACTGTAGGTCCATCCACCTCTCTACAAATAACTCAATTTTGTTGCTTTTTATGGCTGAGTAATATTCCACTGTATATATGTGCCACATCTACTTTATCCATCCGTCGATGGAAGAAGGTACGTTTTTATCTTGTAGGGACTTTGTACACCAAACCGAAATTCCTAATTTTAGTTTTGCCATTAAATGTCATTGAGGCTTTCAAGTTGTATGAGAAATGTTAACAGTAGCTTCTGAAACATTAATTTTATCTTGTTAATAATGGGAAGAGGTACAGGCTAAAGCACTTCCACGAGAGGTGTTAGTTGCTAAAGCTGTCATCCTGCTGTGAAAACCAAGGCCACTTCTCAGGGCAAGTGAAGTCTTTCCAGGAGGGTCATCTTCAGCAGGTAAAGAGCTGTGGCCAGGCGAGCAGCAAGACTGATGTGTATGCTTATGTGAAAAAAATACCTTCTGCCTGGACATGCAGCCCCAAATAATTGATCCTGAGGCCGAAAATCCCAACTCAAATGCCTGTCCTTGGGACACTGGAAACGGGCCAGTGTTCGGCCCCAAACCCAGTCCCCGTACATTAGTTTAAAAGGCCATTGTTGGGACTTCCCTGGCGGTCCAGTGGCTAAGACTCTGTGCTCCCAATGCAGGGGGCCCAGGTTCGATCCCCTGTCAGGGAACTAGATCCCACATGCCGCAACTAAGGGTTCGCGTGCTGCCACCAGGACCTGGCGCAGCCAAATAAATAAATAAACATTTTTAAAAATTAAAGAAAAGGCCATTGTGGGCCCCACCTTTACATTTGCCATTGTCACCACTTCTCTTCACTCTCAACCTTAGCCAAAACTGTCAACCTACTTTTTTGAAGAATGGAAATATAAAGGGACGTCCTCTAGTAAAGTCCTAGAGGATAGAGGTGGCATCCGTTAGGCCAGGAAGACAGCACCTAGGTTTCTAAATGGATTCTTCTGTCTGCAGTTACCATGTGTTGCCAGCAGACAACGGGCACTGCTTTGCCTCTTCAAATTACACTTTTCCAGAACATTCAGAAAACCCTGCACAAGCACCTAAGAACAACGGAGCAAGTGCTCTTGCCTTTGGGACAGGCTCCAGGCCTGTGTCCCAGCCAGCTCCTGAAGCCATCACTTGCTTATGGGAAGAGTCACAGGAAGGAGGCTTAGACCCCTGGGGGTTCAAGGTCAAAGGAGAGAGGCTGAGGGGTAATGGAGGCTGCTGCCTCCCTACTGAGATAGCAGCTGGTAGTGGAGAGGCAAGCCTTTGCTTGGGAAGGGGAAACCACGCTTCCCGCTCCTGCCTGGGGAAGGCAGCCTCTGACAGCAATTCCAAACTCAGCCAATGATTGTTTTTAGTTTTGGTATTTTCAATTATGAAAAAGTTCACACAAAATCCACACGTACACAGGTAGAGAAAAGAGCACAGCAGATCCCTAAACATCCTTCATTAGTTCAGGGGTTAAAAAGAACCATGGAGGCTTCCCCAGTGGCGCAGTGGTTGCGACTCCGCCTGACGATGCAGGGGACGCGGGTTCGTGCCCCGGTCCGGGAAGATCCCACATGCCGCGGAGCGACTGGGCCCGTGAGCCACGGCCGCTGAGCCTGCGCGTCCGGAGCCTGTGCTCCGCAACGGGAGAGGCCACAACAGTGAGAGGCCCACGTACCGCAAAAAAAAAAAAAGAACCATAGAATAGCTTTGCCTGTTCTAGAAGTCCAGTAAAAGATGCACTCCTTCACATCTGGCTTCAGCCTAGTGTCTGTGAGAGCCACCCATGTTGCAGTGTTTAGTTTCTTTTGATTGCAGTATAGTATTCTGTTGTACAGATATACTACAGTTTATCCATTCGTAATTGTTGATGGACATTTGGGTGATTTCCAGTTTGGGGCTGGAATAAAGCAGCTATGAACACTTGGGTACAAATCTTTGCATTTTCATTTCTCAACAAGACAACTTTTTGGTAAACCTTTTGCTTCATCCTGAACATCCTTCCCTGGAATAGGGCTCTGGTTACACAGAAGAAACAGGTGTGTGCTGACTTAGGAGCCAAGACCATCACCCAAGTCAGTCGGGTTTCCGATTTCTGAGTTAGTCTCAGCTGAGTTGTATTTTTGACCACGGAACACGTGCACAAGAAAGTACATTCAAAGGTACCAAGAGGCATAGACCCAACTTCCACTCCAGTCTCTCAGCCCTACAGGTCCCCTTCCCAGAGGCCACGACTCTTACCAGTTTCTTTTGTAACCTTCTAGAAATGTCTTATGCACATAAAAGCAGATAGGCAGCTCCTTCTCTCCTTTTACATATGCCGCATTCCATGCACAGTGTCGTGTTCCTTGTTTTTTACAATTTTAGAGGTCATTCCATACTGGCACATACAGGGCTGCCTTTGGCTACTAAAAGGTAGGTGTTTCATCTTCAACTAAGCAACTCACCCTAGAACAAGGGTCCCCAACCAGGGAACCAGAGAACAAGGGTTTCCTGTTAGGAACCGGGCGCACAGCAGGAGGTGAGTGGCGGGTGAGCTCTGCCTCCTGTCAGACCAGCAGCAGCATCAGATGCTCATAGGAGCGCGAACCCTACTGTGAACCGCGCGTGCGAGGGGTCCAGGCTGCGTGTTCCTGTGAGCACCTAATGCCTGATGATCTGAGGGGGAGCTGAGGCGGTGACGCTGGCGCTGGGGAGGGGCCACAAATACAGGTCATCATTAGCAGAGAGGTCTGACTGCACAGAGAACATCATAAATCAGTCGCTTGCAGACTCATCAAAACCCTATCAGTGAGTGGCAAGTGAAAACAAGCTCAGAGCTCCCGCTGATTCTGCATTATGGTGAGTTTCATAATTATTTCATTATATATTACAATGTAATGATAATAGAAATAAAGTGCACAATAAATGTAGTGTGCTTGAATCATCCCGAAACCATCCCCTCTCCCCCTTCCGTGGAAAAACTGTCTTCCACAAAACCGGTCCCTGGTGCCAAAAAGGTTGGGGACCACCGCCCTAGAAGGATGTACTTTCATCTAGGTCACGGAAAGGAGATTTTAAAAGGAAGTAAAACTTGTTTTTGAACCACAGCATAGGTAGAGGCAAATAGATAAATTATCTTTATGAAAATAACATTGTGAGCTTCTTAAATTCAGGAAATGAAAAATTTCCTGAATACAGCAAAAATTTCTTCCTAGATACAGCACAAAAAGCACAATCCATAAAAGAACAAATCAATAAATTAAACTTCTTTTGGGAATTCCCTGGCGGTCCAGTGGTTAACACTTGGCGCTTTCATTGGCATGGGCCCGGGATCGATCCCTGGTCAGGGAACTGAGATCCCACAAGCCGTGCGGCGCGGCCAAAAAAAATAACCTTTCATAGGCTGTTAAGATCGTGTCAGGTGTCCCGACTCACTGCAGTGCTGCCTCTGAATAGTTCCCCTAACGATGCACAGAAACGAAAGCGCACCGCTAATGCTTCCACGGCAGCCGCGTGGCAGCTGGGCTGGACAGCAGCGGCGGGGGGCGGGAGGGCGCGCCCAACCCGCCTGCCTTGTGGGAGGTGAGGGGTTGAGCACGTGGTGTCCTCTCAGCCGTGACACTGAACGTCTGACCAAAGGCAGAGATGGAGCTCCTTGCTGGATGTGAAAATGCGTGGTTCTCAAGGCAGGGGTCCCCCGGAGGGCCAGCCGCTGGGCCCCAGCCCATTGTCTCTGGTTCAGTAGGTCTGGGCCAAGACCTGATAATATGCATCTCTAACTCCAGATAGTGCTGAGGAAGGACACGCAGAGGATACAGAGGCAGAGGGCAATCAGGAAGCTGGGGGACAGAAATGGGGTTTGGAGAGGAACTGTGGCTTCAGAGACTCGCAAGGGTCACTGCGGTCAGGAGTTGCGTCACCATGGGGCCGGGGGTGCAGTGACCCAGGTCTGCGCTGCAGGTTCAGTTCTCAGCCCCTCTCCAGGTCCGACCCTCACCCGGAGGGTGAGCCCTTGGAAGCCTTGCTGACACCCTTGTCTTAACTTGTTTGGAGCTCCTGCCACCTGGTGGCCAGAGAGGGCACTACAATGAGCAGTGGGGACCCCTCAGTCCAAAGGCCCAGGATTCTGGAGGCTGCGATCACTGTGAGGTTAAATCTAAGGAAAGAATTTTCTTAGAGTCTGAATTTCAATTATCAAAACACACGAAGACAGGCATACAGAATAGTTATAATAAATATTTTAAGTTATATTTTCAAATACCAAAGCATAAGTGTTAGTATTTGATTTTTGGAAAAAACACAGCATTTTTTTTCCCTTAACATAAATATTTGGCTTATGGAAATAAAACTCACTTAAAATGAACTCTTTTAGGCACTTGGGGATAGAAAGTACTGGAAAATATAATACAACTTTACTGTACTGCTACTTACAAGAGAGCAACCAAAATTATATCTGATTAAACATCCTATTTTCAACTGTCAGAATTACTGACCTAAGAAAAAATACTGTGACCAAATATATCCACGTAACATTTTAAATTCCAGTGTATCTTAAATGGGAAAGATTTCACTGATAATAGTTCTTAAGATTTCAAATTCTTTTCAGTCTTTCACTGAGATATTAAGTTTCAGTAGACAGAACCCAAAGAAAGAACATTCCTTTTAATCACTTTGTCTTTTTTCTTTTTAAATACTCAAGAACTTTCTTGCTGGGCATTTAAGCAAGAAAGAACCGATAACCCAGGAACCTAGCAGTGCACGTAGACTAAAAAAAAGAATGTGCTGATTTGGTATGAGAAGCTGACATTTAATTTGAAGGTGGCTGTCGATTGCTGGCAGACCTCTCAGTGAATTGCATGAGTTTGCCATAAAATACAGAAGCCACTCAGTGAAAGTTATTTATTTCAAAAACTGCTGGGTGTGAAGAACTGTCCCAGGAGAGCACTGGGCACGGTGCTTAGAGAATACATTCTTCTTGCTGTTAAAGGCTTGCTTGTGAGGGTCCTCGGCTGTTGACAGAAAGGTGCCCTGTGACGAGATTTAAAGGCCACGAATCCCAGTCCAGGTGAGGACGTGGCTTGGGTGTTCGCTCCCCCCAGCTGTTGCGCTGAGGCTCTGCTCCCAGGACTCTGGTCACGGGGCGGGCGGCAGGGCCTGCAGGTGCTGTAGCAGCTGCTCGCAGTGGGTGGGTGAACGATGCTTATGGAGGACGGCCTCCATCTCTCTCACCAGGAGGTCAGGGAAGAGGACACTGCCTGCTTTGAGGGCCTCTGCAAAACAGGAAAACACCTTTATGATGCCAGGAATAAATATTAAGCCAAGCTTAGCTTCATATTAAAGTTACAGCAGCCGTAAACAGAGCAGACTGCAGAGCAAGGGAAGTGATGGGGGTTAGGAGGGCATTGCATAATGATTAAGGGGTCAGTACTCAAGAAGACATAACGATCCTTATCACGTATGAGCCCAGTAACACAGTGTCAAACAACGTGAGGCAAAGCTGATAGCTCCTAGGAGAAATAGATTAATCCACCATTGCGGCTGGAGACTCCCATGCCCCTCTCTCAGAAACGGACAGACCCAGCAGGCAGGAAATCGGTAAGTACACCCAGGAGGACCCCACAAGCACCATCAATCAGTCAAATATCTACAGACTATCTCATCCAACAGTAGCAGAGCACACGTTCTTCTCAAGCTCCCATGGAACAGTCACTAAAATAGGCCACATTCAGGGCCATAAAACACACCTTCACAAATATAAAAGGACAGAAATCATACAATCTCTGCTCTCAGACAACATGGAATTGAACTGGACATCAGTAACAAAGAGATAATTGGAAAATCCCCAAATATCTGGAGATTAAACAACACATTTGTAAATACCACAATGGTCCAAGAAGAAATCTCAAGAAAAATTAAAAAATATTTTGAACTAAATGAAAATGAAAACACAACTTATCAAAATTTGTGGGATGCAGTGAAAAGCAGTGCTTACAGGGAAACTTATACCATTGAATGCACACATTAAAAAAAAAGATCTAAAATCAATAATCTAAATCACCTTAGGAAACTAGAAAAAAGAGCAAATTAAATCCAAAGTTAGCAGAAGAAAAGAAGAATCAGAGCATAAATCAGTGAAATCTGAAACAGAAAATCAATAGGATCATCCACAGAACCAAACATTGGTTCTCTGACAACTCCTTGCCCACAACTCTGATAACCCAGGTGAAATGGACCAATTCTCTGAAAGGCATAATCTGCCAAAACTCACACGAGAATAGACACTCGCAGTGGACCTACATCCGCTAACAGTAGACCTACATCCGCTAAAGAAACTGAATCAATAATCAATAACCTTCCCAAACAGAAAGCACCAGCCCCAGTAGGTGAACCAGTTGAGTTCAGGAGCGAATTCTGCCAAACCTTTAAGGAAGAAATGAAACCAATTCTCTGCACTCTCTTCCAGAAGACAGAAGCACAGGGAACACGTGCTAACTCATCCTATGAGACCAGCATTACCCCGATACAAACTCAGAAAAAGATGCTACAGGAAAAGGAAACTACAGACCAATATTTCTCACAAACATAGATGCAAAAATCCTCAACAAAATATTAGCAAATCAAATCCAACAATGTATAAAAAGCATCACATACCAAGACCGAGTGAGATTTACCCCAGGTGTGCAAGGCTGCTTCAACACTTCAAACATCAATTAACGTAATCCATCACATCAACAAGCTAAAAGAGGCACCACATGATCACATCAATAGACGCAGAAAAGCATTTTGACAAAGTCTAACACCCACTCATGAGTAAAAACATTCTGTAAACTAGGAATAGAGGGCAACTTCCTCAATAATGAATATCTATGAAAAAATCTACAGTTAACATGACACTTAGGGTAAGAAACTTGAAACTTTCCCACTATAATCAGGAACAAAGCAAGGATGTCCCCTCTCACCACTCTTTTTCAACACCAAACTGGATGTCCTAGCTAATGTGATAAGATAAGAAAAGGAAATGAAAGATAATATACACATTGGCAAGGAAGAAATAAACTGTCTTTGTTTACAGATGACATGACCGTTTATGTTGAAATTGGGAAGAATTGACAAACTCCTGGAACTAATAAGTGATTATAGCAAGGTTGCAGGATACAAGGTTAACATACAAAAGTCAATCACTTGGACTTCCCTGGTGGTGCAGTGGTTAAGAATCCACCTGCCAATGCAGGGGACACGGGTTCGAGCCCTGGTCCGGGAAGATCCCACATGCCACGGAGCAACTAAGCACATGTGCCACAACTACTGAGCCTGCACTCTAGAGCCCGCATGCCACAACTACTGAAGCCCGCACGCCTAGAGCCTGCGCTCCGCAACAAGAGAAGCCACCGCAATGAGAAGCCCGTGCACACAACAACGAAGAGTAGCCCCCACTCGCCACAACTAGAGAAAGCCCACGTGCAGCAACGAAGACCCAACACAGCCAAAAATAAATTTTAAAAAGTCAATCACTTTCCTATACACCAGATATGAATGAGTGCAATCTGAAATTAAAACAATACCATTTACAGTAGTACCTTCCAAAATGAAATACCTTGGTATAAATCTAACAAAATGTATAGAAGATCTATATGAGAAAATTTACAAAACTCTGATGAATGGAATTAAAGAAGAACTAAATAAATGGAAAGATATTTCATGTTCATGGACTGGAAGACTCACTATTATCAAGATATCAGTTTTTCCCAACTTGATCTATATATAGATTCAATGCAATCCCAATTAAAATCCCAGCAAATTATTGTGTGGATATTAACAAACTAACACAATATTGAAGGAGAAAAACAAAGTTGGAGCACTGACACTACCCAACTTCAAGACTTTCTATAAAGCCACAGTAATCAAGACAGTGTGGTACTGGCAAATAGATCAATGGAACAGAACAGAGAGACCAGAAATAGGCCCACATAAATACTGTCAACTGATCTTTGACAAAGAAATAAAGGCGATACAATGGAGCAAAGACAGTCTTTTCACAAATGGTGATAGAACAAATGGACATCCACATCCAAAGAACAAAAAACAACAAAAAAATCTAGACACAGACCTTACCTCTTTCATGACAATTAACTCAAAATTGATGATAGACGTAAATATAAAACTCCTAGAATATAACATAGGAGAAAACCTAGGTGACCTTTGGGTATGGCAATACTTTTTTAGATAAACACCAAAAGTATAATCCATGAAAGAAATAATTGATAAGCTGGACTTCATTAAAATTAAAAACTTTTGCCACAGATTGAGAGAAAATATTTGCAGAAGATACATCTGATATATATGGAAACACAAAAGACCCCGAATAGCCAAAGCAATCCTGAGAAAGAAAAACGGAGCTGGAGGAATCAGATGCCCTGACTTCAGACTATACTACAAAGCTACAGTAATCAAAACAGTATGGTACTGGCACAAAAACAGAAATATAGATCAATGGAACAGGACAGAAAGCCCAGAGATAAACCCACGCACCTATGGTCAACTAATCTATGACAAACGAGGCAAGAGTATACAATGGAGAAAAGACAGTCTCTTCAATAAGTGGTGCTGGGAAAACTGGACAGCTGCATGTAAAAAAATGAAATTAGAACACTTCCTAACACTATACACAAAAATAAACTTGAAATGGATAAAAGACCTAAATGTAAGGCCGGACACTATAAAACTCTTAGAGAAAACATAGGCAAAACACTCTTTGACATAAATCACAGCAAGATCTTTCTTGATCCACTTCTTAGAATAATGAAAATAAAAACAAAAATAGACAAACGAGACCTAATTAAACTTAAAGCTTCTGCACAGCAAAGGAAACCATAAACTAAACGAAAAGACAACCCACATAGTGGGAGAAAATATTTGCAAATGAAGCGACCGACAAGGGACTAATCTCCAAAATATACAAACAGCTCATGCAGCTCTATGTCAAAAGAGAAAACAACCCAATCCAAAAATGGGCAGAAGATCTCAACAGACATTTCTCCAAAGAAGACATACAGATGGCTAACAGGCACATGAAAAGATGCTCAACATTGCTAATTATTAGAGAAATGCATATCAAAACTACAGTGAGGTATCACTTCACACCAGTCAGAATGGCCATCATCAAAAAGTCTACAAACAATAAATGTTGGAGAGGGTGTGGAAAAATGGAACCCTCCTACACTGTTGGTGGGAATGTAAATTGGTACAACCATTATGGAGAACAGAATGGAGGTTCCTCAAAAAACTAAAAGTAGAACTACCATATGATCCAGCAACCCCATCCTAGGCATATATCTGGAAACACCTCCAATTTGAAAAGATACATGCACCCCAATATTCATAGCAGCACTATTTACAATAGTCAAGACATGGAAGCAGCCTAAATGTCCATCGACAGATGAGTGGATAAGGAAGATGTGAGAATATTACTCAGCCATAAAAAAAGAATGAAATAATGCCGTTTGAAGTGACATGGATGGACCTAGAGATCGTCATACTAAGTGAAGCAAGTCAAAGAAAGACAAATATCATATGATATTGCTTATATGTGGAATCTAAGAATATTATACAAATGAACTTATTTACAAAACAGAAATAGAGTCAGAGATGTAGAAAACAAACTATGGTTACCAGCGGGGAAAAGAGGGGAGGGATAAATTGGGAGACTGGGATTGACACATACACACTACCATATATAAAATAGATAACTAATAAGGAACTACTGTATAGCAAAGGGAACTCCACTCAATACTCTGTAATGACCTATATGGGAAAAGAATCTAAAAAAGAGTAGATATATGTATATGTATAACTGATTCACTTTGCTGTACAGCAGAAACTAACACAACATTGTAAATCAACTCTACTCCAATAAAAATTTAAAAAATAAAAAATTAAAGGGAAACAAAAAAATTAACAATAAAGTCTTAAGAAAGACAGATCTGATAAAGGACTATTATCTATAATATACAAATCTTAAAACTCAACAATATGAAAACAAACAACCCAATTTAAAAATGGGCCAGGGACTTCCCTGGTGGCGCAGTGGTTAAGAATCTGCCTGCCAATGCAGGGGACACGGGTTCGATCCGTGATCTGGGAAGATCCCACATGCCACGGAGCAACTAAGGCCGCATGCCTAGAGCCCTGTTCCACAACAAGAGAAGCCACCACAATGAGAAGCCCGCGCACCACAACGAAGAGTAGCCCCCAAACGCAGCCAAAAAAAAAAGGGGGGGCAAAGACCTTAACAGACACCTCATCAAAGAAGATATACAGATGTAAAATAAGCCTGTGAAAAGATACTTCACATGATATGTCACCAGAGAAATGCAAATTAAAATGAGATATCACTACACACCTATCAGAATGGCCAGAATCAGAACACCACATGCTGGCAGAATGGGGAATGACACGGACTCTCATCATTGCTGGTGGGAATGCAAAATAGTGTGTCCACGAAGACAGTTCGGTGATTTCTTACAAAAATAAATATACTCTTACGATATGATCCAGCAATCACATTCCTTGGTATTTACCCAAAGGAGCTGAAAACTTACGTTGGCAAAAAACCTGCACACAGATGTTTAGAGAAGCTTTATTCATAATCGCCAAAATTTGGAAGCAACCAAGATGCCCCTCAGTAGGTGAATGTATAAATAAACAGGTTCATTCAGACAATGGAATATTAGTGCTAAAAAAAAAAAAAAAAAGAGCTCTCAAGCCATGAGAAAACATAGAGGAATCTCAAATGCTCATTACTAAGTGAAAGAAGCAATTCGAAAAGGCTACAGACTATATGATTTCAAGTACGTGACGTTCTGGAAAAGGCAAAACTATGGAGACAGTGAAAGATCAGTGGTCGCTAAAGTTGGGAGGGCGGACAGACGGACAGACGGACAGGTGCGGCACAGAGGAGTGTTAGGGCAGTGAAACTATTCTGTATGAGACTGTGAATGCAACGAGGGATACGTGTCATTACATGCTTGTCCAAACCACACAATGTACGGCGCCCAGAGTGACCCCTAACGTAAACCATGGACTTGGGGTGACCGTGGCGTGTCTGTGAGGCTTACTGACTGGACCAGATGCAGCACCCGGGGGGGCTGCTGATCACGGGGGAGGCTGTGCATGGTGGGGCGCAGGTGTGAGGGAGTCTGTGTACCCGCTGCTCACCGTCTGTACGAACCGTGCGGTCTGTACGAACGGGGAGGGCGACGGCTGGCCAGGAACCCCAGTCGGGCACACGTGCCGACCCCTGGTGCAAAGCCGAGGCAGACAACCCGTCTGCTCTCAGCTGTTGCCGTTGTAAGCAGTTTCCATTGGTCTCGAATTCACAGTTTGTTTCCGTTCCCCGGAGAGCAGCGACGTGGTGCCCTACAACGGGGCACCTGAACCTGCGGGTGGCCTGGGCAGGGGCTCTCAAAGGGTGCCCCAGGGTTTTGGGGGGCCCTGAGACCCTTCAGAGGGTGTGAGTCAGAACTCCGTCCACAGTGACACGAAGGGCACGACCCCCGGCTCACGGGGCGCCCTCCGCACTGAGGGCTCAAGGCCAGGGCGGCACGAGCGCTGGCCGGGCTCTGGGGAGTGAGTCACTGCAGGAGTCAGTTATGTCCTCAGAGGAGCATAAAAATCATCTACTTCATGAAATCTCAACCCCTGAGCACCCAACTTTAGTAAACTCATTCCGATGAAGTCTGGATTTTCTAGGGACTGACAGCGTCTGCCCTCCACCGAGCGCCCAGCGCGGGTGGTCACAGATCACGCCGTGGCTGGATCTGCTCTCTGTCTGCTTCCTGGTCGTCCCTCCTCTGCATCCTTCTCGTTCTCCTTTCTTGACTTCTTTTGGGTTATCTGGACAGTTTTTAGAACTCCACTCTAAACTGAAGTCTGTTTATGGCCATCTCAGCCACGTGGCTTCGCTCACACGTCGGTGGTGGTTCAGGGGATACGACACGTGTCCTTCCTTTTTAGCTTTTCAGCACCCTGGGATGGAACGGGAGGCACACGCGTGTGCAATGGGGCCGAGGGCTGGGCAGCTCCCAGACACCACTTTTTACTTGAAAGAATGACCAGTGACAACTGCCTCTTGTTATTCAGACTTGGGGACTCAACAGGATGCTTTCTTGTAAGCGAATGAAGCGACAGTATTTGTGGCTGATGATAAAATTGAAGCTCTCAAGCAGTAATAAGAATTATAGAAACTTGTTTCTGCCACCAAAAGCCTGACAGCCTCCTGAAGCTGTTCTTCCCAAGACTTTTCTGAGCTTGACGCCAACAGTGACTTTTTGACACTGAGAACAGAGCGCGTCCAAGTTAATGAGCACGCGGGGCGGATAGATGGACTTGAGCGGAACGGGTGTGGTTCCACAGTGGCTCCAGGGTCTACACTCCAAGGAACCTTGAGGAGACTACCACCTGTCCAGTCAGGGTGCGGTGAGGGAGAGGACCGCCATCAAGATACTCTTCTCTTCCAACTGCATCTGTGTGGGCCGTTTGTTTTTCACATACTTTAACCAAACGACACGCATCACAACCGACGCAACGCAGAGATGTGCGTCTGGTTGTCTTCTATCAGCTCGACGTTAGAGAGATTCACAAAAATGTAAAATAATGCCACTGCTCTTGTTATTTTGTTTTACAAAACGCATCTTTCAAAACCACGTTATTTATGTTAAAATGTAATGGTTGTTATTTTAAAGAAATTAATCAGTACCTTAACATTTTCTCAAGTTTTAACTTCTACCACGGTGAACACCAGGGGCCGTGACCCACAGGACACAAGCTCGTTGGGACCCGCAGTAACTCGGAGGACACGGGTTGCAAGACTGCGGGCCCAAGGGAGTCCGGGCGCCCGGCCAGCTGCTCCCGTGCGGCTGGCCCGAGTATGGGGATGAAGCTCTTACCGAGAACTGCGTCCTGGATGGCGCTCTCAGGGTCGTCGAGGTACACGAGCAGCTCCCTGTACAGGTGCTGAATGTTGCTCTGGTAATAGCACTTGCCGGCCTCGTTCCCGACACGCTCCAACCAGGTGACCAAGGAGGTGGTGGCCGCCAGCCTCACCTCATTGGAAACGTCATCCAGGCGTTTTAAGAGTTCTGCAAGGAGGGACCAGACAGGAGTGTGAGGAGAGGTTCCAGGGCAGGCGGCTCCCAGCTAAGCTCTCAGCACTTGTGGAGCACCGGCTCCTGGCCTGGGAAACCCACAGGCGGGTGCTGGGGAGGGGCTGGTGGTAGCGGGTGTTCCGGGACCCTCAGCCACTCTGGCCCAGGGGTGGACTCCATGGACACGGAGTGAAGGTGTGCTTCACACCCGGCGTGGGCGTCTTCGCCCTCTGACCTGCAAGGCGGCTGGGGTCCCCCCGGCTCCGAGATGCTCAGACTCAGAGTCACACACAGGCCTCACACCCCATCCTCCCCAAGGAGCAGACAGCACAGGAAGGACGTCTGCTGACCCCGCTTTCTGCCCACCGTGGCTCTGGGGACAGAGCTGAGGGCCCGGTGACACGACGGCCACCAGCTACATCAGCTGTGTTTCTGCTGAGCCTCTGGGACCAGATGTCCCACCGCTGAAAGTGGACTAACAGTCCTTCCTGATCCGCAGAAACGCTTCCTGTGAACGGGTGAGACTTCTATCAATGCGTGCTCTTCTCACAGATCTACACGACGCGCCTGCGGGCCTCTCACTGCTGTGGCCCCTCCCGTTGCGGAGCACAGGCTCCGGACGCGCAGGCTCAGCAGCCATGGCTCACGGGCCCAGCCACTCCACGGCATGTAGGATCTTCCCGGACCAGGGCACGAACCCGCGTCCCCTGCATCGGCAGGTGGACTCTCAACCACTGTGCCACCAGGGAAGCCCCAAATGTTTATTCTTACACATGCAGTAGGTTCCAAGATAACACTTCATTCTAGCTGTAGGTGGCAACAGATGTTATGGCAGGGAATCCAGATGTTCACACAGGAGGGGCTAAGGGTCGCCACTGCCTCAGGCGTGAGGAACAGCTTTTTGCCACATTTGTTAATCCCGCCTGTGGGCAGGGTCCTTCCCGCGGCCTCAGCTCTCAGCTCCTCCAGTTTCTTCGGCTCCTGTTTCTGCCGGCAAGCCTGGTCTTCCTCGTCTGCCTCCTGGGCTGCTTCAGGGGCTGCTTCTTGCCACCCTTGGGGCCAGACGTGGCCCCTGCCGCAGGAAGTGCTCAACTTGTTTGGAACGGCTGTTACCCTTGCAGATTTCCGCGATCCCAACCACACGTGGAAAAGATGGCACTGAGGGCCTGTACCTTCCACCTCCCCCCGCCACCCCCGGCGTGGGCACACCCACCAGCCCCTGAGCTTCTCGGCTGCAGGCCCACCTCCAGCGACGCTGCTCCGCTCGGGGCCGGGTTTCACTTCTGTGGCCGGGACTCATCGGTGCTCTCCGGCTCCAAGAGGCAATCACACGGGGGACGTGAGGCAGGGCTGCAGCCCTCACACCGGAGGCCACGGGGTGGTACCCCAGCCGCCGTGGGCGTCTATGCTCCCACCCAGCCCGCAATTCCAGTCCACAAGACGTCTGTCCTGTTTCTTGTGCTACGTTACTTATTCAGTGACATTCAGTGACGTCATACCTGTCACATCCACGTTTAGACTCATAGCACCGACCTGACCAGAAGTCAAAGCAGCATTTTCTATTTTTCCTACCAAACAAACAGAGGCGTATGATTGGAAAAGAAGAATGTCCTACCAGGATAAATCTTGATGAATTTGTCTGCATCTATCACACCATCAGAGGTCTTTAAAAACACGTTAATGATTCGGCATGAAATCAATCGAGTCATCTGAGAATCTTCTTCCAGGGTGGTTAGAATTTGAGGCATCAACATTTCCTGCACTTCCTGTATCTGCAATAAAAAAACCACACAAGCTGTGGGTCACGGCTGGTGCCACCCTGGTGACAGAGACTGCTACTCACACACTGTGTACTTTGCCCGTCACTGAAGAGACTTGGTTTTGATGCAAGTATGATTGAGTCTGGAAAGCTACTTTGAAATTTCTATGTAAGAAGCAGACCTGAATCTTGATTTTTAAAATCCAGATAATTTGAACATCGGTCAGTTGGTTTTTAAAAAATCTGTTATTCAGCACCGATCCTACACAGCCCACTACTTACTAGCAGGACTGGGTATCGTGTCCAGTAAAGTTTGGGGGGCATTTCAACTTAAGTAACAGCTGTTCAGGTACCACAATGTTTTCCCTACTTCTACTGTTTCCTCAATTCCTCATCTATCTGGAAATATGAATACAAACAACACTCTTGAGTCAGACTCCTGTGATGAAATTCTTTTCTTGTAAACGGTAATAATCACTTAAGAAAACCCCCAGGTGACCCAAGGAAACAACGGGCTTTCCCCCCAGACCTCTGCTCGCCCTCTGGCCCCATAGTCCCGTCCCCTCGGTCTGTCTGGGAGCAACTGCTGCCGCTATCAGGACAGGAGACTCAGGTGAGAGCTCTTCACCTGCGACAGGTGTGCCAGGCAGGCCCCGGAAGCCAGGGCACAGCCTGTTCCCCTCTTGGGTCCAGGATGCATGAGCCCTACCTGCTCATCTGACAGGACTCCACTGCTGACAAGCGCCCAGAGGCAGGACACAGCCGCTGTACGGATGGCCGCAGCCGTCCTCCCCGCGTGCCACTGCAGATTGGGGACGAAGATGTCCTTGATCAGGGTGTCCAGGTAGCCATGGAACTGTCTGGAGCGGAAGCAGGAGAGAGTGGGTGAGAGGGGCACCCAGACTCCCCGAAGGAAGCGCTTTCATTTGGGAAACGGACTGGGCGGAGGGAAACGGCCAAACAGACAAAACGAGCGGAAATCGAACACTGGACGTTGAACGAGAGCCCCCGCGCCCCGGGGTAGTGGCCAGGGAGGGGACGTGGGGCTCTCTCCCACGGCTATCACGGGGCAGGGCTGCACTCGGGCTCCTGCCGCCTCTCCTGGGACTGGACCCTGGGGCTGGGGGTGTTTTCCAGCCTCCCTCCCACTCTGTGGCCGAGGGGCTTCCCCAACACCCCTCCTGGATCTAAGAAAAGGGTGGCCGCGCCACCCCGAGCACCGATGGGGCGTCAAGTCACTCCCACAGGCGGCGACCTTACAGAGATGGGCCTCAAGGTCCCTGCAACCACGTGAGGTCCCTCTGACCACGCCCGCTACCTTGGCAAGAGGGCACTCTGGGGCTGCACGTATGGTCCCATGTGTCAAGACACGGGAGCGGGCGTTCACGGGAGACACGGATGTTCCCGCCAACATAGTCGGGGACCTTCCTCTCGACACGCCGTCAGGACAAACACAAAGCAAAACAAAATCCCAGCCCTGAGCTCCACTGGCTGGCCTGGCCACCCGGCAGCGGAGCCACACGTGAGGCCCCGTCCAAAAGCCCGGGGAAAAGCCTCAGCCCTCCGTATGACTCCTGTACCCCACGGGCCTCTGCTGATGGAGCAAGACGTATTCTGCTGAACAAAGGACTCATTGACTTGCTTCCCAGGGTCATTCCAGAGCACGTTTCACAGGGGGCTCCCGCCTCCAGCACCAGCTGCTTCGGGACCTGGACCAGCGTGAGGGCCTGTGAGCCCACGGCTGCGCCGTGCCCCCAGCAGGGGGCACTCCTGAGCCACCTGCGCTTCCGACAGTGGACCTGGTGGCAGGGCGACTCACACACATTCAAGGTTTTCTACGTGCTTTAGTTTTTTAGCAAGGAGCTGCTGTTCCCTGCAAAGGGATTCACCAGGGGACTCTGGAAAGCTCAGCCCTGTGTCCTGGCTGAGGCGGCCCAGGCGATGTGGCCACGAGGGCCTGAGGGCCGAATGCTGACCGTGAGGAGGGACGGGCAGTGGGACTCCAGTGATATGCTGGGAGCAGAAAAGGCACTGGACTCCCCAAGAATGAGTACCCTGCTTCCAGAGGACGCACACCTGTTCAAACGCAGCTGGGCCCCGAGACCAGGAAGCCCAGCCCGGGCAGGCCCACGGGCTCCTCCAGAGCCACCAGCGGCCGGGCCTTGCCCTACGGGAGAAGCTCCATAACATCCTGCACGAGGGGACGGCACTGGGTGGTGTCTGGACGCCCAGAGAGGGGAGCAGGCCTCCTTCACTGGGGGATCGCACTCCAGCCAGGGTGCCCCTGCCCTCGCCGTCCTCTGGCTGGGAGCCCTGCACCACCGGGTGTGCCGGCGCCAGAGGCGCTTTTGGGGGTGGGGTGGGGTGAGGGGGGCCGCATTCCTTTGCTATCTCAGACTCTGCATTCTGTAACCCTGAGGTTCAAAACCAAGCAGGTGTTGCTTTCCAAAATCTTTCCTGCCTGTAAAAACAGTTAATCCTTGCACTAGACAACTGTAAACTGAACAACTTTCTTCTCCTGATAGCGGTTTCTTTCCACAAGAAGCCTTCAAGGGCAGCTTCTTGAGGGAACTCGGTTCAAGAGCGGGGGCTTCGTTCCCGGGGGTTGGCTGTCCTCAGGGGGACGCAGCGGAGCAGGGCCCCAAGGGGTAGTGACTGATCCGCTGGCTCTCTCCTCACAGGGCAGCTGCCAGACCCAACTCAGTAACCTTTTTATAGTCTCTTCTAACCCTTGAAGTCTTTGCAGACAAGCAGGAAATAAAATTTCCTGCAATACAATGGGCTGGCTAGAGGCCCAAGAGCAGAGATCAGAGTAACATCCAGAGAAGTGAAGTCTGAATAATGACCCGTTATTTCCCTAGGAAAGTCCAGGACAGGCCGACGACAAAGATTTGCTCCCTCTCAGGGGATGGGTCCCGAAAGAGCAAACAGCATCTCACTGCCTGAAGCCCCACAGCCCATCCTGCCAGGACGCTGTGTCGCTCTGCAAAGGGAGAGGGTGGGGCCTGCTGATGGCTCTGCTCCGGCCGCCTCCCGTCCAGCCTGGGCCGCCCGCCTCCTTCCCTTCGGAGCCCCAAGCTGGAGGCCCGGGTGTTTATGCTGCCTCAAGTCCCTCCGGAGGAGAGGAGTTTCCTAAGTTCTAACCTTAACGGTCATTCAATCAATTCTCTGTGAGGCCTGAAAGGTACCAGAAGCCTTTTAAAGCTGAGAACAGCTAATGTATAAACCATTAGTAGTTAACGTTCCCTAAAACTTTTTCATTCAACGGAATTTTAAGGACCACAAGAACGCGACTGATTTAGTGTCTCTCTATGCGGTGCACTCGCTGCGGGGACTACGCCGTTTCCCTGGGGCGCTGGCTGTGTGGGGAGTCACACGACAGCAGGACCCAGAGCTCAGGGTCACCCCAGGTCCCACCTGAGACCTCAGTGCGGGGGCACGTGGGGACCACTCAGCCACAGCACAGCGTGGGGGGCAGCATGGGGGGACTGCGTGGTGGGCAGCATGGGGGACCGCGTGGGGGGCAGCATGGCGGGGACTGCGTGGGGGGCAGAATGGGGGGACCGCATGGGGGCAGAATGGGGGGACCGCGTGGGGGGCAGCATGGGGGGACCGCGTGGGGGGCAGCATGGCAGACCACGTGTGGGTGGAGCCGACCTACCCCTGCGAGTCCACCGTCTCCCGGGCTCCCAGCAGCAGCCCCGACAGGGTGGAGAAGAGCTTCAGGCGCATGGGTGGGTCCCGGGCTGGCTGGAGGCAGCTCCTGAGGATGGGGACCAGCTGGGGCAAGGCTTCTCCGAGGGCAGGGCCTAGAGCACAGACAGGGGCCTCATTCCTATGTGGCAGGAGGATGGGAGGACGGAGCCCCGCAGCCACTCTGGCCGCGAGCGGAGGTGCATGCTGGGCACGGCCAGCGGACATGCACCCTCAGCTCTGGGAAGGATGCTCTCAGCACAGGACGCCAGGTTCCGCCTCTCCCTTTGACCCTCCCTCCACCATGGCTCTAATCGTTTGGTATGTAAGCTTTCTTTTTTTCCCTACATCTTACCAAATTCTTAAAAAAATTTAAAGTCAAGCAAACTTTTTTTTTTAATTTATTTTTAAAATTTATTTATTTTTGGCTGTGCTGGGTCTTTGTTGTGGTGCACGTGTTTCTCATTGTCGTGGCTCCTCTTGTTGTGGAGCACGGGCTCTAGGCGCGTGGGCTTCAGTAGTTGTGGTACGTGGGCTCAGTAGTTGTGGCTCGCGAGCGCAGGCTCACTAGCTATGGCGCACGGGCTTAGTTGCCCGCGGCACGTGGGATCTTCCTGGACCAGGGCTTGAACCTGTATCCCCTGCATCGGTAGGCAGATTCTTAACCACTGCGCCACCAGGGAAGTCCCCAAGCAATCTTTTAAAGGTCAACCAAAACCCAACATTCAGACCATGTAGGCTGCTTGATGTCTGACCCTGAGCTTGGCAGCCAGCATCCTTTCCCATGCCTGTTACTAGATGAACAAATTGTGCCACTGTCCCCGAGCCTGGAAGGATCCCAGATGCAGTGACGGTGCTCAGGACCCGGACCTACACGTGATGGGGAGAACACAGTCTCCGGGGTCTAGACGTGAGCCGCAGCTCAGAAGAATCGGGTCACCAGTTGCCCTCCCCGCCAGGCCCTGTGCTGACCCGGGACATCGTGTGTCAGAAGTGAAGCCGTCACCCTCAGGCCCTCTGGTTTACTCTCGGTCTGCTACTTCTGTACTCAGTCAGGACTTCAGTCTTTTCAGAGGCATCACCTCAAAGCCCAGGGTCAAAGCAAAACAAGCGTGACTGGAGGGTCCACTGTAGCCCGAAGCTCTGCTGCTGCCAGGGTGCACTGTGGCCAGAAGCATGGCATGCAAGACCGTGAGCTCGGAGTCCTGCTGCCCTGCCGGTCCTACCCTAACCCCCGGGACGGGAGGCCAAGCGGGCACAGAGGGTAGGCAGCACCTGGGGGAAGAGCACGGGGACGCCACTGAAGAGCATGGGCCACACAGGACGCCACGCAAAGTCACGCTTTCAAGGTTTAATTAACATAGGGACTTCCCTGGTTGCTCAGTGGTTAAGAATCTGCCTTCCCGGGCTTCCCTGGTGGCGCAGTGGTTGAGAGTCTGCCTGCCAATGCAGGGCACGCGGGTTCGTGCCCCGGTCCAGGAAGATCCCACGTGCCGCGGAGTGGCTGGGCCCGTGAGCCATGGCCGCTGAGCCTGCACGTCCGGAGCCTGGGCTCCGCAACGGGAGAGGCCACGGCAGTGAGAGGCCCGCGTACCGCAAAAATAACCCAAAAAACAAAAAACAATCTGACTTCCCATGCAGAGGACGCAGGTTCGATCCCTGGTCCAGGAATGAACATGCTTCAGGGCAACTAAGGTCACGCGCCACAACTACTGAGCTCGCGCGCTCTGCAGCCCATATGCCGCAACTACTGAGCCCATGCACCACAACTAGAGAGAAGCCCATGTGCCACAACCAGAGAAGCCTGTGTGCTGCAATGAAGAGCCCACGTGCTGCAACGAAAGATTCCGCGTGCCGCAACTAAGACCCGACACAGCCAAATAAATAAATAAACAAAATTAAAAACGCACATTGGTCCTATGTCACCCTCTTGAACTAATTCTTCCAAAAAAAAAAGGTTTAACATAAAAATGTGTGCCTGGGCAGACTTTAAAGACCCACGTTACAGCAAGTCTTCACTACAGAGTTCGCAGCATCTTTTAAATTAAGGTTTTGTTCCTTAAAACAGCTGTTCTCCGCAGGCTGAGAGTGACCGTGAGTGACTCTGAAGAACCAGGCCTTGGCGTGCCGCCTCCTGGGTGGTGCTGAGCAGCTGTGCCCGTCTGTGCCGGGGCTGCTGGGGCCACCACGGGACCAGCGCTCCGAACCCCACCCGGGGCGCCCGTCTGAGGCCCACCTGAGTGAGCAAGCACCACGTCAAACTGCAGGAACCCCGTGGAGTGGCCGGTCCAGTCCCGGTGCGAGGCAGCCAGCCGCTCCAGGAGGGCGCCCACGTGCGCTCGGAAGAGGTCCTGGCTGCCGTCCACGCTCTCCACCGCAGCCAGCTCGGCCAGCGCCTCCTGAACCTGGGGGAGCAAGTGACAGGCTGGGACAATCCGATCTTGGGACTCACAGACCCCACTGGAGACCCGTCCTCACCACCTGAGGGAGGGAGAGCCACTCGGGCACACGCCACGTGGCCCGGGGCTCCCGCGACGCCCCTCCTGTCTGTATGAGAAATAATGAAATGGACAAACAATGGACAGGCAGTTCAGGCACAGTCCCCCCACCCTCCATGAGGCACCACCCGGGGCAGGGCAGTCCCTGCAGGGTGGGAGGCTCACCCTGGAGTCCCAGCCAGGCTCCATCTATGGAGAAGTGGGAGCAGGCGGTTTCAGGGCCGGCACTGAACAGACTTAAACCACGGGTGCCAAAGATGGGCCCACGTCCTCGCTCTCAGAGTGCTTCACCTGACCAGACCTCCGGGGACAGGGTGTCTGCTGCTCTGCGGGCACAGAGGAGACGGAGGACCGGACCCTCCTCCCCCAGGGCTTCAGGAACAGGACGCCCCCAGCACGCTGTGTAGCTGTCCCGGGGCCCCAGTCTGGCCTGCAGACTCACCCGTAATGACAGACTCGGCTTTTCTAGTATTTACAGCCCTACAGTGATGACCTCCCTGATCGGACACGTGCCCTCCGGAAAGGGGTTTTTTTAAGAGAGAAAGAAAACACAGTTTACGAAGGCCGCGGGGAAGGGGAGGGCAGGCGGGGAGCCTCCTGGACACAGTGTGGATGGAGAGGGGGAGACAGAAACAGGGGGAGAAGTGGTCAGACAGCCAGGTCTCTGGATGGTCCTCGCAGCTGCAGGGAGCTGGATGTCAGAAGATTTTAAGTTAAATACAGAGCCCGGGGCGGGGGGCACCTCCCGGGAGGTCCAGTGGTTAAGACTCCGTGTTTCCAATGCAGGGGATGCAGGTTCGATCCCTGTTTGGTGAACTAAGATTCCACATGCCGTGCGGCACGGCCAAAACAATAAAGAAGCAAGGAAGTTCAATGGAGAAAAGAATTTGAAAAAAAAATACAGAGCCAGGGGAATGGAAACAATTGTGTAAAGCTGGGCTGCAACCAACTAGGACAATCATCATATTATTTTCTCTCCTGACCTCCGGTGCATGTGTGTATTCCTAACCTCACTCAAATGCACATTTAAGACGAGGGAGGCCTCGTTTCTTGCCTGTTTCTCCAAGATTAAGCAGCCGGCCTCACTCTGAGATCCTGAAGCCAATGGGCAGTTGGAGGGAATTTAAAATCCCCTGTACCCCTGAGGCCGCCTAGAGAACGAATCACCCCGCATGTTCTAGACTCTTTCATCTTAGGTAGCCAGTTCGCTGGGCAAGCCCGAGGCTTGGAGTTTGACAGCAGAGACTGACAGATGGAAGCCTCCCGTCCAGGGGCTGAGGCAAAGCAGGAGGACCCCCTCACCTTGGCACCAAGCCCCGTGGGTCCCCACAGCGCCAGGACAGTCACCAGCACCTCCATGAGCGGCACGCCGGCCCCTCGGCAGTCCTCCCGGCTCACGGACACCACGGCCTGCACGCACTGCAGCAGGCGCTCCCCGTACAGTCGCTGTGGAGAGAGCAGGGCACCGTCAGCGACCCCTGCACCCGCTCGGCCGCCCAGACGAGGCCCCGCCGACCAGGGCCATGGAGCCATGGCGACCCCGCGAGTGGACTGGGCCAGGATTCTGGCACATCAGCCATAAAGAGGGCGTCCCTCTGCACAACAGGGAAACCGAATCCCTGCTGAATCCCTGAGAATCAAGGAATTCACGGCAACTCTGTTAAGTGCTTAATGGTATTTGAGTTACATTTTAAAAAGTTTGCACGTGTTAGTGACACACACTGTAGTAGTGACAAGTGGAAGGACAGGGCATCTGGATTTGCTCTCAGTACCCCAGCTCTTCCCACCCCACCCCCAAAGTCAGAGAGAAGCTGGACCGAGGGGGACGTGGCTGGAACCGGGCGGCAGGCACGAGGGGTGCACACTGCTCCCCTCCCCTTCTGTGCACTTCTGAGTGTTTCTATAATACTAAGTTAAGAAAAATAAAATTCTGTGATTCAAAGATGCTTCCAGACTGCCGGGGGTCAAGGTGACACCTCGGTTGGGTCGAGCCCTTCTCTCACCTCCCAGCCTCCAGCCTCATCCACTGTGAAATGGGGGCCAGGAGTGGGCACGGGGTGGGGGCCCCAGAGGAAGAACCGCCTAGAACACCCCTCCCACACGCCTGCTCTGCTATGTTTCATAAAGGACAGAGGGAACCAGGGCAAAATGCTTAAGGTTTTTTTTTTTTTTACTATTGGGGGTGTGAGCTCAAAAGTTTGGTGAAGATTTGGCTAGACAATGGATTGGTTCTAAATTCTGAATCAGCTCTAAAATCCTACGACTCATTCACAAATGATATAAATCATAGAAGTTTAAACAAAAAATTCACTGTGGCATGTCCCCAGCCACTCAGGGGTCCTAACTCCCCCGAGAAGCCACAATTGGTGTTTTATTCAAACACTTACTTTTCCCGCAGCCCCATTTCTCTCAGACCTGGATTGACTGATTGATTGATTTTTCTGAGGGCATGACTTTGGCTAATTTCTAAATGACCTACAGTACATATTTAAGGAGCTACCATTCTTTCAATTAAAATAAACAGGGATTGGGACTTCCCTGGTGGTGCAGTGGTTAAGAATCCACCTGCCAGTGCAGGGTACACGGGTTCGAGCCCTGGTCCGGGAAGATCCCACATGCTAAGGAACAACTAACCCTGTGCGCCACAACTACTGAGCCTGCGCTCTAGAGCCCGTGCGCCACAACTACTGAGCCCGCGTGCCACAACTACTGAAGCCCACGCGCCACAACTACTGAAGCCCACACACCTAGAAACCGTGCTCCGCAACAAGAGAAGCCACTGCAATGAGAAGCCCGCGCACCGCAATGAAGAGCAGCCCCCGCTCGCTGCCCGTGCGCAGCAATGAAGATGCGATGCAGACAACAATAAATAAATTTTAAAAATTAAAAAACAAACCAACAGGGAGCCGCTCTCAGCAGCGGCTGAGCCACCTCACGACACCTCCAGATGCTGGGACCAACCAAAGGTCTGTGTCCTTCGCAAGCACTGCCCTCCTGCTGTGAACATGGCACCACCTCTGAGGAAACGGGGCCTAATGTTCACGGATTTCACGATATTTAACCAGAGGATTTTCAACACCTACCTACCTACACACACACACACACACACACACACACACACACACACACACACACAGAGAGAAAGAAAACAAGACACAGAGGGAACTGACACAGAGGGAGATGCCACAACTTCACCGGAGAAGGCTCCAGGCACTCCCATCCCAGACCCCACACCCAATTCCTGAGTAAACAGGAGGAAACGAGTTACTTCTGTTTTATCAACCGTTTCTGCATCTCAGTCCCCTGTCGATAAACAGCCAGATTTCAAAGCAGAGGCTCAGGTCCTGTCAGCTGAGCCCAGACCCAGGCAGACGAGCAGAGCGTCTCTGGGGCCCTGTTGGCTCAAGCCGGGGCTTTACATTTAGTTTGGTCTTGAAGCATTTGAGGCCTGTCCTCACAGTCCCTGGAGAACGACTGTAGGAAACACTAGGACGACCCCTCCCTGTGCGGAGGCCGTGCATCCTGGCCACAGGCGTGCGAGGATGGGAGTGGGTCGCACGACTGGGGTCGCACGGCTGGTCCCTTGGCCAAAGGCTGGAACGTGTCTAGAGAAACGTGTGTGGATGGAACTGTCAGGAAGGGGCCCCTCTGTTTGCAGGACCGAGTAAATCTTTCCTGGAAGGACTGGAGGAAGAGGAACCAAGTGTGCGCTCTGAACTAGATGGATCGAGGGACCAAGGTTTCCTGTAACAACACTCAGGTGTGAAAAGACGTTTCCTTTGCTGTACAGCTTGCAACACGTGTACTGAAACACCTACACAAACTTTCAAGCTGCACCTTCTAGAACAGAAATGCTTCTGGAATGAAAATCCTTGTTGGAACCAGTTGAGTAAAAATGTGGAACTTTTTTCCACATTTTTAGATGATCATAGTTTATCTTAAAAATGGGTTTTGGGAAAAGTTGAATTATGGTTGAAAACACCAGGAGCAGGTGAAAAAGCCCACGAACGTCCCCCCTCCAAGACCTCTGTTCCATCCCCCCCATCTGTGTTTCAGAAGCTGCCTTATAGGCTTAAGATGGTTCCCACACGACTGTGAACGTATGTCAGAGTTAAGGCCAGATGCAGGTGTGGAAGTGCATCTCCCGGCAGCTGAGCGGTAGCTGGGCACCCCTGTGGTCCAGCTCTGTGGCCAGGGCAGCCACTGTCAAGTGTCAGCTGTGCGGGGCCAGCTTCCCATGGCCCAGGGGGCCTGCAGTGCATGGGGCAGACGCCTGGCGAGGCAAACCCTCGTTGCTCTACAGAGAGATGGGAGGGTGACTGGCCAATCCAAAGACTCAGGGTTTAAGCCCATCACAGCCACATGAAAACAAGGTCGTTATTTTTCCTTCAACAGCAAACAATTGTAAATTATTCCAAATGACTAAGCCTAACTACCTACATTGTTTCAGCTTCAGATGTAATGGATTTACTGCTCAATTTAAGACAAAACAAATCTGTAACCACCAAGCAGAGCTCCCAATAACGGTTGCCAGATCAGGTTGCCTGTTGGAAGCCCCGTTAGAAGCCAAGTGACCGGGGTAAGAATAAGCTCGCCATGGAGACACCGCGTGCGACATGGACCAAGAGATGGGGCGTGGATTCACAGGTTCTCTGGGGGTGGGTGGGGTGGGGGTGGGGGTCTCCAGCTGAGACCACCCACAGCAGCGCCACCCATAGAGCGAACTGCCCTCGACGATGGACGCGCTCTATCTGACACCGCCCAGTGCTGGCCACACGGGCTACTGTGCACTCAACATGCGGCCAGCGTGACAGAGGAACTGCCTTTGCACTTTGTTTCATTTTACTTTAAACGGCCGCCATGGTGGATGGAGAAGAACGGGCCAGGAGACACGTGGGTCCAAACAGGAGGACATCAGGGCTGCATCCCAGCTACCACGCCGGTCAGATGTCCCCGAGAGGCCTGTGGGACTGACAACTGCTATGTGTGGATGGTCCCACAGGGGACCGAGTCACCATGGAGATGGGTGGACTCTACGATCCCCCCAGCCCCACCCTCTCCCGCGCATGCTTACATTTTCAGACCCCTGGCAGATGTGAGCGTGGGCCAACTCCACGGCGATGACCTTCACGTGCGGCCGGAGGGCCTCCCTCGGGCAGCCTCGGATGATGGAGGCAAAGACCAGGAGGCCGGAGGGGGAGGGAGACTTCCTCAGCATCGACAAGATCAACTTCAGAAACACCTCCGGGCTGACGAAGGTCCCGATCAGCTCTGCAGATCTCGTGCACTGAGGGCAGATGGAGGAGGCCTGAGGCTGCCGCCCCTCTCAGCCCCTCGCTGCTCTGCGTCTGTCGCGCCCGCTTTCACCTGCCAGAAGCAGCCCTGCAGGCCCGTCTCTTCCTAATGTGCTCAAACACCCACGAAAACTGGTGAGTCCCCTCATGAGCTCAGAAGTGCCCGGGGAAGGAGTTCATGCCATTTGGCGTGGGCACGGCTGTCAGAGCGTCCTCTCTGAGGCCCGGCTGCCTGAGCTGGACTCATGGGGGCGGCTCTGCACGTCTGTCCGAGCAGTGACCACTGCAGTGGCCTGCGGGTGGAGGATATGTTTACCTTCAGACACAGGGCCGCTCACCTGCACATGCTTAATTTAAAGAGAACCGTTAAACGCCTTTTTTATGGGCACGAAGGCTGGATGCAGAAGGCTGGGGAGAGCCCGGGGGCCACGGAAACATCTACACCTTCACACAGGGGCGATTGCGTGACTGCTGATACGTGTCCAAGTTCACACACTGCAGAACTAGGAAGGGTGCATGCAGCCCCTGAGGACAGCGGAATGCCACTCACACTGCGGACCACGGCCTTCTCCTCGTCGGCACAGGCGTGGAGCAGGGTGCGCAGGACGGGCTCCAGGTGCTGCGTGATGTGGCCTTCCGCGTGCAGCAGCAGTACCGCCAGCAGCTGTGCCGACTTCACCCTGGTCGCCACCACCCAGTCGGTGATGTCGTGACAGATGGCGGGAAGGATCTTGGAGAGGTTTCTGAACACCAGCTCCCGGCAGCCCAGCCCCGGGCGGCTCCCTGTGGGTCATAAAGATGGATGGGAACCCGTGAAATTTACCAACAAGATCTCAACGATTCACATACGAAGTCACTTACTACACATTCCTCACTTAAGGCACACCTACGGGTTTTATTTTGAGGTCTTAAAAAACTCAAACCAACTCTGAAGACAGAAATGACGCCACGAAGTGTCATAATTTACTTTAAGTCTTTACAGCGATCCTGAGGTGTGACTCACAGTAAACTACATGCTCGAAGGGCACAACCCTGAAGTTCTGACAGATGGATACCACTGTGAACCATCACGGCCATCAAGGTAACGCGCACCTGCCACCCAGAAGGTCCCTGTGCTCCCGACGATGCCCTCCCCTGCCCCCGGGCAGCCCCGGTCGGCTTCCTGTCGCTATGGGGAGCCGCAATTTCCCGATTTTCTGTGAGTGCAGCTGCGCAGCACACGCTCCTCTCTGCCTGGCTTCCTCCGCTCCGAGGCCCAGCAAGTGGTGGGGGGCGCCGGCCCCTGCTCACTGCTGAGCAGCGTTCCAGCACACGGACAGACCACAGTCTGTCTGTCTACCGGCCGATGGACGTCTGAGCGGTTCTGCCGTGGGCTGTCGCCGACGAGACTTCTCTCGGGTGGGCGCCCTGGAGCGCCACGGCTAAGCACATGGAAGGTGGGCACTATACTGATTAAGAAATGGCCGAGCGGTTTTCCAACGCTGCTGCACTGCTGTCTGCCCTCCCCAGCCGTGCACGAGGCCTGAAGCTCCTCCACACCTGGCACGGGCAGTCCTAGGTCAAGCCTCCAGGCAGGGAGGGGCATCTCCTTGTGGCTTTGATGTGCATTCTCCTCACGAGCAATGCCCTGGAGCACTGACTCATGGGCTTGTTTGACATCTGTGTATCCTCAGTTAAGTGTCTTTTCAAACTTCTTTTGCCACTAAAAAACTGGATTGTGTTCTTGATATTGAGTTTGAGAGTTCTCTCTGTGCTCTGGACACAAATCCTTATGTAGACAATTTGCAAACGTCTCAGTCTGTGCCCTGTCGTTTCATTCTCTTAATGTCTTTCAAAGAGCAGAAGTTTTCATTTTGATGAAAAGCAATTTATCAGTCATTCTTTTGTGGAGTGTATTTAGGTCGTACTCTTAGATCCACATGGCATTTGGGGTTAATTTTCATTTATCAGGATGGTTGGATCCAAGCCCACTTTTTTTGCACATCCAGTGATTCCAGCACCATTGCTGAGACGTCTTTTCTCCCCTTGTCTTTGCAACTTGCCAAAATTCAGAGTCCACATGCCTGTGTCTGTTTCTGGACTCTGCTCTGTTCCACTGGTCTATCGGTCTGATTTTTTATTTTTTTAATTTATTTTTGGCTGTATTGGGTCTTCGTTGCTGCGCACAGGCTTTCTCTAGTTGTGGTGAGTGGGGGCTACTCTTCATTGCGGTGCATGGGCTTCTCATTGCAGTGGCTTCTCTTGTTGTGGAGCACGGGCTCTAGGTGCGTGGGATTCAGTAGTTGTGGCACACGGGTTCAGTAGCTGTGGCTCGCGGGCTCCAGAGCGCAGGCTCAGTAGTTGTGGCACACGGGCTTAGCTGCTCCGTGGCATGTGGGATCTTCCTGGACCAGGGATCGAACCCGTGCGCCCTGCATTGGCAGGCAGATTCTTAACCACTGCGCCACCACGGAAGTCCATGTCAGTCTGTTTTTATGTTCATAACCTCACCATCTTGATTACTGCGTTTTATGTCTTAAAACCAGACGTACTCATCTTTCAACCTGGGCCTTTGTCTTCAAAGTTTTGGCTGTGCTAGGTCCTTTACGTTTCCTTGTGAATTTCAGGATAAGTTTCTCAATTTCTATAAAAAAGCCTTCGAGGATTTTGATTACAAGATTTTGACCTTAAAGACTCAAAACAACTCTAGAGATAGAAATGAGACCGTGACATGTCAAAGTTTAAAGCGTGTTTTAGTAAAAAGAACAGCTTGTACCATGAGGCCTCACTTTGAATTTTTGTTCCTGTTACTTTTCTCTTTTTATGGTATATGAGAGAATTAGTTCTAAATGTTTCAGATTCTGCTGGTGGTTTAAGTGAGCTTGTTACAATTTTGTAAAAAACAAAAAGGAAAACAATAAATGCCCTTTTCTTCCTGACGACATGTCCCTTGTGGAAAGTTTGTGGGATGAGGGGACAGGTTAGGATCGTCTGGGGAGTGGTCCACTGACAGGCGGGCACACGGCCTGAGAGGCATTTCCAGAGATGCGCGCCTCACTCTGAAGATGGCTCTGAAGCCTCCTTTCCTGTACTTGATACGGCAGACATGATAATTTAAAAGATGGTGCATTCTCAAACTTTACTAAATCAGAAAAAACCCTGCTGGCAACTAATTTTTGTACCTTTTCCAAAACGTGAGTGATTTCCCCTCATAGCAGTTGTGCGGCATGGGAGGTGAAGCTGCATGAATAAACATGTGGACGAAAAAAAAAAAAACACGGGCCTCCCAGGTATGGGGGAGGAGCCGCCTTCTGGGTCTCACAGTGAACAGCAGCGGGTGCACACGAGGCATGAGCAGTTGTCTTCATGCTGCCCTTCGTGCAAGGCGTCCCCTCCAGGGTGGCCGTCCGAGCCTGACTTCACCTGACCAGGGCTGGAGGGGCCTGCGGGCCCAGGTCCCGGTCCCTCCCATGGTGCTGCCTGTCTGACCTGGTGCATGTATACTAGGCTTTGTCCCTGCCAGCGGCACTCCACCATCACTCCACTGTAAGAAGACACCTGCAGACAGACTGCAGTGATACAGGCGTCCGATCAAGTTCAGTGGAAGGGACTTCGTTCCTAGACAGAAAGTGTTTCCAGAGCAGAAGAAACTAGACACGTGTGGGGTTGAGGGGCAAAGAGGGGGGCCGCAGCCCGGCGGGCAGGGGGCTTCCTTGGAAATGCAGCCCGGATCTGACTCAAGAGCTAAGGGAACACATGGCATGCCCGCGCACACACACGCACACGCGGGCGCTCACGGTCTGGCAGAGAACCACGACAAGGGGCAGGACGGGAGGTCCAGCAACGGGAGGCTCTGTTCTGAGGGTAGCATCACCCGGAACACGAGGACTGCATCTCACCGGCTACCTGTGTGTTTGCTTCTCCAGGTGAAGCTCACAGAACAGCTTTGTGAGATGACAAAGCACCACCCATTTCCAACGTTTCCCCATCAGGCTCACGCTCCTCGGATGGCCGCGCCCTCACGTACCCAGGGAGGCCCGCCCAGGACCCCGAGGGAGGCCCTTCCCGCCGTCCGGCTCTACCTCCGGGACTCGCCCTGCTGCACCGCTGGCCTGGGCTGGCCGCGCTCACCTGGCGAGGGGTGGTGTGCGGGGGGCGGGCCAGCGAAGTCCAGCTTGTCCTTGAGGTCCTCCTCGTTCTCCATCTGCCAGTGCAGCCCGACCTGCTCCCAGAGGCCGGCTGCCTCGCACCTGCCGCACAACACAGACCCGGGTCAGGGGGCGCCCTCGGGGGGGCGGCCGGGTCTCTGCCCGAGGGAGCTCACCAGTGAGTCTGCCACGCCTCCATCACTAACCCAAGCAAAGTGCTAAAGATGCAAAACTGTACTGTCAAAGTCCCATGGCCTCCAAGCACACGGGATGCGGGGACACGGTGGCTCCCACAAGACTCTGGACCAAAGGAAACCACCACCGCCGTAAACAACAGCTTAGGAAAAGCCAGCGCCCGGTGAGGCGAGCAGGAGGGAGGCGTGCAGCACGGCGGCTCTGGGGCGGGACGTGTTGCCCTGGCACCCAGAACCTCGGCCTGTCCGCCACGTTGCCACTTACGCGATCTCGGGGATCTCGTCGTCGAGGCTGCTCAGGAGAAGCGGGATGAGCTTGTGCAAGAATGAGTAGCGGTCCCGCAGGTGCAGCAGCCAGCCCCCGACCACACGCGCCACTGCCTGGCGCACCTGCAGGCAGAGGAGGGTGAGCGGCCTGCACGCGCGTGGGGCCCGCGGCAGCCCAGGCCCCCGTGCGGGCACACAGAGGCCCCAGAGCCCGCTCCGGTGCTCTGGCAGCTCTGCATCCCCATCTCGGGCCTGGAACGAGATGCTAGCACCCTAGGTCTCGCTGCTTCAACCCCTGTCCTCCGGGCTCAGGCCGGACCCTCCACTGGCCACGGCAGGTCCTGCAGCCCCGCCTCAGCCCTGTGGCACGTTTGCGGCCTCCTGTGTGGGACCTCCTGGCTGGGCTGGGCACTGGCCGCCTATGTCCAAGAAGGTGACGTGCGTGCCTCTACCCACCTCACCCACTGCAGGGAAGAGGTGAGCTTCATGTCGCATGTGACCCGGGGAGCAGCAACAGGCCTCTGTTTTTATCATGTTCTGATTGGACCCAAGGATTCCGATGCCCGTTCCAGTTTAGTCGGGCAGGATCCCACCCACGGGGGCTCGGGTTACATCGCACCCCGCGGGCTCCCAAAGTAGCCAGCGCTGGACGAGGAGCAGCCGCGCTGCCTCGGCTTCGGGTTCTCCTCTACGTCACTGGAACTCACCTGGGAGGTAAGTTTCATTCTTTCATCCGCCCCTCCCCTCCCCTTCCATCTACCCCCCTCCCCGGGGCCCCCCCTGTCATTCCTGAGCACCAGTGAGGGGCTGGGGGCCAACCAGACCTGCTCCCTCTCCCTTCCACCAGGGTTCTGGCCCAGGGCAGGTGCGCACAAGCGCCCAGGGCCTGAGCTGATCACCTGTGGGGCGCCAGCAGCGGGGCAGGTGGGGCTGTTCCCAGGCAGGCTCCTGGGCAAACACCTATACGGTCACATCCTTGGAGCCTCAACAGCAGGGTCAGTGCTTTATCCCAACTACACAAAGCACACAGAACTCCGTCTTCTAGACGAAACACCCACAATCAGAGACGAGCAATGTGCAGAGGGAGCGCCCGACGGTCAGGGCGAGCCTGGGGCAACCGAGGGCACGTGCCTGCTTATGGGCAGTGACTTAACCTGAGCTGGGTGCTCTCACCTGGATGGTGCACTCAGGGGACCGGGGCCTTTCTGGGCCTGGAGGAAGCTGTGACAGCCCTGCTGCACCGGGACACCACCCCTTCCCACCTCCTTGGACATATCCTGCAGACCTCAAGTGACCAGGCTCCCGAGGGAAAAGTGAGGCCATCCCTCTGGGGCCCCTGCTGAGAAAGTAGGGAGGGACGGGCCTCTCATCACTCCCTGGGTAAGTGATCGGAGCCTCTAATCTTCCTGTGTAATAGAACAGGCACCTGGAGCCATTCTGGCTGTCTGCACACACTCTAGCAAAACTGTCCTGACTCGTGCAAGTTCAATGTTTCATTGTATAAAGTATCTGTGACCAGCACAGAGAAAGGTGCTCAGCATCACTAATCACTAATCCTCAGGAAAATGCAAGTCAAAACCACAGGGAGATACCAGCTCACGGATGCAGAGGAACTGGATCCCTTGTACATTGCTGGTAGGAATGCAAAGCAGTGCAGCCACGTGGAACACAGTTTGGTGACTTCAACAAGCTGCACATGTGTTACTGTAGGACGGACACAGCAATTCCACTCCTGAGTGTTTACCCGAAAGAAGTGAAGCAGGACTCAAACGCATCCCTGCACACCATCGTCCTCAGCATCCCTATGCACAACAGCTAGAAGGTGGCAACAACCCAAGAGTCCGTGGACGGATGAATGGAGGAACGCAGTGTGGTCTGTCCACACGGTGGATGCTACTTAGCCTTAAAAGGAGCAAAGCACTGACACCTGCCACAGCTGGGTGGACCTCACCAACACAATGCTATGAGAGAGGCCAGCCACAACAGACCCCATCCTGATTCCACTTACATGAAACAGCTAAATTGTCAGATCCAGAGAGACAGAAAGATTAGAGGTCATCAGGAGGGTGGGGGGGACGGGGAGTAATTGCTTAATGGTCACAGTTTCTGTTCGCGATGATAAAAAAAGTTTTGGATGGTGGTGATGGTTGCACAGCACTGTGAATGTACTTAATGTCACTGAACTGTGCACTTAAAAATGGCTAAAATGGCAAATTTTGTTATAAACATTTTACGAAAAAATTTAAAATTAATGATGTAATATATCAAAAACATTGAACGCTTTAAGTGAGGGAATTGTATGGTATGTAAATTATGGCTTGATAAAGGTGTTTTAAAAAATGAAACAGGGGCTTCCCTGGTGGCGCAGTGGTTGAGAGTCTGCCTGCCGATGCAGGGGACATGGGTTCGTGCCCCGGTCCGGGAAGATCCCACATGCCGCGGAGCGGCTGGGCCCGTGAGCCATGGCCGCTGAGCCTGCGCATCCAGAGCCTGTGCTCCGCAACGGGAGAGGCCACAACAGTGAGAGGCCCGCGTGCCAAAAAAAAAAAAAAAAATGAAACAAATCAAAATAAAGAGTTAATTATAAGGGAGCCCCCATAAGACGATCAGCTGATTACTCTACAGAAACGCTGCAGGCCAGAAAGGAGTGGCAAGATATATTCAAAGTCCTGAAAGGGAAAAATCTGCAACCCAGGATACTCTATCCAGCAAGATTACCATTTAGAATAGAGGGAGAGAAAAAGAATTTCTCAGACAAGCAAAAACTAGAAGAACACAGCAATACTAAACCTATCCTAAAAGAAATATTGAAAAGTCTTCTCTAGATAGAAAAGAAGCGAGAAGCTATAGGAAAGAGAAAAATCACAACTGGAAAGTAAATCACTTAAATAAGCCAGTATACAGGTTAAAAAAAAATGTAAAAAATGTTTGTGACAGCAACAATAGCCACAATGAATGACAAAAGGATAACTATGAAGATGTAAAAGAGGACATCAACATCATAAAACATGGGCGAGATGAAGATGTAAAAGAGGACATCAACATCATAAAACGTGGGCGAGATGAAGATGTAAAAGAGGACATCAACATCATAAAACGTGGGCGAGAGGAGTTAGAAAATGTCGATTTTTTTTCTTTTAGAATGTGTTTGAGCCCCTAATGACTATCAGTCTAAAGCAAGTAGATATAACTATGGGTTAACATACTTGAAAAACAGGGTAACCACAAATCGAAAACATACAACAGATTCCCAAAACCCAAAAAGAAGAGAACACAAGCATAATATAAAAGGAAATCATCAAATCTCTGGCTAGGCTCACCAAGAAGAAAAGAGAGAGGTCCCAAATAAATAAAATAAGAAATGAAAAAGGAAAAATAACAACTGATACTGCAGAAATACAAAAGACCATAAGAGAATACTATGAACAATTATATGTCAACAAATTTGACAACCTAGAAGAAATGGACAAGTGTCTAGAAACATACAGCTCACCAAAATTGAAACAAGAAGAAATAGGAAACTTAAACAGACCAATTACTAGAAGTTAATTTAGAATCTGTAATAAAAAAGCTCCCTGGGCTTCCCTGGTGGTGCAGTGGCTGAGAATCTGCCTGCCAAGGCAGGGGACACGGGTTTGAGCCCTGGTCTGGGAAGATCCCACATGCCGCGGAGCAACTGGGCCCATGAGCCACAATTACTGAGCTTGCACGTCTGGAGCCTCTGCTCCGCAACAAGAGAGGCCGTGATAGTGAGAGGTCTGCACACCGCGATGAAGAGTGGCCCCCGCTTGCCACAACTAGAGAAAGCCCTCGCACGGAAATGAAGACCCAACACAGCCATAAATAAATAAATAAATTAAGTAATTAATTAAAAAAAAGAAAAAGCTCCTTGCAAGGAATTCCCTGGCGGTGCAGTGGTTAGGACTTGGCGCTTTCACTGCCAGGGCCCAGGTTCAATCCCTTCTTGGGGAACTAAGATCCCACAAGCTGCATGGTGTGGCAAAAAACAAACAAACAAAAACAAAAACAAAACAAAAACTCCCAGGACTGGGTGGCTTCACTGAGGAATTCTACCAAGCACACAAAGAATGCACACCTATCCTCCTCAAACTCTTCCAAAAGCTGAAAAGGAGGGAACACTCCCAAAGACATTCTATGAAGCCACCATCACCCTGATACCAAAATCAGACAAAGACACCACCAAAAAAGAAAATTAGAGGCCAATATCTTCCATGAATACAGATGCAAAAATTCTCAACCAAATATTACCAAACCCAATCCAAGAACACATAAAAAAGATCATACACCACGACCACGTTGGACTCATCCCAGGGTCACAAGGATGGTTCAACATACGCAAATCCATCAATGTGAAACACCACATCAACAAAAGACAAAAACCACATGCTCATCTCAAGAGATGCAGAAAAAGCATTTGATAAAATTCAACGTCCATTCATGATAAAAACTCTTACCAAAGTGGGTATAGAAATAACATATCTCAACATAATAAAAGCTACTTGTGACAAACCCACAGCCAACACAATACTCAACGGTGAAAAGCTGAAAGTCTTCCTCCACTCTCACCACTTCTATTCAACATATATTGGAAGTCCTAGCCACAGCAATCAGATAAGAAAAAAGAATAAAAGGTATCCAAGTTGGAACAGAAGAGGTAAAATTCTCACTATATGCAGATGACATGATACTATATTTAGAAAACCATGAAGACTCCACACAAAAACTACTAGAACTGATGAACAAATTCAGCAAAGTAGCAGGATACAAGATTAACATAGAGAAATTGGTTGCATTTCTTTACACTAACAATGAAACATCATAAGGAAATTAAAACAAAAAAAACTTTTAAAAATTGCAACCAAAAAATTAAAATACTTAGGCATAAGTCTGACCAAGGAGGTAAAAGACTTACGTGCTGAAAGCTATAAAACATAAAGAAATCTATAGATTTAATGTGATACCTATCAAATTACCCATGACATTTTTCATAGAGTGAGAACAAATAATCCTAAAATTTACATGGAATCATAAAAGATCCAGAATTGCCAAGGCAAACCTGAGGAAAAAGAAAGAAGCAGAAGACATAACCCTCCCAGACTTCAGACAATACTATGAAGCTACAGTAATCAAAAGAGCATGGTAGGGGCTTCCTTGGTGCAGTGGTTAAGAATCCGCCTGCCGGGCTTCCCTGGTGGCGCAGTGGTTGAGAGTCTGCCTGCAGATGCAGGGAACACGGGTTTGTGCCCCAGTCTGGGAAGATCCCACATGCCGTGGAGTGGCTGGGCCCGTGAGCCATGGCCGCTGAGCCTGCGCGTCCGGAGCCTGTGCTCCGTAACGGGAGAGGCCACCGCAGTGAGAGGCCTGCGTACCGAAAAAAAAAAAAGAATCCGCCTGCCAATGCAGGGGACACGGGTTCAAGCCCTGGTCTGGGAAGATCCCATATGCCACAGAGCAACTAAGCCCATGTGCCACAAGAAGCCACTGCAATGAGAAGTCCGTGCACTGCAACAAAGAGCAGCCCTCGCTCGCCACAACTAGAGAAAGCCCATGTGCAGCAACGAAGACCCAACGCAGCCAAAAATAAATTTATTTAAAAAAAAAAACCAGCATGGTATTGGCACAAAAACAAACATATGGATCAATGGACTAGAGAGCCCAGAAATAAACCCACACAACTATGGACAATTAATCTTTGACAAAGGAGGCAAGAATACACAATGGGGAAAAGACGGTCTCTTCAGCAAGTGGTGTTGGGACAGTTGGACAGGCACATGTAAATCAATGAAGTTAGAACACACCCTCTCACCATACACAAAAATAAACTCAAAATGGCTTAAAAACTTAAACATAAGACATGACACCATAAAATTCCTAGAAAAGAACATAAGCAAAACATTCTCTGACATAAATCATACAAAGGGTCAGTCTCCAAAGCAACAGAAATAATAGCAAAAATAAACAAATGGGACCTAATCAAACTCACAATCTTTTGTACAGCCATGGAAACCATAAACAAAACGAAAAGATGACCTATGGACTGGGAGAAAATATTTTCAAATGATGTGACCGAGGGATTAATTCCCAAAATATACAAACAGCTCATACAGCTCAACAACAAAAAACCAAACAACCCAATCGAAAAATCGGCAGAAGACCTAAATAGACATTTCTCTAAAGAAGACAAACAGATGGTCAACAGGCACATGAAAAGATGCTCAACATTGGTAATTATTTGAGAAATGCAAATCAAAACTACAGTGAGGTATCACCTCACACAGGTCAGAATGGCCATCATTAAAAAGTCTACAAATAACCAATGCTGGAGAGTGTGGAGAAAAGGGAACCCTCCTACAGTGTTGGTGGGAATGTAAGTTGGTGCAGACACTATGGAGAACAGTATGGAGGGTCCTCAAAAAACTAAAGCTATAGCTAACATATGATCCAGCAATCCCACTCCTGGGCATATATCCAGAGAAAGCCATAATTCGAAAAGATTCATGCACCCCTATGTTCACAGCAGCACTATTCACTATAGCCAAGACATGGAAACAACCTAAATGTCCATGGACAGATGAATGGATAAAGAAGATGTGGTATATATATACAGTGGAATATTACTCAGCCGTAAAAAAGAATGAAATAATGCCACTTGCAGCAACATGGATGAACCTAGAGATTGTCATACTAAGTGAAGTAAGTCAGAGAAAGACAAATACCATGTGATATCACTTATATGTGGAATCTAAAATATGACACAAATGAACCTATCTATGAAACAGAAATAGACTCAGACATAGAGAACACACTTGTGGTTGCCAAGGGGGAGGAGGGTGGGAGAGGGATGGAGGGGGAGTTTGGGAGTAGCAGATGCAAACTAGTACATACAGGATGGCTAACCAACCAGGTCCTACTGTAGAGCACGGGGACTATATTCAACATCCTGTCATAAACCATAATGGAAAAGCGTCTAAAAGACAACGTACATATATGTCTAACTGAATCACTTTGCTGCACAACAAATTAACACAACGTTGTAAATCAACTATACGCCAATAAAAAACAAGAAGAAAGAAACAAATCAAGGACGTGTGGTTGGAGGCGGGGTGGGTTGCTGCGAGCGGCCTGGGGCCAGACCCAGGCCTGGAGCGGGGGGCCAGCTCCAGCTGGGGGCCCTGCGTACCTTACAGCAGCCCCAAGCCTCGGACGTGGAGGACTTCCGTGGGAAGGAATGAGATGATCTTTAATGTATGGATGGACAGGACACGAGGAGGCTGGCACTCCTGCTGTCGGGGCCACAGGGGCCACGGGCCGACCACCCTGCAAGTCCCCCACTGGCAACCACCGCTCCTCCCACCCCAAGGGACCGGAGCCCTTCACCCCATCCTCCCTTTGGGAGAGAGGCTGCCCTCACAGCCTTCACTCTGCTCCCCACGGCCTCAAATCCATGACACGCCCTCTGAGCTGGCTTCTGCCAACAAGAGCCGGTTCTCTCACCTCCACCTGCCTGCCTGTCTTGTCTGTCTGTCTCTCCTCAGGCCCCAAAGCCAATGGAAGGAATTACCCCAACACACCAACCCTGGCTCCATCCTCCTCCCAGGCCTCGTTTGCCAACCTCTGTGGCTTTTTGATTAAATCACCTTGATGGAGGAGGATGTTACAGATGCTTCTGCAAACCGTGGAAATACTCAGTTCAGAGTTTCTTCCTAAAAGGAAGCAGTCCTTAACAAATATATTAAGACAACTCAGGTCTCCCCCAGCTTCTCAAAGACGTGAAATAGGAACACCTGTGACAGCGAATGATGGAAGGACACTTAACGTCACATATAGTGGCTTTAAAAAAAGACAAAAGTGAGGGGGTGACAAATAGCACACTGGCACACTTCTGGTGGAGAAAAGGGACTGCCTGGAGGAGAAACTCTGGTTACCTGGGGGACATCATCAAAGAGCCGCTGAGCAAAGTGAGGAAGGACGTCGTCCACTGACTTCCCGCTGCCAAACTGGATCACTGTGCCCGTGGCCTCGATGACGGCCACCCGCACCTTCCAGTGCTGGTGGGAGATGGACTGCATCAGGGGGCCGATCAAGGACTCCGACTGCATGTGGAAGTGGTCTGTGGGACGGGGAGACCATCAGTCACCAGGGGAGCCTGTGAGCGTCAACCCTGGCCTAGTTCCCTTGGGCTGGCCACACACAGCTTTGTACCCCAGCACCAGAAGAGGTGCAGAGTTGGGCGTGTGACCCAAACAACACCTCTCCGACCCAGAGACTTGGGAGGACCAAAGGGAAAAGGCCGGGGCTGGACCCATCTCAGCTGAACACAAGAGCTGGCAGGGGAGAACCTGAAGCTGCAGATGGCTGCGACAGGCACTCCAGAGTACGCTGAGTGGGGAGACACTGTGTGTCCCCACCTCTGGATGAGTCTGCAGCCAGACACCCAGCACGACCGCAGGAAGCTGGATCAGCACCGCCTCAGGCAAAGCCACCCCACTTCCTAAAGGCCTCACAGGAAGTCACAACCAAGGGCTCTTCGTGACAGCCAAGCGAACCCTCTGGTTTAGCAGTTGTGCCGCTGCTTGAGACCATTCTGTAAGATCGCTATTTCTGTGATACTTGGGGCGAGTTCTTTCAGCGTTCGGGTCCTGAGATCGAGGCAGGCTTCGGTCCACTACTGCCCAGTGTGCGGGGAGCCAGAGGAGAGACCCCGTGCGCACAACTGGGGGGTGGGGGACAGAGGGGACGGCGTTGAGACGGGGAGATGCTTCACTCGGCAACCAGCGAGCATCCACTGCGGGCAGGCACTGCGCTCCGGGCTGCGGGTGCAACAGGGTGCGGACGAGGGCGGGCTTGGGGAGGGGGCGACGTGGGAGGAGACAAGGGCGGGCACCTGGCGTGGCGCGCGCCAGGCCCGCGGCGCACTCGCAGCTCTCTCGGCGCACGGCGGCGAAGGGGTCAAGCAGCGTGCAGCGCAGCACGCGCACCGCGTCGTCCAGGTGGGGCGCGAGCGCAGCGCCGCTCAGGCGTACGGCCAGGTGGAGCAGCTGCACTAGCGCCAGGCGCAGCTCCTCGCAGACCTCGGGCGGTGGGCGGCGCGCGGGCTCGGGGCCGGCCAGGCGCGCGGCGAGAGCGGGCAGCAGGCGCGGGAGGGCGTCACGGGGCCGGGCGGCTCGCCGCAGGCCCAAGTCCAGCAGGTGTACGGCCAGCGCGCGGCAGCCCTCGGCCGGGTCGGCCAGGCAGCGCAGCAGGCGCGGCAGCAGCAAGCGCGCCCACGGGCCCTGAAAGGCGGCGGCTGCGGCGGCGGGGTCGCCGTCGGGCGCCTCGGGCCGCGCCGCCTCCAGGGTGCGCTGCAGCGCCTCCAGCGCGCGCCGCCGGCCCAGCTTGCTGTCGGCCTCCAGACCGGGCAGCATGCGGCTCAGTACGCGGCTTAGCTCCGCCGCCTCGGCCGTCTCGGCGGCTTCCGCCGGGTCCGGGGACGCCGCGGCCTCGGTCGCCACCAGCGCCGCCATCTCCCCCGCGTTGCTAGTCACCAGGGGAGACCGGCACTTTTACGACGGTCGCGGCGCGGATTACGGCGCGTTTTCCGGTCGGCTCCGAGAGTAACTTTATTGGCAGCTCGGAACACTGACAGGACACGGCCGGGGGGCGGGGCCGGGGCGGGGAGTCGGAGGGCTGAGGGGACGCGGGCCAGGCCGGGGGTCCTGGGCAGGTCTGGAGCCCGATATGATGGCCGCTGCGGACTTGTGTACAGTCAGGCGTGGTGGTCGTGCCCTTTCGTGTCCTCAGGTGGCTACTGTGACCCTCACCTCTCCTGCATGCCCGGGTCGGACCAGTTCCGTCGGATACGGTGACGTGGAGAGGGCACCTGGTCTCTCCGGCTCGGGTCTTCGTCTAGTGGGTGACACGTTAATCAGCGTGCAGTTACCGTGGTCCTGAGGGATGAAGGCCAAGGAACTTGGCGTAGACTGGAAGGCTTCCTGGAGGAGGTGACAGCCCCAGCGTAATATAGTGGGTAATTAAGAGTTAACTAGGTGAAGGGGGGGTGAAAGCGTTGCAGAGGGAGAGGACAGCATGGGCAAAGGCCTATGGTGGGAGTGGGACTGCTCAGTTGTGCCCCCCAAAGTTCACGTAGTGGAGTCCTGACCCCCCAGGACCTCAAAACGTGACCTTACTTAGCAATAGGGCCATTTAGACTCATCAAGTTAAGAAGGATGGGCCGTAATCCATATGACTGTGTCCTTATAGAAAGGGGAAACTGGAGACAGACAAGCACACAGGGAGAACGATCATGAACACGGATGGCCATCTGCAAGCTTAGGAGAGCGGCCTGGAGCAGACTCACTCCCTCAACGGCTCTGGGGGAAGCAGCCTCTGACACCGTGATCCTGGACTTCTGGATTCCAGAGCAGTGGGGAGATAAATTTGTGTTGTTTAAGCCGCCAGGTTTATTTATGGTACTTGTTTGGGCAGCCCCAGGAACAAATACGGGGAGGGGGCCTGACACTGTTCCGGGAAATGAAGAAAAGTGCCCTGTGGCTAGAGCCCAGGGGCCCAGGGGGAGCAGGGTCCTCTGGGTGGCTCCACTGGGTCCCAGTGGGGGATGCAAGGGAGGATTTAAGGTGGAAGAGTTTCGCGTAAGGTTTGTGTTTTTAGAAAACTGCTTTGGCTGTTGCAGAACAGGTTAGCAGGGAGCCAGGCAGTCGCCACATGAGGCCGTTGCGAAGGCCGTGCTCTGGCTGAGATGAGTGAGTAAACACTTAAATGGGGGTGGTGGACTTCCCGCCCCAGAAGTCCTGCAGACTCACTTTCCCAGCTGCTCCCCACGAAGTACAACTAAGTACCTTGCAGCTAGTTCAGACAATGGGGAAAGGCTCTGAGCTGGAAAGGAGACGGGCTGACTGGGGACTCCAGCACTGGAGGAACAGCCATGGGATGGGTCCCTGGAGTTTCTCTTTCTTGTTTACAGGTTCCTGGAATAGGCGCTAGAGGGGGCTGCAACCCAGACCTGCCGACAGGCCACTCACTGAGTACACGATCACTGCCTCAGCATCTGTTCTGTGTGGCCCGCTGCCTGCGGGGCCTTGAACTGACAGGAGCCCTCCCGCGAGTGCGTGACCTAGATGACAGCCCGCAGAGTCACCAGTAAACCGAAGTTCCTGATGTGACCCCCCCGCCCAACACCCTTGTGATAACCTCTCTCCCTGTGGGCCCCATAGATTAAACCCCTGTGAAGCTCACCAAAACCCTGCTCCCTCTGGTTTGAACTGACCTATCCAGCCTTAGCCCAGGAACCCCAAAGCACAGCCCTGTGGACCTAATACAGGTGTGCGCCCCGGGTCCCGACTCCTGGGCACTCTGCCTGTACCTCCTCCAGGACCTGTGAGTCGTAAGCTTCCCTGTTCCGCTGTTTCTTGAGGTCTTTGTTGAACCACCAGGCAGCCTGGCCACATGCCTTCTGACATTGCAGGCAGCACCCACAGGGATGGAGTGACAGCCGGGGCAGCACCGGGAGAATGGAGCAGACAGGAAGGGCATTGCAAGGGATGGGGAAATAAAACTATCATTGGAACCACAGGCCATAAAAGTAGGCTGGAATTTATACACTAAACCTAAATTGGATGACTTTCTGCTGAAATAGAAGATTAATTTTTTGTTTGATGTGGACCATTTTTTAAAGTTTTTATTGAATTTGTTACAATATTGCTTCTTCTTTTTTTTTTTTTTAATATATTTTGGTGTTTTGGCCGCGAGGCATGCGGGATCCTAGATCCCTGTCCAGGGATAGAACCTGCACCCCTTGCATTGGAAGGCGAAGTCTGAACCACTGGACTGCCAGGGAAGTCTCTGAAATAGAAGATTTAAATAAAATCAGGATTCTTCTAACACAATAACCAAAATGTCCAGTATACAGTAAAAAACCACTGGTCATACCAAGAACCAAGGAAAACCATTATTTGAACATGAAAAGAAGTGAACTGACGTGAACACCAAGATAAATCTTGGAATTATCTGAAAAGGATTTTAAAGCAGTCATAAAAATGCTTTTAAAAATATTTATGGGGCTTCCCGGGTGGCGCAGTGGTTGAGAGTCCGCCTGCAGATGCAGGGGACGCGGGTTCGTGCCCCGGTCTGGGAAGATCCCACATGCCGTGGAGCGGCTGGGCCCGTGAGCCGTGGCCGCTGAGCCTGCGCGTCCGGAGGCTGTGCTCCGCAACGGGAGAGGCCACAACAGTGAGAGGCCTGCGTACCGCAAAAACAACAACAACAACAAAAAAGTGCACAGAGCCTCAGATCTGCAGGACAATCGTTTTTGTCACCAGAGTCTCAGAACAGGAGGAGGGAGAATGTGGGCTGAAAAAGTGTTTGAAGAAATAATGGCTGAAAACTTCCCAAATTTGGTGAAAGACATAAACCCATAGGTACAAGAAGCTAAGGAACCCCTATGTAGGATAAGCCTTCTGAAAATCCATACTAAGAAACATCATAATTAAATCTGTGAGGACTAAAGACAGAAAAAAAAATGTAAAAACAGCCAGAGAGAAATGATGTGTTCCCTAGAGAGGAACACCAGTGTGAATGACAGATTTCTCATCTGAAATCACAGCAGCCAGAAGGAAGTGGCATATTTTTTTTTATATATATCTTTTATATCTGATTGTTGAAGCAAAAACTATAATACTGGGACTTCCCTGGTGGCACAGTGGTTAAGAATCTGCCTGCCAATGCAGGGGACAAGGGTTCGATCTCTGGTCTGGGAAGATCCCACATGCTGCAGAGCAACTAAGCCTGTGCACCATAACTACTGAGCCTGCACTCTAGAGCCCATGTGCCACAACTACTGAATCCCAGGCGCCTAGAGCCTGTGCTCCGCAACAAGAGAAGCCACTGCTATGAGAAGCCCGTGCACCACAACAAAGAGTAGACCCTGCTCTCCGCACCTAGGGAAAAGCCAGCACGCAGCAACAAAGACCCAATGCAGCCAAAAATAAATCAATTTATATATAAAAATTATAATACCGATGAGCTCTGTGCACGTGGGGGAAATATTTACAATAATTATATTTGAAAAGTGAGGGTAAAGGGAGGTTTCTACACTGCACTAGATGTGAAACATCGGTACCAGTAAACTGATAATTACATACGTGCACAGGAGTGTGTAGAACAGCCACTAAGAAAAGTAAACAGTGATATACTCAATACGTTACAAAGTGGAATTCTAAAGGATATTCAAGTATCCCATAATATGGCACGAGGAAACAAACACAAATAATAAAATGGCAAACTTAGCCTCTATCAATAGTTCAAAATGTAAAGGGGCCAAACACACCAGTTAGAAGACAAAGATTTGCAGAGGGAATAAAAAACCACGACCCAACTATATGTCATTTACCGTATGCTAAAACTCACTTCAAACGTAATGATGTGGGTAGGTTGAAAGAAAAAGGAAAAAGACATCGTGTAAACATTCACTTATAAAAAGCACAATGACTAATATCAGCTAATTTCCCTTCAGAGCGAGGGAAATTTCTACAGAAAAGGAGGTGCATTGTATAAGAATAAAAGGATCCATCCACCAGGAGGACACATAGCAATCGCAAATGCTTATGACCCAAACAACAAACCTTCAAGATACACGAAGCAAACACTGGCAGAGCTGAAAGGAGAGAGACCAACCCCCAGTTCCAGGTGAGGACCTCAGCGCCCACTCCACAAGTGCTGGAACTACTAGACATTCCACAAGGACACAACACCATCAACCAAAGGGATCGGTGGACATTTACAGACCCTCCACCCAACAGAGCAGGATGCCCGGTATTCACAGGTGCCCAGGGACATGCCAGGATAGACTATCCATAAAACAGACCTCAGCAAATGTAAAAGAAGTGAAGTCACAGAGAGCATTTTCTCTGACAAAAAATGGAATCAAACTAAAAATCAGTAACAGACAATCTTCAAACATGGAAATTAACTCGGTTCTACTCAGAAATAAAGAGGAAGGAACTATCGATACATGCAAGAACTTGGATGCATCTCTAGGGGATTATGCTGAGTAAAAGAATACAATCATACCAGATACCAATAGTGTGATTCTGTGTGTATAACATGCATGAGATAATTACAGAGATGGGGGACACGTGAGTAGTCCCCAGCTGTTAGGGGTGGGGCTGGGTGCGACTACACGGGTGGCAGAAGGAGCTTGTATAGTGATGGTGCTTGAGTGTCCCGACTGTGGTGGTGGCTACATGAGTACTTAGGGGGTATCTGGCCTCTTGTCCCGTCCCCATTCTTCCAGACTGAATAGAATAAGCAGGGGCAGTAGAACAGGGGGACCAAGGAGAGAAAAGTCTTTATCTGAGCAACATGAAACAGGAACAAGAAGCTACATAAAAGAAGCTGCGTAAAAGGTGGATGATAGAAGCAGATAATGCTAATTTCTGGTTAGTACACGTCCTAGAAAAAGGGATAATCAAAATGGGGCAGAGAAGGTATTCAAAGGGATAACCGAGACATTTGCCAGAGTTAAAAGTGAAAGACCTTCAGATTGAAGGAGCTACACAGCACCAGTGAGGCACACGTATTGACATGTTGTGAAACTTAGGAATACCAAAGAAAAACAGGAGTTTGTGGGAGACTGCCAGAGAGAGAACAGGGTGCCTTCAAAGGGACAAGAGTCAAACTGATGTCAGATGTTTTTCTTTAGTTCCACAAATACTTTTGTAATTGCTTCCAGGGGCCCGTTTAGGGTAAAAAAAAAAAAAAAAATGTTGATTTGTTTTTCCCCAACAGGAAAATATACGGACAAATCTGAACACAGTAAAGGAAAGGAAATGATAAAGGTTAGAACAGAAATTAATGAAACAGTAAAACGAACATACATACAACACAGATTATTAAAACCAAGAGTTTATTCTTTTTAAGGGCTAATAAAATCGATAACCCACCTGTCAGGACTGACAAGGAAAAAAGAAGTTCAAAAGCACGAATACCAACATGAGGGTAAAAGTTTATCATGAAAGGTTCTAAACATTAAAAAGATACTAAAGTAATAATACTTTATGCCAAAAAAATATATGAAATAGAGGAAATCCTAGGAAAACATAATTTACTAAAATCTCCACTAGAAGAAATAGAAACTCAGAATAGTCTACTACCTATTAAAGAAGTTGAATTTATCATTTCAAAGCTTCCCACAATAAAAGCTATAATCACAGATGGCAGCAAACACTTCAGAACACTTAATAAGGAAGTAACTCCAACCGCCAAGTTGTCTTCTAAAGTGCCTGTACCATTTTGCATTCCCAGACAGTAATGAATGAGAGCGACCATTGCGTCACATCCTTGCCAGCAATTGGTATTGTCAGTTTTTTTTGAATGTTAGCTATTCTAATGGGTCTGTAGTGGCGTCTTGTTGTTTTATTTGCAATTCCTTATGGCGTATGATGTGAATCTTTTCATATCCTTGTTTTCCATTTTATATCTTATTTAGTGAGATGTACGTTCAGATCTTTTGTCCATTTTTAATTGTATTTATTGTTGAGTTTTAAGATTTATATATTTTGATACGTCTTATCAGATATATGTTTTACTATTTTCTCTCACTCGGTGGCTTTTCATTTTCTTAACAGTAATTGGCAGAGCAGAAGTTTTAAATTTTAATAAAATTCAACTTAGTTTTTTTTTAAAAAAGGAAATAACTCCAATCTGAAAATAGGAAGAGAGAACATCTCCCAACTCATTTTGTGGAGCCGGTGTCACAGCCTTGATCCCAAAAAGTGAGAGGGAAATTACAGAAAGGAATATTAGAGATCAACTTTTTTCAACACAGATGCAAAAATCCTAAACAAAATCTTAACAAATTAAATCTGGAGATAGGCACTTTAGAAAGGATAATACATTGAGACCAGACTGAGTTTATTCCAGGAATGCAAGTTAATTTTTTAACATAAAAAATTAATGTGATTTACCACATTTTTAAAAACATAAATAAATTTATTTATTTATTTTTGGCTGAGTTGGGTCTTTGTTGCTGCACACAGGCTTCTCTAGTTGTGGCGAGCGGGGGCTACTCTTCGTTGTGGTGCACAGGCTTCTTACTGCGGTGGCTTCTCTTGTCGTGGAGCACGGGCTCTAGGCACGCGGGCTTCAGTAGTTGTGGCTCGTGGGCTCAGTAGTTGTGGCTCGTGGGCTGTAGAGCACAGGCTCAGTAGCTGTGGCGCACAGGCTTAGTTGCTCTCTGGCGTGTGGGATCTTCCAAGACCAGGGCTTGAACCCGTGTGCCCTGCATTGGCAGGCAGATTCTTAACCACTGCGCCACCAGGGAAGTCCAACCACATTTTTAAAAAAGGAGAAAAATGGTGTGATCATCTCAGCAGTTGCAGATAAAGCATTTGATGAGATTTGACGCCCATTTGTCATTTAAAATCTTAGCAAGTTACGACTAGAAGGGAGGTTCTCTAAGGCATGTCTGCCAAAATCCCACAGCCAAAAAACATGTTCAGTGTAGTTGTTTCCAAAGTAGCCCATTTTTCCCCAGCTCTGCACACATGGCCGGTCCTCTCCCAGTAAAGTGGAGCCCCAGCTGGCCTGGAACTCGCTGTGGCCGTCAGAGTGTGGCAGAGGAGGGCCCAGCTGCTTGTGCCTGTCGTGAAGGTCTGGCCACCACCTCACCTGTTAGGATGGTTCTTATAAAAAACAAGCAGAAACTGACAGACATTTGGGAGGAAGAATGTGGAGGAATTAGGCCGCTTGAGGCCCGCCGGCAGGAATGTAAAGTAGTGCAGCCACCGTGGAAACTGTGGTGGTTCCTGAAAAAATTCAACAGGATTAGCGAGTGATCCGGCAAGTCCCCATCTGGATGTATGGGTGAAAGAAGGGGAGGCAAGGACTCTCGGGTTTGACACCCTCCTTCGCAGCAGCATATTCACAGCAGCTGAAAGGCGGGAGCACCCCACCCGCCCGCGATGGGCGGATGGATACACAATACACGAGGCATATATCTGACTCTCAGCCTTCAACAGGAACGCGGAGCTGACACCTGCTACCGTGTGGATGAACCTCGACCACGTTAAGCACAGTGAGAGAAGCCAGCACGAAAGGCCACGTGTTGTGTGATCCCATGTCCATGAGGCACCTGGCTCAGTGGCCTGGGCTGGGAATTCCAGTTGCTAGAGGCTGTTCCAAGGTCAGGTTTGGGGCAGGTGGATGGTGGGGTAAGAGGGAAAAAGCAAAACTTCTCGGTCCTTTCCCGGCCCGCCTCCCGCCTCAGCCTCACCAGAGGAAGGAAAAGGCTTTAACTTTAAAGTCAGGCTGGAGTTATGATCATTTCATAGCTCTGGACACTTACAATGACCGAGTTGACCCTGGGTTTATATCTTAACATGACAGTAGAACTTTGAAATTCTCTACGTTTGAGCCAAAATGTATAGGCAGGAGCAGAGAAGGAAACTCCTTCTCCGAATACATTTTAAAGACCCGGCCAAGGGCTCCCCTGGTGGCGCAGTGGTTGAGAGTCCGCCTGCCGATGCAGGGGGCGCGGGTTCGTGCCCCGGTCTGGGAGGATCCCACGTGCCACGGAGCGGCTGGGCCCGTGAGCCATGGCCGCTGAGCCTGCGCGTCCGGAGCCTGTGCTCCGCAACGGGAGAGGCCGCAACAGTGAGAGGCCCGCGTACCTCAAAAAAAAAAAAAAAAAAGACCCGGCCAAGGTAGGAAAAAGCAGCTTCAGGTCTGTTCCAGGACCCCCTCATTCAGTGTCCTGGTTACAAACGTGGTGAAGTGTGTCGTTTCGCCAGCATAATAAACTGATGTAAGCAGATGCGCTGGGTTGGTCCATTCACTCGCTGTCTCCTCCGGCCGGTTCTCATGGGGCGCTCGGGGTCCCCGGCATCCGCAGCAGCTCCTCCTCCTAGCGGAGCCCGTGCTCGGTGCTCGGCGCTCGGGGCGCGGGGCGGGGACGTCCTGAGCAGGTGCGGGGAGGAACAGAGGGCAGGATGCCTGAGGACAACACGGATGGGGGAAGACACTCGTCAGGGACAGACGAAAGCATGATGGGGCCCTGGGGACGGGCAGCCCTCGCTGCCTGAGGTTGTCACCAGCTTTGTTTTCTGCAGACGTTGGGGGAGTCACCATAAACTCAGGACCTTACACCCCCTGATCACCTCAGGGTCTGTGGGTCAGGAGTCCAGGCAGGGCTCAGCTGTGTCCCCTGAAGGTGGCCCCGGGTCCACGCAGAGGGCTGGGTCCTCTGCTGGGAGTGCCTTGGGTGCGCCTGGGGCCCACCCGCCACACCCCCAAACCATCCCCGGGAGCAGTGTGTGGATTAGATGCACTGACTGGTTCCTGCTGCCTCTCAGGAGCCTGCGGCTGCGCCCCAAGGCCGTGTCCCTCCCCTTCATCCCCGCTCTGGGCTCCCTGCTCTCCTGACCCCAGCTCCTCTCCCACATCCCCCCAGGTTGGCTCTCTGCTCCCGGGAGGAATTAGCTCGCTCCCCCATGAGGGACGTGGCTGGTCACGGGACTTGACCCTGGGCCTCTTGCTCTGCTCCCACCCGCTGGTCCCTTCAGTCTCTGTCAGCTGGGGTTGAGAGTCACACCCACCTAGACGGGTGGGGAGATTCGATGGCTCTTCCAGGTAAAGCCCCCGGCCCCGCCCCACGGCCCCACGCGGGTCAGGTGGCAGGGCCCACGTCAGCGCTGGGCGGGCGGGTGAGAACCCTCCTTTCCTCACCCCAGCGGATATCTGTCTCCTTGCCCTGCAGGAGGGGGGGATGGGGGGGACAGAAGTTCAGTAAATGGCCTCTGGCACACTTAGAATAGAGCTGCAGCTGCAGGGAGCCCTGGGCGGCACCCCAGGGCCCAACCTGGCCCTCAGGTGTGGGAGCCACAGGGAGGGCTCCCCGCAGAAGCAATGTCCCCGTTGAGTCTTGCTGGGTGAACTGGACTTGGCAGAGTCAGGAGTTTGGGGCGGGGGAGAGGGGGGGTTGGAAAATAATGTGGCTTTGAAGTTGGACCTTTGCAAGACTTGGTGATTTGGGTTCCAGGGCTGAGGTGAGGACCTCGGGGCTGGGGCACGTGAAGCCCTTCTGCTGGCTGTGCTGGGGTGGGTCCTTCCCTGTGGGTGGAGGGGACACACAGACCAGCACGACTTGCTGGGACTTCTGAATGATGACATGATCACCATTGCATGTTTTCAGGACACCCAATAAACCGGGACTTGTCACCATCCAGCGGTGGCGACATCGACCTAGCTGTGTGTGGCATCACTGGTCCACACGGTTTCCTGTCCGTGCTCTGTGAGGCGGATGCCTGCCGTCCTCACGTCAGGCCACTGGCTGCCGGTGGTCTGGTCAGTTTCCCTGACGGACCCTGTGCTCGCCGTCCCCCATCACGGAGGGAGGGGCCGGAGGGATCGTGTCGTTCAGGGTGGAGCCACTTGGATCAGCTGCAAACAACCGCTGTGCCATCAGTGCAGACATTTGCTGGTTAACACAGCCTGGCCCAGACTCAGAGCGAGGCCAGGCTTTCTCGAGGGCCCCTGGCTCCCCTCCTTGAAGCAGTGAGTGCCTGGATGTGTTGGAAGCATTGCCCTTCCACTCAGGCGACGCAGGGGGCAGGGGCACAGGAGAGATGGGGGGAGCTTGTCTGCAGGCTGGGCCACGGGTGGGGGACCTGGCCGCGCACTACTCCTTGAGGAAGGTGGGGAGGGAGTTCTTAGGGAGAGCCTGCTTGTAGCCCCCGGCTGGCAGGGCCTCTGAGGTAGCTACCTGAGTGGCCTGGAAGGGTCTGCAGGGGACAGGCTGGTGGGAGCTGCCACCGTGGTGGTGTGAGGATGGGGCTCGTCCAGCCACAGCTGAGAGGGGTGGAGGAACCAAGTTTCTGGTGGGCTTGGTGCACTGAGCCGACCGCCAGGCCCTGAACCCGGAGAGCTCCTTGTCTTGCAAGAGGTGGTCCAGGGGGCTCCCTGCCAGGAGGAGGCTATGTGTGTGGAGGGGGGGCTCGGGGTTAGAAGGCCATCCTCGGAGAGGGTCTCCCCCTCCCACGGAACCGTGCGAGGGGGGGGGAAGGTCCCTGCAGAGATCCCTGGAGCACCTCAGGAGATTCTGAGAACAAAAGCCAGCCCTGGAGCATATGCCCCCCGCCCCCAAGTCCGTCAAGTGAAACCTGGCCCTAATTTTTTGTCATCCTCTTCACCAGGCCACCCTGAGGAGCCAGCAGTAACTGGGGGGCGGGGGGGAGGGGCAGCAAGCGGGGAGAGGAGGTCTGAGCAATCGGGCAGGTGGAGCGGAGAAACAGCCAACAGTTTAAATTAGTTGTGGAATAAAGTTTTGATTCAGTTGAGACTGGACTTCAGTTCCCGAAAATGACTCTTGCAATAAGTGTGATGGGACAGGTGTGACTGTACCTGAGGTGGGGATGGGCCAGGAAGCACGCCGAGGGCAGGGGATGAAGAGGCAGGAAGGAGTTCCTAGTCTGACTACCTGAGCACATCCTCTTCCTTTCGCTTCAAGCCGTCAGAAAGAAGCTGGGTCAGCGTCAGCCCTGCTGGGGTGCGTGCGGGGCAGCCGGCCACCCTGCAATGTGTCTTTGTGGACGGGGCAGTATGGGTGGGAGAGCAGAGGTCTTCCCCTTTAAAGGCCTGAGATCCCTACCCCATCTCCTGGTATTCAGACTGCTCCAGGTAAAGCGTTGGGGACCCCCAACTGCCCGAGATGATGTTTCCACCACCACCCTGGCAGAATGGGAGCAAAACATGACTTTAGGCAACAGGAAAATAAGGGTGATTCCCTTTCCTGCAGGCCTGGGCTGGTGGATTAGGGGCTGTGATGGCCTCTGACCTCCTGGAAGCCCATGGGTGGTGGGAAGAATTTAGGATGACCCTGTGATTTCCCCCTGGGGCATCTGGGTGAAGCTGGTGCCCTTAACCAAGAAAAGGAGTAGCCTAGACCTGCCTGGCCACCAATGCAGGCCCTGTGACATGCATATGTGACACCCCAGGTGTGAAGGTGGGGGAGGCCATCACCCCAAGGCAGCAGGTGGCTGCCACCAGCCAGGGCGGACAATCCGGGCAATCGCAGAGGCTCCAGTGGAGGGGGTGGAGGGGTGAGGAGGGAGCCTGCGGGGCGGTAGTAGTGGTCCTGGTCCAGCTGCGCAGCTTCACACGGATCTGTGGGTCTGTCTGTGCAGCACGAGGCCTGTCAGCCTGAATGCCGTGGGGGCGGGGGAGGGGCGAGGGGAGGGAAGAGGAGGAGAAAGAGAGGGAGGAGGGGGAAAGAGGGAGGGCACGGGGTAGGCTGCCGGTGAGGGGAAATCTAGGGGGGAGGGAGAGGTGGGTCCTGGGGATGTGGGAGATAGACGGGGTGGGGGGCGGGAGTGAGATGGGGCGGGGAGGGGCAAGCGGGGAGTCGGGGAAGGCCTGGAGCGCGGTCGGCGGGAAGGGGGCGGCGGGGCTGGGGGTGGATCGGCGCGGCGCGGGGGCGGGCGGAGGGCGGCGCCGCTGCAGTGCGGGACCCACTCGCCCGCCGTCCCCGCGCCCGCGCGTCCCCGCGCAGCCGCCTCCGGCCTCCGGCGCCGCGCATCCAGGTACGCGGGGCTGGGGAGGGGTCTGTTCCGGAAACCCCCGCCGGCCGGGATGCCCCAGGAAGTTTGGCCTTCGGGGAGCCCCCGCCCCCTTGGCCGGTCCGGGTCTGGAAGCCGTGGTCGGGGGGCTGGGGGGCTGGGGGGCCGGGGTCGCCGGGCTGCGTGCTCGGCGCTGGCGGGCTGGCCGGGTTCCGGGCCGTCACTGTGACCTGGCCGAGCGCGAGCCGAACGCGCGGCCCTGCCATTGTTCTCCGGGTTCATCTTCCCAGGAGGCCCGTCCGCGGAGCTTCGTTTGTTTTTGTTTCCCTTTCTTTTCCGGCGGAGCCTGTAAGAGCTCCCCCTGTCCCCCCCGCCATCTCCCCGGGAGCTCGCGGAGGGCGCTCCAGGCACACACTGTCCTCCAAAGGGGGAGGGACGGACGCAAGTGAGACCCCATAACCGCCTGGGCTGCACACGCTGGGCCCCGCTTCTCCGTCGTCAGGTTTCTCAGCCGCGCCCGGAACCCGCCGGATCCCCCTCCATCCCCGCGAGCATCTGTTTAGAGTTGAGCTTTGCCCCCCAGGGTGAGAGGCCTTTGACAGCAGCAGAATAAAACGCCTGGCGTGTCACCAGGTCACGTCGGTCACCAGATAAACCTTACGGTGCGTGTAAGACGCGTGTTCACAGGCCGCGGGAGTCCTGCCCCTCCGAGGTCGGCAGGACTCGCGTTTTCCTCCGCAGGAAGCGGGCAGCGGGTCGCCATGGCCTCGCCAGCGGCTCAGCAGCTGGAGGAGGACGACGGCCTGAGGGGCTGCGAGCTCTACGTGCAGAAGCACGGCGCCCAGCAGGTGCTCAAGGACTGCATCGTGCAGCTCTGCATCTCCAAGCCCGAGCGCCCCATGAGGTTCCTCCGGGAGCACTTCGAGAAGCTGGAGAAGGTTAGTGGCTCCGGCACCCGGTCCTCCCCCCGCCCACCCCCTAGCCGGTGCAGGGGTGTGTGTGTGGCGCCGAAGCCCCGTCGGGCCTCCCCTCCGCTGCCTGCGTGCTCAGGAGGGGGCGGGGCGCCCGCGGGACGGCCTCCTGCGGCTCTTTGCGGGGAGGTGGGCAGGGAGGCCACGGTGGCTTCATTCCCGCCACAGAAATCCTCTCTTCTTCCAGTGGCTCAGGGTCTCAGGAGGCCTCCTGGAAGGTGGTGCGGACGTTTGGGAACTGCAGGCTGTGACTATAGCTTGTGGGGTCGCTGGCGGTTCTCAACTTCGGGGACTGGTTAGAGATGCCATTGGCACTGGGATAAAAGGAAACAGCCCTGATAGAGTGTGGCGGGCCGTTGGAGGTCAGATTCCCTCGCTGGCCTGCCCCTCAGACATGTGGGGGGAGTACGTGCCACACCCACGCCCTCTATCCTGAGGAGGGAATCGCCCAGCTCACTCCTGCATGGATGACAGCTCTCACCCCCTTCCTGGTTCATCCTGGGGGCTCGGGGCTAGGAAGCAGCAGGCTGGGGCAGGAGCCGCTTGTGGTCCCATCCAGCTTTCCCTTCCCGCCTCAGGCCTCCTGCCTTCCTCCCTGGCCACCCAGATCTCTCTCTGGGGTGACCTCAGGTTCCTCCTCGTGGTCTTTGTATCACGACCTACCTGTCCCTGGGGACTGAACGGGACCCCAGCTGGGGCCCAGGTCTGTTTTAAGCACCTCTGTGTCCCCGAGCTCAGCGGTGTTTTACTTCTGATGGGCACTCCTGTGGACAGGTAGCTGTAACGCAAAGGAATGGATTTATTTCTTCCTTTTAGAACAGTCTGTTAAAACACATTTTAAAGTAATACATGCCTTTTAAAGAAAAATTGAAAAGTTCAAAAGTGGAAAGAAGAAGTAGAAATCACCTGGAGTCCTTTCCACCTGTTCCCCCCCAACCGTGCATTGTGGTTTTGAAACATAGTTGGAATCATGTTACGGATGCAATTTTATATTTTATGTTGTTCATTTGTTATACATTCTTCATGGTCCTCAGTGTAAGTGATTGTGTAATGTGTTGAGAAGATCCAGAAAAGTTTTCTCAATGTTTTCCTCATGATTAGACAGTTGAGTTGTTTCCAGTGTTTTAATATTAAAAATAACACCACCCATTTTAAGTTTACTTAGTTCCCATTTGTTTATTTATTTTTAAACTTTTCATTACTCTGGGGGAGGGTCAGAAAAGATCTTGCTGTGGTTTTATGTCAAAGAGTGTTTTTCTCTAAGAGTTTTATAGTGTCTGGTTTTACATTTAGGTCTTTAATCCATTTTGAGTTTATTTTTGTGTATTGTGTTAGGGAGTGTTCTAATTTCATTCTTTTACATGTAGCTGTCCAGTTTTCCCAGCACCATTTATTGAAGAGGCTGTCTTTTCTCCATTGTATGTTCTTGCCTCCTTCATTGTAAATTAGGTGACCATATGTGAGTGGGTTTATCTTTGGGCTTTCTATCCTGTACCACTGATCTATATTTCTGTTTTTGTGCCAGTACCATACTGTTTTGATTACTGTAGCTTTGTAGTATAGTTTGAAGTCAGGGAGCCTGATTACTGCAGCTCCATTTTTCTTTCTCAAGATTGCTTTGGCTATTTGGGATCTTTTGTGTTTCCATACAATTTTTTGTCCTAATTCTGTGAAGAATGCCATTGGTAGTTTAACAGGGATTGCATTGAATCTGTAGATTGCTTTAGGTAGTATAGGGATTTTCACAATATTGATTCTTCCAATCCAAGAACGTGGTATATTTCTCCATCTGTTTAAATAGACATTTCACCAAAGAAGACATACAGATGGCCAAGAGACACATGAAAAGATGCTCAACATCACTAACTATTAGAGAAATGGAAATCAAAACTGCAATGAGGTATCACCTCACACTGGTCAGAATGGCCATTATCAAAAAATCTAGAAACAATAAATGCTGGAGAGGGTGTGGTGAAAAGGGAACCTTCCTGCACTGTTGGTGGGAATGTAAATTGATACAGCCACTATGGAGAACAGTATGGAGGTTCCTTAAAAAACTAAAAATAGAAGTACCATATGACCCAGCAATCCCACTACTGGGCATATACCCTGAGAAAACCATAATTCAAAAAGAGACATGTACCACAATGTTCATTGCAGCACTATTTACAATAGCCAGGACATGGAAGCAACCTAAATGCCCACTGACAGATGAATGGGTAAAGTAGATGTGGCACATATATGCAATAGAATATTACTCAGCCATAAAAAGAAACGAAATTGAGTTATTTGTAGTGAGGTGGATGGACCTAGAGTCTGTCATACAGAGTGAAGTAAGTTAGGAAGAGAAAAACCAATACTGTATGCTAACACATATACATGGAATCTAAATAATATGGTACTGATGAACTTGGTGGCAGGGCAGGAATAAAGACGCAGACATAGAGAATGGGCTTGAGGACACAGGGTAGGGGGGAAGGGGAAGCTGGGGCAAAGTGATAGTACCACTGACATATGTACACTACCAAATGTAAAATAGCTAGTGAGAAGCAGCTGCATAGCACAGGGAGATCAGCTCGTGCTTTGTGACCACCTAGAGAGGTGGGATAGGGAGGGTGGGAGGGAGACGCAAGAGGGAGGGGATATGGGGATATATGTATGCATGTGGCTGATTCACTTTGTTGTACAACAGAAACTAACACAGCTTTGTGAAGCAATTATACTCCAATAAACATGTATTAAAAAAAATAATGCCACAGGGACATATTTGTACATAGATTTTTTTTTTCCTGTATGTAGTAGTGTTTAGTACAGCTTTTCGGAGATGGAATTATTGAAATTCCAGGTGGAATTACCAGGTCACAGAAGTCTTGTTGGTGTTGTCAAGGAGCTCTCCAAACGCAGCATTGATTCAAGCCCCACCAGACAGTGTGCTTGTAGCCACCCACCCTAGTCAGCTTTGGCTGTTTTAATTTAAAAGCCTGTTTTTCAGGGACTCCCCTGGCGGTCCAGTGGTTAAGACTCCACCCTTCCAACACAGAGGGTGTGGGTTCGATCCCTGGTTGGGGAACTAAGATCTCACGTGCTGTGCAGCCAATAAATAAATGAACCTTAAAAAAATAAATAAAAACCTGTTTCTTAGTTGATAGGTGAACATGGCGACCTGGCTTTAATCTTTGGTTACTTTCGAGGTCGCCATGTATGGGAGGAGTCCAGTCGCTGGCCTGTGCACAGAGGACAGGGGACTGGAGCGGGGGGTGGGGGGGGGGGGGGGTGCTTGTTTCCTGCACGTTTGAAGAGGGAGGGTCAGGTGGGTGACAGTACATCCTCATTTAACTCTACTTGTTCGCAGATGACCCCAGCCAGGTGACATGTCTCACAGGACGGGACTTCTCCGCCGGACCAAGGCAGGGAGCCCATTAAGAGGCCAGAGGCAGGGTCCAGGCCAGACCTGAGCTGAGGCTGCAGAGTGAGGGTCTCAGCGGGGGACCTCTTGCCCCCAGGGGACATTTCAGTGGCCAAGATGCTTTTGGTTGTTAGACTTGGCAGGGGTGAGGGTGCTCCTGTCCCCTGGGGGTGGAGTGAGGGTGAGGCGGGCTGTTTTCTTTGGGGGGCCTTTCCGGTCTTGCTGGTGGATTGGGGGTGGGGTGAGGAAAGAGGCATGGGCCGTGACTCCTCGGGTTTGGTCCGAGGCCTGAGTGAAGTCCTGAGCCAAGGAGGGGCCAGTGGGAAGAGACGGAGACAGGGTTGGACAGGAAAAAATGAAGAGTAAGGCTTTGGATGTGCTCAAGTTGTCAAAGAGGCTATGAGTTTGGAGCTTGGGGGAGAGGCTGGGGCGAGCACAGGGGTTTAGGAAGATTCATTGATCATTCTTGCCTGGAGAGGCAGTTTACTACCTGCCTTTGACAGCTGAGGACCGAGGTCTGGAAGAGGTAGGGTGACTTGGAAGGCCTAGGTTCCAGGCTTCGGGGCTGATTTGGGGGATCCTCTGAAATCGTGTGCAGGCTTTTATAGGCGGGTGCATTTTACTGGGGAGAACGTCCCCAGTGTTTGCAGTGGATGTTCAAATGGACCTGGGATCCCCAAATGAAAAGTGCCTTAAGGTGTCCTGAGACCCCACGGGGGTCTCATTTCCTGCTGCGTCTGCTGAGCACGGTGACCAGGGAGCTGCTTCAGCCTGGGAGCAGGAAAGGCTCTGGCTTTGGGGCCGCGGTGTGCTGGGTCCCGGGCCCCTCTCTCTGCAGGAGGCTGGCCAGGCCGGAAGCCTGGGGAGGAGCAGTTTTCTCCACTTGTGTGGAGAGCAGGAAGCGTGTGTGTGAGGCCTTGATAAGCACAGAGGCCGCAGCTGCCGGCACAGGTTGGTGGGGATGGCCCAGCTCTCGGGGTGCTGCCTGGGCCGGGGTGTGGCACCCAGTGCCCAGGCCTCCGTGAGTGAGCCGGTGAGGAGGTGGCCTTATTCCAGGGTGGAGGCTTGAGGGGGGAAGATAGTCCATACCCGCCGGCCAAACACAGCCTTGGAGCTTCTCCAGGATTCAGTCTTGTGGCGGATCGTGTGATGATAAGTCACCCATCCCTTTAACAGTGGGTTTTAAATTGTGCAGGAAAGATTACTTTATACGAACGCGCCCGTGACCCTGCACCACGTACCCGCCCTACGTTTTCCCGAGGACTTTTCTGGCCCCGCAGGACACGCTTACATACGGATGTGGATAATCGTATATATGTGCAGTTTTTGTTGGCTTTTTTCTTCTTAGTAGCATTTTTTATTGTGCTAAGCATACACGACATGGAATTTGCCGTTTTGGCCTTTTCTTCGTGTGCATTTCCGTGGCGTGGCGGGCACTCGCGTTGCCTTGCATCTTTGGTGGCATTTCTGTGGCCTCTGTGGCTGTAAAGTTTTCCATGGCGTGGATGCGTCATCGTTTCTACTTTATTTCCATCGTTTTGTGTTTGATGGCTTTCAGGGTTTTTTGTTTTTTTCTGCTCCAGAAACCACCTTTATGCCAAGGAAATGATTTAAAAGAAAAAATGGGTAACTCTGCAGGTATTTCAGGAAGGGCTCTGGGGGCCGAGTGTCTGTCTGTGTTTACGGCTGTTGAATCTTGTCGCCCATCTGCTCCCCAAGGACCGGGTGAGCGTGTGGTCTTGCGACCCTGAGCCCCCACCCTTTCCCGAGTCCTCGCCGACGCCACTCTGCTCTCTGTTGTGGCCGTCGATGCCTCATCCAGCAGGCTGTCCTTCCTGGGGCAGCGGTGTCCTCCCTCTGGTCCGTTGGTCAGACAGCTGGTTACTCAGGCTCACTCTGTACCTTTAATGAAACGAGCAAGTTACGCTGTGTTTCACTTGGGGAGAACCCGGCCCGCGGCTTCCCTGGAAGTGAATTCTGTCAGGGCCCACATGGCCCTTCCTGTGGCCCTTCCTGTGGCTGTGGTCTACACTGGGCATCAGATACGTCCGGTGACTGTATGGAGGACCACCCTGTGTTTCCTGGTGACCAGCACTGCATGTGACATTCTGGTGGCGGACAGAGGCGTCCATTGGCGGAACTACGTTGAACTCCCGAGGGTCTTGGAGGGGCGGTCCGTCCCCCCGGCACGTTGACTGCCCCGGCCTTCCGGTGCTGGGGGGCCACCGGGGAAGCCAGGGTGGAGGGGGTGAGTCCGCTTTCAGCCTGGGGGCCGACAGGAGGCCGTGCCCTGCGGGTGGCGAGGGTTACCGTGGGGCCGTTTTCGGGGAGCACGCTCTCTGGACGAAGGCTTGTCCTCGGGACGATGGGCTTGGCGCCTAACGCCGGGGGGCAGCTCGTGCCATCCCGGAGCCGTGGAAGGCTGGAGCCGCGGAGGCGGTTGCTGGAGCGTTGGGTGGGCCGGAGGCCGGGGTGGGCGGGAGGCCGTCTGGAGGTGGCAGGGCGCGGGGACCGGTGGTCCAGGCTGTAGTCTGGGTGTGTTCTGGCGGCTCCCGTTCTGCAGCGAAGAGAGGCCCCGGGGAGGGTGTGCGAGCGAGGGGACAAGAGGCGTGTGGGAAGTCTCTGTGCCTCCCTGTGATGTTTGCTGTGAACCTATAACTACTCAGGGAAACCAAGTCTTTGAAATTAAAAAGGAAAAGAAAGTGGGTGCCCCCATGCCTTTGGCCCCGATGGTTTCTTCCCTGGTCGTCGCGATGTCTGCTTCACTGAGGGGCACTGGGAAGGTGGAATGAGGAGGGTTTGCAGAGCAGCTGGGGTGCGGGGGCTGGGGTTCCCAGGGTTCTGAGTGCGGGTGGGAGGGTCCTGGGCGCTCTTAGACCGGGCAGCCGGTCCCAAGGTCTGCTGGAGGGTGGTGGAGGCAGCGAGCTTTGCGGGAGGCTGAGGCTGGGGGTGCAGGGGTGGCTGGAGACACTGGTGGCCGGGGTCCTCCCCAGGCCCAGACGGGCCTCAGAGCACCAACCAGCGCTTCGAGGGAATGACAGCCACCACTGATACGCTACTATTGACTAAAGTCCGCGGCGCCCCTGAGGGTTCGCTCTTGGTGAACATTCTGTGGGTTTGGACAAACCTATGACATGTTTCCATCATCATAGCGTCACGCAGAGTAGCCACTGCCCTAAAAATCCCCTTTGCTCCACCTGTTCGCCCCTCCCCCCCGCCCCCCCCCAGCCCCCAGCAACCCCTGATCCTTTCACTGTCTCCATAGTTTTCGCCTTTTCTAGCTACAGCGTTTAGCCTTTCCAGACTGGCTTCTTTCAGTTAGTGATACATACTTAAGCTTCCTCCAGGTCTTCTCATGACTTAATAATAGCGCATTTATTTTTATTGCTGAATAATGTTCCATCGTCTGGATGGACCCCAGTTTATGTATCGATCATCTGCTGAGCGACGTCTTGGTTGTTTCCAAGTTTTAGCAATTGTGAATGAAGCTGCTATACAGGTCCGTGTAGGTTTTTTTTTTTTTTTCGGTGTAGGTTTTTATGTGATGTAAGTTTTAACTCATTTTGATAAATACCAGGAGTGCAATTGCTGGGTTGCATGAAGACAGACACGAGATTGTCTTCCAGGGTGGCTGCACCAGGAGTTCCCCGGTCGTCCAGAGGTCAGGACTCCACGCTGTCCCCGCCGAGGGCCCGGGTTCAATCCTTTGTCGGGGAACTCGGATCCCACGAGCCGTGTGGCACGGCAAAAAAAACAAGACAAAATAAGACAAAAACAAACAAACAAAAAACAAAGTGGCGGTGCCATTGTGCATCCCCACCAGCCACGGATGAGGTTCCTGCCCCTCCACACCCTCGCCAGCCTTTGGTGTCGTCACCGTCTGGATTTTGGCTGTCCCGATAGGTGTGTAGTGGTGCCTCATTGCTGTTTTTTTTTGTTTGTTTTTTTTTGCGGTACGCGGGCCTCTCGCTGTTGTGGCCTCTCCGGCTGCGGAGCACAGGCTCCGGACGCGCAGGCTCAGCGGCCATGGCTCACGGGCCCAGCCGCTCCGCGGCATGTGGGATCTTCCCGGACCGGGGCACGAACCCGCGTCCCCTGCATCGGCAGGCGGACTCCCAACCACTGCGCCACCAGGGAAGCCCCTCATTGCTGTTTTAATTCATGTTTCCCTGAAGACATATGAGGTGGAGCATCTTTCCTGTGCTTATTTGCCATCTGGGGATCTTCCTTGGTGGCGTGTCCAGATCTTTTGCCTGTTTTCCAATGGGGTGGTTTCTTATTGTTGAGTTTTAAGAGCTTTTTGTACATTTTGCATACAAGTCCTTTTTTAGACATATGTGTTTCGCAAATATTCTCTCCCAGTTCATGGCTTCTCTTTTCATTCTCTTGACTATATATAATTTTTTTTTTTTTTTTTGGCCGCGCCGTGCGGCTTGCAGGATCTTAGTTCCCCGACTGGGGATTAACCCAGGCCCCGGCAGTGAAAGCACAGAGTCCCAACCCCTGGACCATCAGGGAATTCCCTGACTAGATATAATTTTGAATCCTGCTTTTTGGTGTTTTAAACCAAACTTTATATGATTACTAAATATATTAAAAGTATGATTTAATGGTGCAGCATATCCTGTTACATAGATGTTTCTAACTTGGTTTAAGCAATCTCTTTTTTTTTTTTTTGCGGTATGCAGGCCTCTCACTGCTGTGGCCTCTCCCGTTGCGGAGCACAGGCTCCGGACGCGCAGGCTCAGTGGCCATGGCTCACGGGCCCAGCCGCTCTGCGGCATGTGGGATCTTCCCAGACTGGGGCACGAACCCGTGTCCCCTGCATCGGCAGGCGGACTCCCAACCACTGCGCCACTGGGGAAGCCCTAAGCAATCTCTTATTGTTGCTTGTTGGATTAAAAAATTTTTTTAAGCACCGCAAGGGCCATTCTGGTACAGATATATTTTTGATGTCTCTCATTGTTTCCTTAGGTTGTATTTTAAGAAATAGGATTATGAAGCTCAGAGCACCCACTGATAGTTATACCAGTTCTCCCAAAAGGTTTCATTCATTCATTCATTCATCTCACCAATACTTACTGAACACTTGCTCTGTGCCGGGCGCTGTTCCAGGTGCTGAGGACGTGGTGGTGAGCTCCCTGGGAAGCACAGCGTTCCCCATCCGAGCTTGTGTGACAGCGGGGCCGTGACTGGGGAGGACACGGCATCTGCCTTGTGTTCATCCGGTCACATCGGAGATCCTGGGAAGGTGTGTGTAAATCAGAACTTTAGAATTTGAGAATGAAGTACCCAGTGCAACATGTTATTTCAAGGGGTCCCAGGATGAGTTTAAGTCTTTTTCTCACTCAGAAACCGAATCCTTTGACTATAACCCAATGAAGTTACAAATTATTAATAAAAAGGTAGCCAGAAAAATCCAGAAAGAGCCAGAAGCCTCTGCATACATTTGGAAATCAATAGTGAGCTTTTGCTCGGCTTATCAGTTAAAGATTGTCACGATAAAAAATGAGGAAACATTTAGGCTGAGTGACAATAAGAGCGTTGCGTGTCAGAACATGTGGAATGCAGCAAAATTGGTACTTAGGGAAAATTTATAGCTTCATTAGAAAATCAGATGATAAATTAACGAGCCGTGTGTCGTAGTTTCCTCGGGTGCCATACAGTTCTGGAAGCCGGAAGCCCCAGATCAACGCTTTGTCAGGGGTGGTCACTTCTGGGGGCTCTGACGGGGGGCGGGGTCCGCCGCAGCCCCCCTCCAGCTTCTGGGGGCTGCCCTTTACTGGCAGACGCATCACCAGACTGCCCCTGTGTTCGGCCCTGTGTGTCTGTGTCCAAACTTCCTCTTTTTATAAGGACACCCATCGTTGGATTAGGGCCACTCTAATCCAGGATGACCTTGTCTTAACTTGATTGTATCTGTGAAGAGTTATTTCCAAATAAAACCACTCTCTGAGGTTCTGGGTAGACATGAATTTTTGAGGGACCCTTTTCAACCTACTGCGCAGGTGCCACCTGAGAAGCCAGGAATAGAGGAGGAAAGCAAGACAGAAACGAGGAAAAATTATAAGGGTAAAAGCAGAAGTTAATGAAGCAGAAATCGAAGAAATAGCAGACAATAAAATCAGAGTCTGACTCCGAAGAGATGGATGAAACAAACATTGGAGAGGGCTGCCACGTCATGAAGAGACACACAAACTGTAATTTGCCACAGGTTGGGGAGGAGGGGGGCAAGGGGTGAGCTCAGAACTGCCCACGTCCCCTGGTTCAGCTCTTCTCATCTGGGTGGACTCAGGAGGCATCTCCTCCAGGAAGCCCTCTTGGACTCCTCCTTGCTGAGGATGGTCTAAGAGCCTGCCACTGCTGGTGCAGCCCCTTGTACCTGGTCCTTTGGTGGTGCTCACCCGTTGTCTTGCTGTGACCACCATCTCTGTCCTGTTTGAGCTCTAACAGTAACCTCCTTCATGAAAGAACTATGCCTTTTTCCCTGTTGCATTTTCTGTCTGAGGCCTGGTATACAGAAGGTGCTCAATAAATGATCGAAGCTCTGTGCTTCTCTTCTTGCCTTGCCGCTGGGTGGCTGGGTGCCCTGGACACGTCCCTCACCCTAGGAATCCCCTACGCGGGACGTCCCTCACCCTAGGAATCCCCTACGAGGGATGGGGCAGCCGGTGTCCTTGCCCAGCCAGAGAGGGAGGGGAGCAGAGGGGAGGGATTCCACTGTCCCAGGCTCCCAGGCGTGTGTGCTGTTGTGTGGGGGGGGTCAGCTCAGTTCTGGAAAGTCTCCCTAGACCCCCCTCCGTGTTGTCTCTTCTCAGGCTGGAAGCCTGCATTTCACCCCTCGCGTAGTAGAACGTGGTCAGAAGGTGATGAAGCACGTCGTTCATGGCCCAGGAGCTCTGGGTCCCGAGGGCAGGACGGGGACGGTCCCTGGAGCTGCCTTACGCGTTTCGGGGCAGATTCTGGCCGCAGAGCTTTCTGGAAACACTGTTCCCACACTCTTGTTATGAAGATTCCTTTGGCCTGATCGCCTGTCCTGACCCCGTGCCCTCTACCATTCACAGCCAAGACAACTCAGCAGCATGAAAACAGGAGGCAGGAAAGGGGAGCTCTGAGAATTAGAGGTTTTCCTGGAATCTCCCGGGGTGGGAGAGGGATGCCATCCAGAAATAACGGGCTGGCGTGGTCGAGGCAGAGCCTGGGGGCGGTCATCCCACTGCGCCCTGGGGGGCCCTGGCTCCCGGCGCACCCCCCCCCCCCCCCCCCCGTGTCCTCTCAAAATCCCCTGAAGTGGCTTCGTGTTTTGAACCACCTGTATCCTGCCTCATTTGACCCTTTGCCGCCAGAGACGGAAAATCATCTCCGTGCCAGGACAGGGCTGCTTACTGGTCCAAGAAAACAAGGCCTGGGTTGCGGCTTTCTTGAAGACAAATGGCTTCTGGTGGCTGCACAGGGAGCCTGGGGTCCTCACCGTGACTGCGGACCCTGGGTCAGCCACTGTCTGTAGGGTCTGTGGGCCATTCCCAAGGCTAGGTCGCTCCGTCATCTCGAAGTCAGTGTGTCCAGAACCCAACTCAACGTCGGCCAGATCAAAACCAAATCAATACACAGAAAGTGGCAAAGGGTGTTGGGGGATGGCACTGCTGCTGGGAGCGGCTGGCGGAGAGCGCTGGGAGGTTCTTCACCAAGCTGAGCACGAGCCCCCGTGGGACCCAGCATTCCTGCCCCAGGGGTATCCCCAAGAATTGCACACGGCACCGAGACGCACACGTGCACCCTCACGTCCATGGCAGCGCTACTCACAGCAGCCAAAGGATGGAGCCAGCCCATGTCCACCAGCTCACTAATGGAGCATCGAGATGTGACACCGCGGAGTACGATTCAGCCACCAAAAGGAGAGACGTGCTGACACCTGCCACAACGTGGGTGCTCCTTGAAGACAGTGTGCCGAGTGGGAGAAGTCTGACACGGGAGGGCACGTACCGTCTGATTCTGTCCGTGGCCATGTCCAGAATGGGCGGATCCACGGAGGCAGAAGGTAGGTTGGTGGGTGCTAGGCCTGGGTGGAGGGCATGGAGGAGCTGCCAGCGGGGTACCTGGGTGTTTTGGGGTGATGAAACGTTTGGATCTAGCTGTTAGAGAGGTTTGCGTAACATTGTGGATGTACCGAATGCCACAGGCTTGCATACGTTAAAATGGCTGATTGTTAATTTTATGTTGTGCGAACTTTACCTCAACTGAAGAGAAGTCCCCTCGTTTGCTGAGACAAGCGCCTGTCGGCTCCCTCGCTTCTACGGGAAGCCTGGGGTCGTTTCCTCCCGACCTCACCTTCATCACTGCCCACGTCTCTGCCCCGTGTCACCGTCACCTCCGAGCCTGGGCACTCCCACATGGCCTGACCTTCCGGACGTCCTTTGGTGGCCCGGGGCCTCTGCTGGTTCCTCTCTCCTGCGCGCTGGCAGAGCCCCGGTGTCACTATAAACAGTTTACGCTGCAGTGCAGGGGCCTTTCCCACTCATGTCTCCCAGATCCCGCTTTAAGACCCCACTGACTCATTTTTGTATATATTACTGTTCTTTTTTTTTTTTTTTTTTCTGGCCACACGGCTTGTGGGATCTTAGTTCCCCCAAACAGGGATTGAACCCGGGCCCTCGGCAGTGAGAGCTCGGAGTCCTAATCACTGGACCACCAGGGAATTCCCTTACTGTTCTTATTTTTAATAATTTCTAAGAGCAAAGGCCCAGAGTCTCTCACTTGAGATGCAACTGACATTTCTATTGATAGTGAAAATTCGTGGTTTACAAGAACAGTCAGTGACGTTTGTAATGATTTCCATAAAAGTGGGAGTCTTACTGACAGTCTTAACTTTGAGTAGAATTAACGTACAATGTAAATAACACATTTCCGGCGTGTCACCCAGTAATTCACGAAGGGTGGGAAATAACCCAGTGACTCCTGGCTCCAGGGAGATGTTGGCGCTGGTCTCAGAAAGGATGAGAATGACTGTTGTCACGGTAACAGAGGAGTGGCGAGGTGAGTACTTGGAAGGCAGTTCTGGGGCGATCGGTGGTTGCTGGTGTGTCCAGAGCTGACCCTCAGGGAAACCCCTCCTTCCCGCCCACGAGGCACCTGGGGCTGTTCCTCAGCCTTGGAAGCGTTGGGTGTTGGATGAAGACCCTGTACATGTTGGCGTGAGTCGGAGCTGCTCTCCTGGCTTTGGCTGTTGTGTAGGGTCGTGTGTAGGTGCAAGAGCTTATAGAGCTGGTACCTCCTGTGACCATCCGGGGCCGTGTGCTGGGAAGCCCGGTCCCATCCAGGGACCAGCTGGTCGCCAGGTTGCTCTGGGGCAGTGGAGCTGGAGGGTCGGCTGTGGGAGACCCCGTCACTCCATGTACCTTTGCACTTTTTGGGTTTTGCGTCCTCTGTGTGTAAACAGAGTTTTTAAAAAGCAGTAATGAAAAGCGCGGGAAGAAGATGAGAGGTTTGCTTCCCTGTTCCGCGCCCACCTCCTGTTTCCTGCACGTTGGTGAGCAGAGCGGGGGCACTTCCTGCCCTCGGGTGAACCGGTGGGGCTGGGGGGCCTCAGAGGCTCGCCGGGGCCTTGGACCCGGTCGGCTGAGCTCTGGGGTCTGGTAGCAACTTTGACACGTTGCTCAAAGTGTGAAGGAACAGAAAGCCTTCTGGAGCCAGGGCTCTGTGGCCGGCAGGGCTGTGGGCTGGGAAGAGGTGGGCTTGGAGGTAGCCTTGAAGTCCAGGGAGGCGGGTCGGGCGGGCCCGGCTGGGACGCGCTGGGTCCCCGGCCTTCCTGGGACCCCGTGACCTCCCGGGACGGACTCTGGGGTTCTGCCGAGATGGCCTCTCTTCTCACCCGCTCTGCGTTGTCCCCCCTCCAGGAAGAAAACCGACAGATCCTGGCGCAGCAGAAGTCAGCCTCCCAGTCGGACTCGCACGATGAGGAAGTGTCCCCGTTGCCGCCCAACCCGGTGGTGCAAGCCCGGCACCGGCGTGGGGGAGTGAGCGCCGAGGTGTACACAGAGGAGGATGCCGTGTCCTACGTGCGGAAGGTGGGCCTCGACCCCCCTCCCCCACCCCGCCCTGCATCCCAGCCCGCATCCCAGGCGTTGGGGCCTTGGCCTCCCTTCTTCTTCCAGAAGGTCGTCGTGGTCCCCGCTGGCCTGAGCCCGGTGCGCACCTGCCTGAGGCTCTCTTGGGGCCACCCCACCCCCATTGTTCTGTGACCCCAGTAGGCTGGGGACAGGGCGGGATGGCCAGGTCGTGGGGTGTGGGAGGAGGAGCCCCGTGTCCAGGGCCTCGTGGGTCCTGTTCTCCTGGCTTCACCCTCGAGGTTGGACCCCAGCCTCAGAGCCGCCTGGGGGTAGCCCGCCCCCGCCCTGGACGTCACCCTTCCTCTCTCTCTGGCCCTCCTGCTGAGCAGGGCACACCTTTGTCAGGGGCCTCCCCGATGTGAGAGCACTGGTGGCTGCGTGTGCCCCTGAGCCCTGCCTTGGACATGCCTGCCATTCCATCTTATGCATTTCTACAGCCAGCTTTAGTCTTTAAAAAGATTCTTTTTATTTTTACTTTTTGACCTATTACAAACATTTATTTTATAATATGGCAAAATGTGCGTAGTAGAATTGACGTCTGTGTCAGCTCAAGCTGCCGTAACAAAAGACTGGCGGCTTAAACAACTGACATTTACCCTCTCACAGTCTCTAGGCTGGGAGCCCAAGATCCAGGTGCCGGCAGGGTGGGTTCCTGGTGAGAACCCTCTTCTCTTCCTGGCCCCCAGGCGGCCGCCTTCTCGCCTGTTCTCACGTGGCGGGGGGGTGGGGAGCGCAAGATCTTTGGGTCTCGACTTACGAGGGTGCGGATCCTGTCTTGGGGGCCCACCTAACCCCAGTCACCTCCCGAGGCCCCATCACTAAACACCTTACCATGGGGGCTAGGGCTTCGACACGTGAATTTGGGGACAGTTGGGCAACAGCACCTCTTTAACCATGTTTAGCATCCAGGTCACATTCTCACCATTGTGCCACGGTCACCGCCGTCATCTCCAGAATGTTTTCATCTTGCAAATCTGAACCTCTGTCCCCATGAAACAACCATGCCCAGTCCCTCCCTGGTACTGAGTCCTTTTATAATCAGGGAACAAAACCAGTAAGAGTGCAGCTTAAAAGCCCACCGTCCAGCCCGGAGGAGATCCCCAGACAAACCCAGACAAAGGGACGTTCTGCAAAATCACTGCCAGTCGTCCTCTGAGAAACTGTCACAGACCAGAGGGGCTGAAGGGCCACGGCGACTGCATGTGGCCTGGGTGGGATCTGGGTAAAACCAAGGAAACAGGACAGACATGTGGCTTTAGCTGCTAGGATGGCGCCCAGCTGGTTCCCTAAGTGTGACGTGTCACCACAGTAACCCAGGGTGTTACAGGAGGGGAGGGGTGCAGCGTGTAGGAAGAGACCCTCCTCTCGAGGCCTGCACGTCCGAGCTGTTACACAGTTGCTGGAGCTGGAGTGTCACCACAGTAACCCAGGGTGTTGCAGGAGGGGAGGGGGTGCAGCGTGTAGGAAGAGACCTTCCTCTCGAGGCCTGCACGTCCGAGCTGTTACACAGTTGCTGGAGCTGGGGTGGCTTTTCAGGGGCTCCATCCTGCCCCTCAGGGATCCCTTTGTAAAGGGTTCCATGGTTTTAGATGCGGCGTAACCACATGCGGGGTCCCGACATCACCACCCGCCCCCAGCCTGGAAGAGATTTCGGGGCAGCTGAGCACGAGGTTGGGGTCACGTGCCGGTGCAGACAGCCTCCCCTCGGTGTCTTTTGAGGGAGGAATCTTGGCGTTGGAAATACCAGTGCTGGTCGTCAGCTGGGCGTTGATTCACTGGACACACCTCGAGCTTTCCAGGCTGGTCTCAGCGGGCGTGGGGATGACTTTTTACCCACATTTTAGCCAACAAGGTCCAGGCCCTTACCTACCCCTTCCATAACCACCTGAAAGGGTGGAGCCAGCCTTGGGTCAAGGTATCTTTTTTTTTTTCCAGTTTTCAAATATTTCAACAAGTATTTGTTACCTAAAAAAAGCCAGTGGAGTAAAGAAATAAAAACAAAAGACATAATAATCCAAGGGCCTGGAGGCCTTGTAGCATCTTTTTTTTTTTTTTTTTGCGGTACGCAGGCCCCTCACTGTTGTGGCCTCTCCCATTGCGGAGCACAGGCTCCGGACGCGCAGGCTCAGCGGCCATGGCTCACGGGCCCAGCCGCTCCGCGGCATGTGGGATCCTCCCGGACCGGGGCACGAACCCGCATCCCCTGCATCGGCAGGCGGACTCCCAACCACTGTGCCACCAGGGAAGCCCCCTTGTAGCATCTTTTACAGGCTCTGAAGCCCACCGGCATCTGTCTACCAAGACCCCGAGTTCTGGACGATACGCCAATTCTCAGGTCACTCTGGGCCCCTTGTCTCTTCTTTATTTTTCAGATTTCCAAAAATTGTGACATGCAGCTAGCATTTCAAGATTTCTGTCTACCCTCACTGGTAATAACACCTTGAAGGCTGAGTGGCCCGATTTCTCGGGGTCAAGGAAGGGCCCAAGGGGCTAGCTGGGTCCAGGCCCTGGTCCAGGGTGCCCACAGGTCTGACTTTCCTGGGCTTCCCCGCAGGTCATCCCCAAGGACTACAAGACTATGACGGCACTGGCCAAAGCCATCTCCAAGAACGTGCTCTTCGCTCACCTGGACGACAACGAGAGAAGGTAGGTGCGGGAATGGGGCTGGTGGGATGTCCAACTCCAGGGGACACGGGTCAGTTTTGGAAGCACGGGCTCATGGGGCAGGGGTGGCCTCTAGAAATTTAGCGCTGTGTACACTTGGGCTGCCGCCTCAAATCTGGGTTGGGATCCAAAGTGCCCGCAGGCCAACCTTGTCACGGCAAGACTTCTCTTCTGCTTGCAGAGGGCCTGCCGTGCCCGAGCTGAACTCACTGCCTCGTGGGCTTACGGGTGAAATGCACGTCTGTCCGCGGAGCACGGGGTCCTGAGGGAGGGTGACTGAGCTGGGGTGGCGCTCAGCACGGGCTGGAAGGGCCTCAGGGGTGGATGTGGGGTGGGGGCGAGAGTTACTCCAGGGAGGGGCCTGGGGGCAGTGAAGGGGCTGGGATGCTCTGCTTGGCAATGGCGAGCATGTAAATAATTGGGAAAACTGGAAAACGTTAAGCCACAAAGCAAAAATAATCACTGGGAATGTTTTGGGGGCAGTCCTTCAGGATTTAATCTATGCACATACCGTAACCCTGTATTGTCACAAAACGGAATGACGTTCTCCGTAGTTTGTCGCACTTGAGAGGTGGTGAGCGTCTCTCTTTGTCAGTAGAGGCTTTCGTGGTCTGTGGTCCCCGTTTCTATAGGGTTGTGTGATGTGGCTGCTCTCCTGCCGTGGCTGTTTGCGTTTTTTATGATAAACAGCATTTTGATGACATGCCCATACTCGTATGCTCGTCGGGAGTATCTGTCTGTTTCTTTAAGATAAACTCCTCGACGTGGATCAATGGGTAAATGATGTTTGAAAAAAATTTTTTTTTTCTGTTCTTGGCAAACGGTGATTCTTCATTAGAATAACCGAGCACATTTTGAGAACAGTCCATGCGAGATGTGCAGATGACATACAGATACGCGGAGTGAAGGGAGAAGAGGCCACTTTGTGTCCCCCTCCCCACAGTGACCACCAGCCGTGGCCTGGACTGGCCCCTCCAGGCCGTTCTCCGCGTGCGTATCATGTGGAAACAGGTGGGACACACACACCTTCCGTGGCGCGGGCCGGGGGCCTCCCGTGTGGCCACTGTGCGGTGGCTGTGGACGTGCAGCTCCACCAAGGGACGGGTTGGTTTGTCCACCGCTCCCCTTGCCCAAGTCCCTGTGGACGTTTCTAGTTTCCCATGGTGCGGGGTCTCAGTGAAGAGCGAGGAATGGTGCTTCTGCAGGATAGGGTGGCTGGCATGCCAGTGTGGGTTTTTAGGCTTTTGATACGTTGTGTTGGCTGGTCCCAGGAGGGCCGCAGGGACATCCAGAGGACCTGCAATCGGGGGTGGTCCCTCCTCGCCCGCAGCGTACTTCCCAGGCGGGGTGGCTGTGATCCAGGCTGAGGTGGAGATGCCCTGTCTGCAGAAGCCCGTGGCACGGGGCAGGGGCGGGGCTGGCCGGTCCTCCGTCTTGGACCCATCCGTCCGTGCCCGCTCCCTGGGGGAGTCAGCCTCACCACGCCCTCTGCTCTCCAGCACTTGCCGGCTCCTGGTGGATCCACGGAAGGTGGACACGTGTGAGACACCTCGCGGTCGCCCTCCCCCATCTCCCTCTGCTGAGTTGGCTTCCCCTGCCCCGGACACACCGGGTACGATCGCCTTATTTCACGTTTGAGGAGAGAGGGTGTCGTTTCTCTGATTACTGGTGACACTTTGCTCAGTTCATGGCCTTGGAAGCTGCTCAGTGGTTCACTGGCCTGGACTCTTCTGCCCAGAACAAAAGGGTTTGGACTCAGAATCACAGTGCTTTTCAGCAGGTCACACCCTTTCATGGCCCCTTCCAGCTCCCAGGTAGCAGCAGGTTCAGAAAGTCTTAGCTTAGGGCCAGCCTGGCCGAGGCAGCTGAGCTGGACTCCCTCTCTGGGCCGTTCCGGGTGTGTGTGTCTAGGAAACGTATGCTGGAGTCCTGCGCCCTTGGCCCTAAGTTCCCAGAGCCACACGGCTCCCTCTGCCTCAGACTTTACTGCATCCGAGAGCCAGGTGGACAAGAAGTGGAGGAAGCAGATGGTTGGATTAAGATTCCTCTTTTCCAGGCTGGATTGGAAAGAAAGCTTTCACACGGGAAGCGTCTGCTTTAGATCTTTTGTTTTGCACAGAGGAAAACTCACTTTCCAGATCGAAGCCCGCACAGGCTCCCGTTTCTGGCTACGGCTTCTAAAGAGACGGGCTGACGGTTCAGGAAGCGGGTTCCAGAGGCCGTGGGCAGGGAGACGCTGTCCCCTGACCTTCCACGTGACATCTCCCGGTGCGGCATCCAGGGCCTTTGCTTCTCTCAGTGCGCTGGACGCTGGGCTTCGCAGCTTTGTCTCTGCTCAGTTGCGGTCTGGCGCGTGCCGCCCAGTTCTTTCCAAGTTTGCAGGGCGCCTGGTGAGCCTCGCTGTGGGTGCTGCCTGCTGCTCCCTCTGCTTCCTGGCATGAGTAGGGTACTAGAATATCCATGTGGGTGAATCCGTGCGGGAGAAGCCACGTGCTGCCCTATGATCCCTCCTGCTAAATGCAGGATTGGGACAAAAAGACCCCACGGTCTAGGGCTGGGTGCTTTCGCTCTTGTCAGTGTTTTCAGCTTGCGTGGAGCCGCATCCGCGGGGAGACAAGGCGAAGACTGTGTTCCAGCCCTTTGTTTTAAGAGAAGGTAATGCAGCGTGGCTGAGGGACAGAGCCCCTACCCCAGACTGCCGGGCCTCCTTCTGGGTGGGGCGGCGTTTCTAGTCGGCGTTTCTCGAAGGCTTTCTCTGGGTCTGTGCGGATACTTTGGAGCCTCAGTTTCCACTACCTAAATAAGAAGAGTGTCTCTTGGCCAAACCACAGCACCTGGCAGAGCCTCAGTTTTCTCAAGTGTCAAATGAGGGTAATAAAACCTACTTTGAGGCTTGCAGTGAGGATAGAGTGAGATACTGTCCGTGGGCGTATCATTACCATCATTATAATCACCTCCATCATCACCACCATCACCATCATCACCATCACCACCATCATCATCACCACCGTCATTACCATCACCACCATCATCATCACCACCGTCATTACCATCACCACCATCATCATCACCA
>NW_020837974.1:217399-305406 GCF_003676395.1 Aethalodelphis obliquidens | reverse complement strand
CACCATCTTCATCACCATCACCATCGTCACCATCATCACCATCATCACCACCATCGTCACCATCATCACCATCACCATCGTCATCATCACCATCACCACCATCTTCATCACCATCACCATCATTACCATCATCATCACCATCACCATCATCATCATCACCATCATCACCATTGTCACCACCATCACCATCATCACCATCACCATCATCATCTTTCTGGCCCTTCGACTTGTGGGTAGGGCTAAGTTAGTGGGCATCTCTCTGGATGCAGCTTTGCCCCTCTGAGGTTGGCTTGGCCATCAGATGGAGCCCATAGCCAGACCCCTCCGCCCTTCAGTGCTTAGTCTGAGGAAGGGGCTGGTTTGGCCCTGAGACCACTCCACAGTCATTCTTTGCTCCATCCTGGGCCTGAGGTAGGTAAATGGGCTACTCTGGGCCTCAGGACACAGCAGGAAGGACTCTGGGAGGCTGGCTTGTCGCCCTGTCTCAGTGAACAGTGAGGGGAGGGCCCTTGCCCCTTGCTCCAGGCCAAGCAGCACATGTCCGAGTTGGGGCTGGAGCGGGATGTCCTCGTGCCCTGGGCGGGCCCCTCCAGAGCCCTGCTGAAGAGTTGAGTAGTCCTGGGGAGGGTCCAGGTTGGGGGGCTGGCAGGTGTAGCCTCTTCACTTGGCTTCTGCTCTTGTGAGCAATAGCAGAGACTTTGTCCTTCCTGGGGACGCAGGGGCCCAAGCAGGCTCAGAAGGAAGCCACAGGATGCTCCAGAGCCCTGGCAGGTGCTGTGGATCCCAGCCTGTCCCCCGAGGGTGCACCAGGCCCGGGGGAGGGAGGTGGGGACCCTTGGGTTCCATCAGGTCCCTTCCCGGCTTGCCCGCCCACTCAGGGTGCCTGGAGACGGAGCGCCCATGGAAGCCAGAAGCGTGATGATTAGGAGGCCCTGCGTGTGTGCGTCAGGGGCAGGGTCCAGGCAGTCGCACTGCATTTCGGGCCCACGGCCGGGGCCTCGTTCCCGGAGCCGCCAGACGGCCGGGCGGACGGGCGGCAGTGAAGGAATCTCACCCTGGGGCGGCCTTGCTGGCAGCGGTTCGTGCTCCCTGCAGCTCTGATTAAGACAGGCCTCTGGCTGCACCCCTGGCCGCACAGCTGTCTGTCTCCGCCCACCCGCATGTCTCTGCAGTCTGTTATTCCACAAATTGGCTCGGGCCCCCGGGTGATGGGAAAAGCACACCCGTCTGCTGAATTCACAGTCAATGCAGGGAACAGACTCTGTTTCTCTGAGCCACTTCAGCCCCTCTTGCAGCCTGGCTCCAGCTTCGGGGTTTGCTGCCGACCTTTCAGGCAATACTAAAAACCAAGATTAGCATTTTGGAAAATGCAGGGCCTCATCCGAGGAGATGCTTAATGGGTTGGACTGGCAAAAAGTTTGATTTTCGTTTTGCACAAAGCCAGGCTCACTCTGGGCAGAGGAGACCTCCAGGTTCGCATGTCGTGGGCCGTGTGACCCTGCGGGGTCGGAGTCGTGTTCGGTGTGAGGCTGAGACCTGGGACCCTGGAGCCTGCGTCATGGCGAGCTCTGAGCCAGAGCCCGATCGCAGGCCTTGTCTGCATCTCGTTAGAACGGTGCTGGCCTCGTTGTGGCGGCTTTGGGCAGATGAAGCATGGAGGCACACGGAGCTCAAGCGAGCTGCCACGGCCACCCAGCTGGGCCCGGGGGAAGCTGGGATGTGAGCCTCGGCGGGGACGGGGCCGCCCTGGGCTGCCCTGCCTCCTGCCGTGCTTGCATCACCCAGCTCCCTAATCTCCTGTTAACCTCGCCCACGATCTCGCTTATTTGGTACTATAATGTTTTAAAACTTGTAGAGTTCGGTGGTGAGAGGTCTCCAGGGCGCTGCAGACACGTCTTCTCACACCAGCCGGTTCACTGTTGATGTCACCTGACAATCACCCCGTAACCTGATTGGAGACGCCCGCAGGCAGTGGGGTAACTGAGGCCAGGGAGGCGCGAAGAGGGGCCATTTCTCTAGAAAGGTGGGGCCCTCGAGATGGCCTTGCTGGTGAGCTGGCCCCCACCCCTCACAGTGCTGGCCCAGCCCCAGGATGGAGGACACCCGGGGCCCTGGCTTGGGTCCACGCTGGAGCCCTGGTCACTACAAGTAGGAAGTTGCCTGCCAGCCGGGTGTGGGGAATTCACCAGCTGGCCGGGGCCCAGCCAGCCTCTCCGCAGACACAGGTGCCCCCGCATGTATCAGATGGGGAAACTGAGGCTCAGAGAAGGCAGGTAATGGGCCAAGGTCACACAGGTTCTGGGGGGCAGCGACTGGTTTTCCTGAGGCAAAGTCCCGCGCCGCTCATGGCTCCGTTGGGTGAGAGCGCTAGTCACACAGACTTTGCTCTGTACTGCCAGAGCTTGGGTCCCTCCCAGCCCTACAGCAGCCCTGAGAGAGGGACGCGGCCGCCCCTCGTCCCGCAGAACGGGGGCCCTGGTTGAAGCGTCGTGCTGTCTCGTCGCTTCGGGACCCTGGACGCAGCCCCCCTCCCGTCGAGAGTCCTCCCGCGGGGGACCCATGTTTAAAAAGTGAGTCATCCTTTCCTGGGACGTGGGTGGTCCCACCGGCATCTGGTGGATGCTGGGGGTCCACAGAGGAGGAAAGGGTCTCGTGTCCCTTGGGGTCGGGGTGCTTGCTTCGCAGAACCAGTGACCTTTGAACCAGGTCTTGAAGGACAGGCAGGAGAGGGGTGGGGCAGGCGTTCGAGCGGCGGGGGCAGCACAGGCAAAGGACAGCGGGGCGAGAGGAGGCACAGAAAACAAGCTGGGCTGTGGCTGGTGGAGCGAGAGAGTGAGGCCGGTGAGCTGAATCTGGGTTGGGCCACGAACTCAGTGGAGAGCTGCCGCTTCATTAAACAGAAGTCCAAGAAGAAGCCAGGAAGGTGCGTGGTGTCTTCCCTGTGTGGACAGTTCCTGGGGCGTCTTCCCGGATGTGGTCTCACAGCGGCCCCGCAGCCCGGCCTGTTCCTCCTGGACCTCAGAGGGGCCGGCTTCACGTTCTGGAAGGGGTGGCAGGGAGGTGACCCTGCCTTCTGCTGGAGGGGTGTGTGTGTGTTCGTGGTGTGTGTATGTGGTATGGTGTGTGTGTGTTCGTGGTATGTGTGTGTGTATGTGGTGTGTGTGTGTGGTGTGTGTGTGTGTGTGTGTTCGTGGTGTGTGTGTAGTGCATGTGTGTATGTGGTATGGGGGGTGTGTGTGTGTGTGTGTGTTTCTTACTACCAAGGAGCTTTTTTTGTCTGGTGTCATGAAAAGCATTTCGGTGATTCTCAGGTTAAAAATGACCATTGTTTAGCGTCTGGTGCCGGGTGGGGGCGGGTATGTCCTTGGCTGCAACAGCAGCGGGAATGGTGTGACGAGCCACGGCTTCGGGACGTCAGTCATGGCCAGTCTGGTTTCTCCCTCCCTCCCGCCCCTGCCCCCGCCCTGGACCACTGGAGAGAAAGTTCAGCCGTCAGCTGGTTCCACCTGTAAATGTTTCAGTGCGAGACGCTCCTTTTTGTCTTGGCTTCCTGCCGTCACGGCCACCTCACATCCCGTAGGCGCGTGGGGGCGGCTTTCTCGCTAGGTCGTGTGCGGGCTGCTGTCTGCGGCTCTGTTTCTGCAATGGGTCCTGCCTGGGGGTCCGCATTCCCATCTGCTGAGGTGGGTCCCCTTCTTGGCACTTGAGGACACGGGTGGGAACAGCCAGGCCCCCCCCCCCCCGCCCCCTGACGGTCAGTGTTTTCTCGTTTCGCTGAGGATCCAGCCCACCCCACGTTGCATCTTGTGAGATGACAGCTGGTTCACGCGTGTCCTTCAGGAAATGCAACAGTTGCTAAGAGTCGGGCAAACAAAGATGCGCTTTGATTCCGGGAACAGCTGTGGGGAGGACACACCGTCTCTGTCAGCTGCTCCATCCTAATTCTCAGGCCGTCGGAAACGGAGCTCTTTAACCCTTTGGCTCCCTGGGCTCTTCCCACCCTGTAACTTCCTAGGTTTCTTGCCCCTCGACTGTGGACACAGGTCCTGGGATGTGGCGAGGCTGAGCCTGGCCGTCGGGGCCAGTGCTGGGGAGCAGGTGGGGAGATGCATACTGCTCTTCCGTCAGAGGAGACACAGCTCTGGGGACGCTGCTCCTGGGGGCAGGTGGACGTGGCCTCCACGGCCCTCGTGTGCTCGGAGGGGACCCTCGTCTCTCAGAGGCACGTGGGCCAGTTCCTGCTGCAGATCCCGCCACTCCTGTCCGCGTGGCCTTTGGCCCTGTGAGCAGCCATTCGCCCCATCTCGTGGCACCCAGTGGACCTGTGAGGTAGGGTTGTCCTCACCCCCAGTGCGAGGAGGAGGGACCCTTGCCCAGGGGGGCTCTCGTATGCCCAGAGGTGTCTCTGGACTCTGCGTCATAGGTGGCCGTTGGAGACGTGCCCCGTGGCGGAGGCCGTGCTTAGCCGTGCATCTCACAGGTGTGGCGTCTCCTTCACGGCACATCCTGCTCCAGGGGCCAGAGGTGTGCTGTGAACAGAGGTACCCTCCCCACCGTGGAGCTCCTTTCTCGGGGGAGAGATGAAGAGCCGACAAGTAAACAGCTGGAGGACACGGTGCGTGAGGTGGAGCAGGTTCTAGGGAGGAGTGGGGGATGGGGTGGCCTGGGAGGCCTTGTTCGGAAGGAGGTTCGAGGAGAAACCCGAGGGAAAGAGGAAGTAGACCAGGCAGGCAATTGGGGAAAGAGCATTCATGCAGCAGGGGTGCAGGTGCAAAGGCCCTGTGGTCAGGGGCATGCCTGGAATGTTCAAGAATCAGCAAAGAGGTCAGTGAGGCTAGAGCAGAGCCAGGAAAGAGGCCAGGAGTAGGCAGTGCGGACACAGACACAATGAGGCTGAACACATGGGGCCTTCTGGTTCACTGTGAGGGCTTCAGCTTCTGCTCTGAGATGGGAGCCTCTGGAAGGCTTGAGCGTATACCTAGCCTGTCAGGACTTCCACCTGAGTAGGGTCAGTCTAACCCTGTGTTCAGAGTAGAAGGTGTAGGGGACCAAGGAGAAGTAGAAAAACCAGTTGAGAGGTTGTTTTGCTAACCCAGGTGAGGTGATGGTGTCTTTAACCGGGGTGGTACCATTGGAGGTGGTCAGTGTTAGTAAGTCCTGAATACGTAAAGGAAGAGGCTGCGTCTAGCCTGGGATGGCTCAGTCCTGATGTTTGCCTGCAGTGCTGGGTCCCTGTCTTGGTTATGGGATTCCTTTTAGGCAACAGCAGTGACGATGGTGATGATGGTGATGGTGGTGATGGTGACGATGGTGATGGTGGTGGTGAAGATGGTGATGGTGATGATGAAGGTGGTGGTGGTGAGCACACCATGTTAGGTGTGTGTAGCTCATTTAACCTTTCAGCTGGCCTTCCTAGGAACCACCTGTGATGGGTGTTGTGGACTCTCCGGCACTCCTGCCCCGCCCCAGCTGTGTCGCACCACATGGTTTGGGCAGGGATGGAGTCCACTGTGGGCCTTAGGAGTGGACCTTGTTTTAACCCAGTCTGACTGAGTCTGTTAAGTCACTGTGGCTGGACCCTGTAACCCAAGTCTAAGGAGGAGGCTGAGGGCAGTCCAGCCCTGCACCACTGACCAAAGAGCCTGGTTTCGACGTGACCCTGGGACCCTCCCCACTTTACAGGTGGGGTCAGGCGGGCGGCTCTGCCTCCTGGCTTGGCGGGGGGTGGGGGGACCAGGGCTGGAACCTCCATGTGGCGGGGAGCTGCCTCCCAAGAGGGCTCTCGTGGGTTCTCCCGTGGGAGCGTTTGTGGGACACGTGAGGCTGCATGACGTGTAGCCTGGGGCCCTGGGAGCCAAGGGCAGTTTTCTTCCAGAAGCGTTTGGTGTCTCAGGTCCTTCCAAGGAGGACGAGGCTGGTGTTGATTCTGCATCTATTGCAGCTTCATCCGCGCCGCCCCACGGGCACCTGACATACCTGATTCCATCCGTCTCTCACGGTGACCCCTCAGGTGTGTCTTAATCTCTGTCCGTTTTATGGGTGAGGAGGTGGGAACTCGGGGGTGAAGCAACCCGCGTATGGTCCCCGCTCAGCCCGTCCTCAGGGCTCTTCCCTGCTCCCCATTTGGGAAAGGTGACTCCCTCTGCGGGCCCCTTACTTGGCTGCGTGCACGTCCAGGCGGGGCACTGTGGGGAGGAGCCCAGGGAAGCTTCTGGAAAGCAGCAGGGCCTACATGGCTGATGGCCCCCGGGCTTCTGAGCTTCTGGCCCTGAGAGGTGGTGATGTTAGGGGCTGCTTTATTATTATTACTTTTTGGTACGCGGGCCTCTCACTGTTGCGGCCTCTCCCATTGCGGAGCACAGGCTCCGGACGCGCAGGCTCAGCGGCCATGGGTCACGGGCCCAGCCGCTCCGCGGCATGTGGGATCTTCCCGGACCGGGGCACGAACCCGTGTCCCCTGCATCGGCAGGCGGACTCTCGACCACTGCGCCACCAGGGAAGCCCTAGGGGCTGCTTTGCTATTAGGAGGAGGCTAAGACCTCCGGAAGCTGGGGTTGGGAGCGTGGCTGGCACTAGACGACCTTGGACTTGTCCTGGCCTTGCTGTTTGCTGGCTGCATGACCTTGGCAAGTGATGTAACCTCTGAGAGCTTCAGGAAAGTTCCCTCTGCCCAGAAAGGCAGGAAAGCCACGGTCCCCAGGCAGGAGCCACTCCCTCTCACCTGTCTGTCCAGCGGGTGTCTGGCGCTATCCTAGGTCAGTGAGCAGGTGGGCAGGGGAGGGGGCGTGCAGGAGATGCACCTGAGCGGGGATGGGCGAGGTCTCTGCTGGGCAGAGCAGCCAGGGAGCTCCTCTTGGAGGAGGGGGTGTTTCAACCTGAAACCTGGCAAGCATGAGGGGCAGGGGAAGCGAGTTTCTGGCAGAGGGACAGTCTGAGGGCTGGAAAGCCCCTGGGGGTCAGAACTGGCCAGGCCGGGAGGGCCAGCAGCAGATCCTGCCGCTGCTGAGGGCCATGGTCCCGGGCTGGCCGTGGAGACCCTGGCGTGAGCTTCCAGGGGCTGCGCAGACAGGCTCCGAGTCCCAGGTCTTGGCCTCTGACTTCGAGCTCTGGACTGACCTGCCAGGGACGGTGTCTGCAGCCGAGGCCAGCCTTTCCCCGTCTTTCTCAAGATAAGCCTCCTCCCATTCAAAGGGGACCCCCAGCTCTCACCCTGGGTCTTCCCTGGGTAGACTGCCCCCGGGTGCCTCGGGCCACCAAACATTGGGACAACCATATTGCTTTCAATAAGGCGCTACGAATCAGCATCACATAAGTACTCTAAATGATGTGTTTCCAAAACAGTTTTACTTTTTCAATTTAATATTTATTTATCAAAATTTAATGTATTTACTTTTAGTCAGCTCTGTGCCAATACTTTTTTTAAAAATTTATTTGTTTTTGGCTGTGTTGGGTCTTCATTGCTGCACGCAGGCTTTCTCTAGCTGCGGCGAGCGGGGGCTACTCTTCGTTGCGGTGCGCGGGCTTCTCACTGCGGTGGCTTCTCCTGTTGAGGAGCACAGGCTCCAGGCATGTGGGCTTCAGTAGTTGGGGTTCACGGGGCTTAGTTGCTGCGCGGCATGTGGGATCTTCCTGGACCAGGGCTCGAACCCGTGTCCCCTGCATTGGTAGGCAGATTCTTAACCACTGCGCCACCAGGGAAGTCCCTGCCAATAATTTAAAAAACTCAGTCTTGAAGGAAAATTTTAATACTTATAGTCTTCTAGTCATAGGAAAAAATTGCAAAGATTCACACATCTCTTACAGAGCAGCATGGCAGGGTGATTGATAAAATACTTTTAAGCATAAATGTTTTTACATTAGGATAAGTTCTGTGAGAAAACATTAGAAATATCTGTTCAAGGAGAGAAGGAACAAGGCAAAAATCCCAGCTAAGAGGGTTTTTACACCCCCTGTTTCTTGGTTAAAGAGCTGGTGGGTGTCCAGTCCCCGTGGTGAATCAGGGTTCTCCAGAGAAACAGAACCCAGAGGATAGAGACATGTCTGAGGACGTTTAACGTAGGGCTGGCTCTGGGGGTCGTGGAGGCCGCGAAGCCCCACCAGGTGCCGCCTGTGAGCCGGATGCCCAGGGCCCGGTGGGGCTGTGCAGCGAGTCCAGAGGCTCGAGAACTCGCAGGTGGATGCTCGAGGGTGGGGAGGGTGGGCGTCCAGCTCAGGTGGAGAGCGGATCTCCTGTCATCTGCGTTTCTGTTCTGTTGGGCCCACAAGGGATGAGGTTGTGCCGCCCACCATGGGGAGAGCCGTCTTCACGTGGTCTGAGCTCAAAGGCTGATCTCTTCCCAGACACCAGCCCAGACACACCTAGAAATCACGTCTCACCAGTTAAGTGGGCGTCCCTCGGCCCAGGCCAGATGACACCTAAAGGGAACCGCGACGCTGTGGATTTTTATTTCATGGTCTATGTTTAAAAGAGTAATACAAGCAATTTCAGCAGTGAAAACGTCAGCACTTACAGTAGCCCAGAAATTCCTCCCTTTTGCAACTGTGTAAACGTTCAATGAAACGTTTTAGATGTTTAAGGACAGAGCGTGTGACCATATTAAACGACCCTGGTCAGTCGAGGACCAAGTTGGGGACTGGGGATCTAGTTCACATGCATTGGGGCTGCTGGGGTCCCTGATCACGGGGGCCACAGGTGGAGGACGGATGGAGGGCGGGCTGTGGGGCGGGGGGAGCAGTCGACAGACTGGTGACAGTGCCAGGTTGGGCCCTGGCTTTGGCTGGTGGACTGGATGGAGGGTGGAGCCTGCAAGCTCGGGGGTTGATGCGGCCTGGAGGGCGGAGGTGGCGGGTGGAGAGATGGGATCTGGCCACACAAGCCTGAGCAGCCTGGCCTGCTGGGTGTCCAGAGGGAGGTGTCAGGTGGCCGGGGGTGGCCCTTTGCCCCCAAGCTCGTTTTCTGCCCTCGTGCCGTGGCCCCTCACCTCTGGTCCTTGTTGGCCTTGTCTCTTGGGGAAGCCTGGCCTCCTGGCCCTGCCAGGCCTCTCTGCTCCTCTCACTGTGGAGCCGTGAGCTCAGCTAATGCACCTTTTGGATTCGAACCTCTTCCTTTTATGATCGGGCTGATGGCCACTTTAAGCATTTAAATCTTGGTGGGGTTTTTTTTGCGGTACGTGGGCCTCTCACTGTTGTGGCCTCTCCCATTGTGGAGCACAGGCTCCGGACGCGCAGGCCTAGTGGCCATGGCTCATGGGCCCAGCCGCTCCGCGGCATGTGGGATCTTCCCGGACCAGGGCACGAACCTGTGTCCCCTGCATCGGCAGGCGGACTCTCAACCACTGCGCCACCAGGGAAGCCCTAAATCTCGGTTTTAGTTTAGTTTGTTTAACGTGGCTTCCTGTTAGTTACCTGTACTGCAGTGTGGAGCTTGGCTCCTGTCCGAGCAGTTTCCTCGTCGTGTGATTTTGTGTGGCTTGTCACGAGTTCAGGGGTCTGGACCCAGAACAGGGCCATTTCCAAGTGATGCTTTCACGGAAGACAAGGCTTAATTGGGTGGAAATAACGATGATTCTGAGAGCAGCTCTGTGAGGAACAGCGTTTTTGCTCTTCTTTTCAGTGGTTTAATAGCTGCCGTTCATTAGCCGGGACCCTGGGAGGAAGAGGCTGCGTCCTCTGTGTCCCCGTCTTGCTACTCGGTGCTCAGAATTGCAGGACCGGGAAAGCTCACGAGTCTAAACTTCCCCACGTCTGTCCAGAAGCGCTGAAATTGTTCCTTAAAAGTCCCTGAGGGCTTCCCTGGTGGCGCAGTGGTTAAGATCTGCCTGCCAATTCAGGCGACAGGGGTTTGAGCCCTGGGCCGGGAAGATCCCACATGCCGCGGAGCAACTAAGCCCATGCGCCACAACTACTGAGCCTGCGCTCTAGAGCCCCTGAGCCACATCTACTGAGCCCACGTGCCACAACTACTGAAGCCTGCGTGCCTAGAGCCCGTGCTCCGCAATAAGAGAAGCCACCGCAATGAGAAGCCCACACACCACAACGAAGAGTAGCCCCTGCTCGCCATAACTAGAGAAAACCCACGCACAGCAACGAAGACCCAACACAGCCAAAAATAAATAAATAAATGAATAAATTAGTTAATTAAAAAGAAAAAAAATCCCCGAGAGGCTGGGCTTGTGGTGCTGAAGCTCCCTAGAGCCGGGCCTCGGGTCCTGGCCTCGTCCACCCAGTGAGAACTGGGACTTCACTGTCCTGCTTCTGTCCTCTCCCAGACGTGCGTCTGCACACAGATGACTTACCTGGCCTGGTTCCCACCCTTGGGGTGGGGGCGTCAGGAGCCTGGAGTGGGTGAGGCAGGCAGGATTTAGGTGGGTCTTCCTTGACGGTTCAGGGCTGCTCCGGACACGGGAGCTGTCATCTCCGTCAGGTAGAGCATCTCTGCACCCTGGTCCCCCCTCCTGCCTCCCCCTGCTCGGCCCTGTGCACACCTGAGGCTCAGTGCGCTGGGTGGGGTGATGACAGCCCCGGGCCTGGCAGAGTCGCTCAGGGGCTCGCGGTTCTGTGAACACGCTTGTGCAAGTCTTCGTGTGGACCCACGTTTCCGTTTCTCTTGGGTGGGTTCCTAACGGTGGGATTTCTGGGTTGGAGGCTACCTTTACGTCTAACTTTTTAGGAAACCACCTGTTTTTCAAAGTGTCTGCGCATTTCCAGGCCCACCTGCAGTGATGAGGTTCCCATCTCTCTGATCCTGCTGAGGTTCCGGGCTGTCTGTCTTCCAAGTCTAGTCACTCTAATGGCTGTGGCGTCTCGTGGTGGGTTTGATTTGCGTTTCCTTGTTGGCTAAGTAGATTGGGTGTCTTCTCCTGTACTTTTCCTCTACAACTTCTTTGGCAAAATGTCTCTTCAAATCTTTTGCTCATTTTTTGAGTTCTTGGTCTTCTTACTGTTGAGTTATAAGAGCGCCTCCTATGTTCTGGATACAAGCCCTTAATGAGATACGTGGTTTACAGTTATTTTCTCCCAGTCTGTGTTTCGGTCTTTTCATCTTCTTCACGTCTTTTAAAGTTCAGTTTATCAATTTTTTTCTTTCAAGAATCATGCTTCTGTTGTTTTATCTAAGAACTCTTTGCCTAACCCATGTTAATGAAGCCTTTACCATGTTTTCTTCTAGAAGTTTTATCATTTTAGCTCTCCCATGAGGTCTGTGATCCACTCTGAGTCACTGTGTGTGCTGTGAGGCGGGGGTCTAAGGCCGTGGTGTTCTCAGTGGACGTCTGGGTGCCTGGCACCATTTGTGGAAGAGACTGTTATTTCCTCGTTGACATGTCTCGGCATCTCATCAATAATCAACTGAGGATAAACGTGAGAGTTTATTTCTGGGCGCTTGGTTCTGTCCCGCTGATCTGTGTGCCGTATCATCACACCAACACCACACAGTCTTGTTGGCTGTGGCTTTACAGTGAGTTTGGAAATTAGGTCGTGTAAACCCTGGCACTTGGTTCTTCTTTTTCAGAATCATCTGGACCGTTTTAGGGCCTTTGCATTTCCATATGAATTTTAGATAACTTTCTATTTAAAAAGCTTGCACTGAATTTATAGATGGATTTGATACAGAACTGGCATCTTGTCAGTACTGAGGCTTCTAAGTGATGGACAGGAATGTCTTTCCGTTTATCTAGATCTTTAGTTTCTCAGAAATCCTCTGTCGTTTTCAGTGGACAAGTTTTGCACTTTTTTTGGCAAATAAATCCTGCAGCGTTGCGTTCTTTTCGATGCTCTCGTGAAGGAGACAAGGTTCGCAGCAGGGTGGGCTGGCTGTGGAAGCTCTGGGGGGCTCTGGTGGGCAGGAGTGGAGGTGGGTGGGCAGCAGGGCGGGAGTGGCAGAGCCTGGTGAAGAGGGAGCCTCGTCCCTACACCAGGACACCCCCGAGGCAGAGGGTCCGAGCCCAGAGGGCTCTGGGCTTTGGGGCGGGGGCTTCGCTCATCCTGAGCCCCTGGGAGACAACCTGTCAGTCACAGCTAAGTGTGTTATCTCCACGTGGGGAGTAGGGTGAGATCTGCAGATGGGTTTTTGATTATGTGAGGCATGTTCTCCAACTTCTGCTGATGGCTCTGGGACTAGTTAGGGGGAAAGTTACTCTGCGGCCAAGCATGCACGGCACTGTTTATCTGGGCGTGGGACTGAAATTTAAATGACAGTGTGCCAAATTGAGGAACTCAGGGTTTTCTAGGGATGCTCGTTCCGCGGCACTTATTATGTGCCTGCTGGGTGCCACACGCACTCGGGGGCTGCCAGGGTCGCAAGGCTGGCGGATACAAGGTGTTTGCAGTGACCTTCTCCTCCAGGGAGGGCAGCGTGAGACACGTGGAACGTGGGTTGAAGACAAGCTGAGGACTCACATCTGAACGAGGACTGGTATCTAGAACATATTAAGATCTCTCATGATTCAACAATACAAAACCAAGTAGTCCGGTTAGAAACTGGGCAAAGACGTGAAGAGATGCTCGACCAGAGAGGACACTCGGATGGAAAACAAACCCACGAGGAGATGTTCAGCTCCTCAGGCAGCGGGAAATGCAAATCTCTCTACACCCATCAGGATGGTTGAAATGCAGACCGCTGGCGGGCATGAGGCGGAGATGGAGCTCTCGTCTGTTGCCGGTGGGAGCGGCAGCTGTTGCAGCCTGGAAGACATTTTAGTAGGTTCTTAGAGACTAAACACGTAACTGCCACGTGATCCAGAAATGGCAGTCTTGGGCGTTTATCCCAGAGCAGTGGAAAATTATGTTCACGTGAAAACCTGTATGTTAATTTTGCTCATAGCAGCTTTATCTGTAATAGTGCCAGACTGGAAACAACCCAGGTGTCCTCCGTGGGTGAGTGGATACCATGGAACAGCAGTCAGCCAAAAAAGGGAACACGTTACTGCCACACACGACAGCCTGGGTGAGTCTCTAGGGGAGTGTGCGAGTGAGGCCGATCCCCAAAGGCTGCATCCTGCATGACACCGTTTAAATAACATTCTCAGCGTGGCAGAGTTATAGAAACGGAGGACAGATGGGTGGCGAGCAGGGGTTAGGGACTGGGGTGGGGTCCTGGTGCATCTGGATGGCATCAGTGCTGGCACCCTGGGTGCTGTGCTGTGGTCTCCCAAGATGTTACCTCCGGGGAGATGGTGACCGCCACACGGGCTGCCCCCGTGTTATTTCTTACACCTGGTGGCCATTGGCTGGGAGGTGTCGGCCACCTGGGGTCACTGTGCTCCAGCTGTCAGAGAGGGAGGGGCCGTTCTGGTGGGGCAGGAGGGGCCCTGGGATCAGGCCTCCTTGGCCGGGGCTGGCAGCAGACCCCAAGCCCCTGTTGGAGGAGCCCGGCATCGAGTGAGTGTAGTGCCGCGTGGTGGCAGGGACACAGTGGTCGTAGCCGTTGGTGCACGTGCCACGTGCCGGGCGTGGCACTGATGCTTCTGCGGCTCTGTCAGTCGCTCCACTTTGCAGATGACGGGCTGAGGCCCAGCGGTTGGCCTGCCAGGCCCCAGCTGGTCCGGGAGCTGCAATTTGGGCCCTCTTCCTGGCTGCCGAGCCCCTCAGCCTCATGCCTCACCTCGCTGCGCCCCAGAAGACCGAGGGTCCCGTCTATCTGCTTTTCCCTCTGTCCGCCTGTCCACAGGCCCCCCTGCGGCCTTCACAGGGTGGGGGGAGAGGGCGTTTCTCTGAAGCTGTTTGCAGGATAGGGTCCCAGGGGATCTTGGAGGCGGTTGACACGTCCCCAGCCTTCTGGGCTCCAGGCCTGCGTCCCAGTGTCCCAGGGAGCGGCTTGACCGTGTGCACCGCTGGTCAGGTCCTCAGACTCTGTGGCCGGCCCCTCTCGGGTCCCCATTCTCAGAGGGAAGCGAGGCCTGGGCGTCAGCGTGCTTCTGACCCAGAGTCCAGGACACTCGGGGGCCTGCGGGGAAGCTGACCAGGTGGCGGGGCCTACAGCAAGCAGGACCCCAGCGTGGCGGCCTCTGCCCTGGGGAGTGGGCCCGGGTGGCCAGGTACCAGATTTTTCCAGAGGAGCTTGAAAGTCCAGATTTTTGTGAAATCTATTTTTTTGCCTTTTTTTTTTTTTTGCGGTACGCGGGCCTCTCACTGCTGTGGCCTCTCCCGTTGTGGAGCACAGGCTCCGGACGCGCAGGCCCGGCGGCCATGGCTCACGGGCCCAGCCGCTCTGCGGCGTGTGGGATCTTCCCGGACCGGGGCACCAACCCGTGTCCCCTGCATCGGCAGGCGGACTCTCAACCACTGCGCCACCAGGGAAGCCCCTATTTGTCTTTTGATTAAATTTTAAACTTTTATTTTGAAAATATTTCAGAGGAAAGTTTCAAGGAGGGTAGCCCCGCCCCCTGCGCTCGCTGGCTGGCGCTCTGGGACACGCGCGCGTCTGCTTCATGTCCCTGGCGTCTGAGCGTAGTGAGGACCCTGACGCTGATGCTCGCTCTTACTATCCTTGCCTCGTATGGGAGGACGTGACCCGTCCCTTAGACCCCTCAGCACATCTCAGGGCTGTCGGGACGGTTGTCACACTGGGATCTTGCAGGAACACGACATTCCTAGCTAACCCACAGCCCGCGTTTGAAGTCTGTCCCGGTTTCTGGCGTGCCCGGAGCAGTGGCTAGAGAGTTTGGCTGTGGGGTTCGCGCCTCATTAAGCCCGACTGTTTCAAAGGTGGGCGAGCGGCTTAAGCATTTGAGGACACGGGGAGACCCCGCCGGGTGGCCTCGTTTGTGCCCCCACCCTGGGCTGACCTCGGGCGGCAGGAGGTTGAGCTGGGCCCGTGACTTGGGCTCCTGCCTGACCCAGTAAGAAAGCCGCAGAGCCTTCTGGGTTGGGTCTGGAGTGCAGCTCCACCGGGGGCTCGCTGGGAACCTTGGCCAGATACACAGTTCCTCTGAGGATCCGCTTCCAGATTTCAGCCTGTCAAGAAGCCCAGTAAAAAGTGAGAAACTACACGCCAGATCTCCTAGGATGGTGCTGGGCCCGGAGAGGGGGACCCAGACTCTTGAGGGAGTGCCGTCCCCCCACCCCACCCCTGCCCCTCTTCCCTCCTTCCTTCATTCCTTCATCCGTCCACCCAGCGTCCTCTGTGCCGAGCCTATCCTGGGGGTGGGATGCAGAGGCTGCTTCTGGTTTGGAGGAGTTCAGGGTTATCGGGGTGGGAGGGAGCGTGGGGAGCTCCCTTGCCCAGGGAGCAGGGCGTCTGGGCGGGGGGCCGTGTGGGGAGAGCCCAGTGCCCTTAGGTACTGCAGCCCCTGTGGTTGGGCGCAAGGACGTCGGGAGGGGGTCTTTGAAATAGAAGACGGACGCCAGAGGCTGGCCTGCCCTGCACACGCCCACGTTTACGGCCTTGGAGGGTGGCCAGGGCATGGGTGGAAACGGCCAGGCTTTGAATGGGGTGACTCTGGTGTGGCCACCCCCGGAGCGGAGGGAGGGAGAGAGCCAGGGGGCCTGGGAGGGGTGGTCCAGGGCTCAGCTTCCGCACTGGCTGGGGTGTCCTGTCCCTGCCCTGGGGTGCCTGCCTCGGGCTCCCCCGTCACCTGCAGCCAGCGGGAGGCCACGTGGACTTGTGAACAAAGCTCACTTAGGAGGACTGGCCCCACAGTGCCAGGGCCCAGCGCACCACGCGACGTCCATTGGATTAGGAAAGACCGTGAATTTGGGGCTCACAGCAGCTTAGGAGGTGCCTTGGAACGTGGACCAAGGAACCCAGAGCATCTGCAGACCCAGAGCTACGGCCAAAAGGGCCGATGCAGGGCAGGTGGGTGCGGGAGGGGGAGGGGAGGCGTGCCAGACTGCAGGGCTGGGTAAACGGCACACCTCGACCACCCCCCTTACGGATCTTCATTAGTTGTGGTTTTCCCCAGCCCCCGACTTCAGTCCACTTTGGTGTTTCATCCACTGAGGCTATTATCCGAGTGGCGCCCAGGCTGCCCGTCTCTGGCTGGTGGAGCCTCGTCGTGGGGCTCCCGCGCCCTCTGACCCGAGCCTCACCTTTTCTGTCATTTTCCTTGCTTTCTGTCATTTTCCTTGCTTTCTGCCGTTTCAAGGGGCTGCCGGCTCATCTTGTATGTTTTCTGCCCCAGACCTGGAGTCAGTTTTTTCTCTAAAGACTCTAGGTTCCTTCTGGTGGGAAATTGTATTCAGAGACCGTGTTCTGGGCGCTGGGGGTGCTCACTGCTTCAGTCTGTCATCGTGGCTGGGCTTTTTCTGCACACAGAACTAGGACTTTTTTTTAAGATAAAGTATTTCATGAGTTCACATTGGTTCTTCCAGTTCCAATTCAGGGCTACAGGTTGGCTGGCTTGGCTTCCTTCCTTCCTTCCTTGCAGTGCAATGTGATTAATTTGCGTCTTTGTCTTGTCTCCCTGCTGGAGATGCCAGCTCTGAATGACACCAACAAAAGAGTTCTCTGCTTTATCGCACCACGCTTGCGAGCACACACATGCTCACACCCGACCTTAGAATATCAAGACTGTTACTAGTGCCACCAATATGATCAGCAAAAACTGTTTAAGATTTATTCCGGCTTGTTTTGCCCTGAAGCATCTGCGTTTTGGGAAGCGATGCTGTCCATTGGACACACATTTCAGTTCATTTGCTGCCTTTTACTTATGATTTGTAAGTATCATTTTTCAAATCCCAGCCTTGTTTTTATAATTGTGTAAAATATTAACATGGTTCTAAAGCCGTGCCCACCAACAAGGTGTGTCCACAGGATCGTTGATTTACCCCGTGTCCCCGCCGGTCACTCAGCTTCCTTCCTAAGGCCTGTGGGGACCCTTTTACTCACAGGATTTGCCTGTGTGTTGAAGTAGCAGATTGGTAAGTAAGCTGGTGAGTCAGCGGATGTGCACGGAGATTCACACCCCCTCCCCTCTTTCTTAGACATAGCCTTTTCCACCTGGCCTGCATCCTGGACCGCACGCCTTGGCAGTTTATAGAGGGTTTTGACCGCACTGGGTCTTTGGGGCTATTCCAGAGCTGGAGCCGTAGGTGATAGGAGTAGATAAATCCCCACACGTTGTCTCCTTGGTCACATCTCTGCCCGTTTCACGGAGGAGGAAGCTGCTTGTCAGGCCCGCAGCCAGTGAGCATCAGGGTAGGACTGGAACAAGGTGTCGATCCCCTGGCAGTGCCAGGCCCACTGCCGTGCCTCGGGGTGGCGCATGGGGTTGAGTTTGGGGTCTGCCTGTGGCCGTGCTCGGCGGCTCCCAGGCCTGAAAGGGTGGCCACGGGCCCCTCTAGCTGCCTTCGTTCACAAGGCACCGCCAGGCGTGTCAAGCCACGGTGGCTGGGCCCGGAGAGTCAGCAGAAGAATACAGCCCCGGCGCTTTCATCGGAGAACCAGCCGGCGTGAAGCGGCCGTGCCCTTGGTCTTATTGCCTCAAAGGGGAAAAACAAATACAGCCGGCATATAATGAGATCCTTACCAGTGAAGAAAGGCCCCGGCGCGTCCTGAAGCCTGAAGCCTCCATGCACCGAGGCGGCTTCACCTCGTGTGCCCTGTGACCACCGGCCTACCCCGCCCTCGGAGCCCAGTGCCGCCACCCAATGGGGGCCCAGGGCTGCTGGCTGGGGGCGGACACGGATGGCTGCGTGGGACCTGAGCCCGGGGCACGGAATGGCCTCCCAAGGCGGGGCTGGGTGCGGGCGTGGGGCAGCTGTTGGGCTGGGCAACAGCGGGAGGCATTGTCCCCGAGCCAGTGTGTGCTCTCTGTGTGAGCTGTTGCTGTCCACGTGCGTATGGGGGTCTCAAGCAGCCCCTCAAAGGAAAGGAGGGGGGTGGGCTTTCCAGACGTGGTGCTCCGTGCACGTCTAAAATGATGGTTTTGGGGCTTCCCTGGTGGCGCAGTGGTTAAGAATCCGCCTGCCAGTGCAGGGGACACCGGTTTGAGCCCTGGTCCAGGAAGATCCCACATGCTGCGGAGCAACTAAGCCCATGCGCCACAACTATTGAGCCTGCGAGCCACAACTACTGAAGCCCGTGCGCCTAGAGCCCGTGCTCTGCAGCAGGAGAAGCCACCGCAACGAGAAGCCCACGCACCGCAATGAAGAGTAGCCCCCGCTCACAGCAGCTAGAGAAAGGCCGTGTGCAGCGACGAAGACCCAACGCAGCCAAAGATAAATAAATAAATTTATTTAAAAAAATAAATAGAATGATGATTTTTAAAGAAGTCACAGGTGGTGGGGTCCGTGCTGGCCTGGTCGGGGTGGTACAAAGGCTGCTGCCACTTGCAGGCCACTCCGGGGCTCCGTCCTGTCCTGGCACGTGGGCTCCCGTAGTGTCCTGCATGCTCTGTCCCACACGTGGCGCTCACTTTGCACTTGTCCTTGAGACTGTCCACGTTGGTGACACAGCCTCCCTGACCTTTTGGTGACTGTGCTGGGCCCAGGGGCATGTGCGGAGGGAGGGCACCCCAGCGACGGGCAGGCACGTTGGTTTGTGGCTGCCGCGGGTGGCGCTGTCACGGGCGTCCTCTGGGGTGTGGCCGGCTGCGTTTTCCTCCCTCTCAGCCCTCCAGACCCCCAGCCCCGCAGGCTGCTGGTACTTCTCAGCCGCCCACCTGTGATCGCCAGCATCCCCCTCACCTGACCGGACCCTGTTTGTGCCCTTCCCCCTCCCAGCCTAGGCCAGGTCTCCGGCCCTGGTGGGTGCATCCGCCGCCCCCTCTGCAGGCCTGCGTCCAGCCCTTTGAAGCAGCCTCTGATTGGTTTAGCAGTCGTGGGAAGAACACACATCCCCAGCCCCCCGAGCCCTGGGTGTGGGTGTTTCCAGAGATCTGGCAGACGCGCTGTGGCATCTCCCGCCCACGTGCTCAGCGGGTCTGGCAGCCCTGATCGCACCGCTGCCTGGACCTTGTGATTGACCCTTGGGCCCACTGGGTTTAAAATAAGCTAGAAGCCTTTTATCCTGGAAAACGTTTCCTATCCCGGGAAGTGATGAGAAGGGAGGAGGGAGCCAGGCTGGGAAGGCCTCCAGGACCCCGTGTTTTCCACTCCTGACCTTGGGCGTGGCCTGCACGGGGTGGAGGCATTGGGGAAGGGGGCTCCCACGCTGTCAGCTTTCACATGGGGGTCACACCCGCCCTGTGACGATGGCGTCCTGTAGTGCACAGTGGCCTGGGGTTCCCAAGATGTGGCATCCGTGTAGGACTAGTGCTGGTCCCTTAGGGGTCGGCCCGAGCTGGGTTGGGGCATCACCTGCTGTGCAGACGAGCCTGGGGACCAAGGACCCTCATTGGAGGTGATGGACGAGCTGAGGACTTCCTGGAGGTTCGCGCAGGCCGTGCAGCGGGAGAGGTGGGCGGGGACGGGGAGCTCTGGGAGCCCCTGTGCTGGTCGGCGAGGACGCCCCGTTTTACAGCCAGTGAGTCTAGGTCCGCAGAGTGGACATGCTTGCTCCCCTCCAGCCAGCTGGGGGGCCACGCTGACCCAGACCTTGTGGGTCTCAGGACCCAGCTCCCTCCTGCGCTGTTCCCCTTACCCGAGCCTGGGAGCCGCCGCTGGCCTGGCTGCCCAGACACCTCCCGGGTGGCCCCGCTGGACGGCCCGCAGCTGCGTCTCTTCCGCCAGGAATGAAATCCTTGAAGAAGGATCCAGAACCCAAGTGTCGTGATTCCCGACGTGGCAGGGTAGGCTTTGTGGCCGGCGGTGTTGCATGCGGGGGCTTTTCCCCTCAGCTCCCGGGCCCTGTTTCTGAACCATCGATGCAGAGGTGGTGATGAGGTTTCCAGCCCCAAGCTCGGTTACAGCGTGGGATGCGGGGCCTACCTGGGAGCCTTTGCAGCCCATCCATCCGTCAGAACTGTTTGCTCTGACTGCCGGCCTGGGGCCCACAGAAGCCGCCGTGTCACTGCTGGTGGCTGTCCACCAAGAGGCATAGGCCCCTTCTGCAGGGTCTTTGCAAGGTGTCGAGGGAGGGCAGTGTCTCCCTCTGGCTCTGACCACAGCAGTTACCCTGTGACAGGGTGAGGTGGGGAGAGCGGGCTGGCCCAGCATTTATTTAGTTTGGAAATTTTGTTCATCAGTTTGGTAGTTTTCCTCATGCAGATCTTGTGCATATTTTGTTAGGTTTACACCTAAGTATTTTATTTTGGGGGGTGCTAATGTAAATGGTATTGTATTTTTAATTTTAAATTCCACTTGTTCATTGCTAACATATTGGAGAGTGATTGACTTTTGCATGTTACCCTTGTACCCTGCAGCCTTGCTATAATCACTTATTAGTTCCAATGGATTTTGCTTTTGTTGTTGATTCTTCAGGATTTTTTACATAGACAGTCATGTCATCTGCAAACAGACAGTTTTATTTCTTCCTTGTAGTCTGTATATATATATATTTTTGGCCACACCACACGGCTTTCAGGATATTAGTTCCCCAACCAGGGATCAAACCTGGGCCCCTGGCAGTGGAAGCGTGGAGTCCTAACCACTGGCCCACCAGGGAATTCCCTCCAGTCTGTATACCTTTCATTTCCTTTTCTTGTCTTATTGCAGTAGCTAGGGCTTTTCCAGTATGATGTTGAAAAAGAGTGGTGAGGGGGATATATTTGCCTTGAATCCCCATCTTAGGGGGAAAGCATCTAGTTTTTCACCACGAGGTATGATGTTAACTGTAGGGTTTCCAGAGCTCTTCTTTATCAACTTGAGGAAATTCTCCGTATTCTTATTTTTCTGATGAATGGGAATTCAGTTTTGTCAGATGCTTCTTATGCATCTGTTGATACGATCTTTCTTCTTCAGCCCTTCGATGTGATGCATTAATTTTTGAATGTTGAACCAGCCTTGCATACCTGGAATGAATTCCACTTATTTGTGGAATCTTTTAATACAGAGTTGGATTTGATTTGCCTATATTTTGTTGAGGATTTTGACATGCATGTTCATGAGATAGTGGTGTGTAATTTTCCTTTCTTGTAATATCTTGGTCTGGTTTTGGTGTTACAGTAATTCTGGCCTCAGAGAATGAGTTAGAAAGTGTTCCTTCGGCTTCTAAACCCTTCTGGAAGAGCTTGTAGAGAATTGGTATGATTTCTCACTTCAGTGTTTGGTAGAGTTCGCTAGTGAACCCGTCTGGGCCTGTGCTTTCTGTTTGGTAGTTGAGTGTTTATTGATTCAGTCTCTTTAATAGGTTGTATCATCTGATTCAGTCTCTTTAATAGGTTGTATCATCTGCTTCTTCTTGTGTGTTTTGGCAGATTGCGTCTTTCAAAGAGCTGGTCCCTTTCATTTGAGTTAGCAGATCTGTGGGCACAGAGTCGTTCATGGTCTCCCTTCATTCGTCCCATGTCCATGGCATCTGCAGTGATGTCTTTTCTCTCATTTGGGGCACTCATTATTTGTGTATTCTCTCTCTCCCTCTCAATCGCTCCTCCCCACCCCACCCCTCCCCTTTTTTTGTTACCATGGCGAGGGGTTTATAGGTTTTTAGTGATCTTTTCAAAGAACCAGCTTTGGTTTCATTGATTTTTCTCTGTTAATTTCCTGTTTTATTTATTTATTTATTTAAATTTCCTATTTTAAATTCTCTAATTTTTATTCTTTCCTTTTGCCTGCTTTAGGTTTACTTTGCTTTTCTTTTTCTAGTTTCCTTAGGTTATTGATTTTAGATCTTTCTCCTTTTCAAGTGTATGCTTTCAGTGCTGTAAGTTTTCCTCTAAGCATTGCTTTTGCTGCATCCCACAAATTTTGGTAAGTTGCGTTCTCATTTTCATTCAGTTAAACATTTTCAGTTTCTCTGGAGCTTTCTTCTTCCACCCATGTGTTATTTAGAAGCGTGTTGCTTAATCTCCGGATCCTTTGGGATTTTGAGTTACGTTTCTGTTATTGATTTCTAGTTTAACTCCGTTGTGGTCTGAGGGCCGATGCTGTGTGAGTCACGTGTATTAATTTGTTCAGGTGTGACACTCAGCTGGCACACCTGGGACCATGGATGTGCTCCCTGTGGAACCCCAGGCGTTTGTGTGCTTTTCCCCAGGGCCAGGCGGGGTTGAGGAACCAGCCACAGAAGAGTTGGCTCCGGGCTGCCTGAGGCAGAGGCTCCTGGGATTTATAAACACTGTGCTTTCAATGCCCCAGCAGGGAGTGGGCCGCCCCACGTCCACTGCAGTGAACAGCTACGCTTGAGTTATTGCTGTTTAGAGAGAACTATTTGGAAACTTGCAGTCAGTTTCACCCAAACACTGGAAAAGCCTAAACATAAGCCAGGCGCCCTGTCGGGGCGCTGGCTCCCAGCAGACGGAAGCCCCCCTGTTACCCGGGCTGTGACTTGCAGCAGAAAACAGGGTGTCCCCGTGGTGCTCAGGCACCAGAGCTTTGCCTGCGGGTCCAGGCTGGTTCCTGGAACGTGAATAACATTGACTGTGAGCCCAGGCCAGCAAAGGAAAGAAGTTCTCCCAGGGCAAAGGCAGCGGGCGTAGGGCTTTGAGAACAGTTTCCAATGTCAGGTGCACTTTTTCCCTTGGTGGCATCATTTTGAAGTCAGAAAACGCACTTGTACGCGCTCGAACACGTTCTCTGCATTCAGTGGGGCCTTTTTATTAATGTTGTCCACATCGCTCGTTATTCCCTCCGGGTCCTTGTCACCACACGCGTGCATTCTGCTCAGACCCGCTGCTGGAGCGTCTGCACTGTGTTATGAGCTGGTCTCGCGACATCACCAGCCGGGGGTATAAACACGCATCCTGGCTCTGACATCCCCCACTCCCGTGCTTCTGAAAGTTTGACGTTTTTCAAAATAAAACGTTTAAAGAAATAAAGACACAGAAATACTGGAAATGCTAATGCAGTTTTTTCCTTATGACTGGAGGTGTTCCTGGGGTCATTGTCACAGCGCTTTTGCTTAAAATCACAAGAATTCTACCCCCATTCCCGTATTTACATAATGCAGAGGGGCAGATTGTTGGAGTCGGGAAGGGCGGGGGGAGTCGCAGGTTTTCTGTGCGGCTGGGCTGCAGGGATCCTCACTCCCCCCTTGGAAGGGGGGCAGGGGCTTGGGGCAGGCGCAGCTCTGATTGGCTATGGGCGCCTCTCTCCCCGTCCTCTGTCCTCTGCTGCACTTGGGTGGCCTCACTCTGAGAACTGGTCCAACTTGTTTGCTTCTGCGGGTTTCTTTGCAGGGCTTGGGGCAGGGGGTGTTTACCTGTCAGGCCACCTGCAGCAGCAGTTCGGCTGTATATTAGAAATGTCAGCCAATAAAAGGGAATAAAAGAGCCGTGACTGGATCACGAGACTGGCTGAGCTCAGGGGCGCCGAGCGCTCCTTTGGCGCCATTCCCAGGGTTGGGAGACGGGGCTTGGAGCTGCTGTGTGCATAGGGTTTGGAGCCGGCAGAAATGATCATGGTGGCTCCTGATCGGGAGGGTTCCGGGAGCAGGGTCCTCTTGGTTCATCTCCCATCATGCTGTGAGCTGTGCCCATTCTACAGGTGGGTTCACTCCTGGGCGACTCAGTCCCTGGGCCCCTCCAGGCAACTTTTGGGGTGGCACCAGGTCTCTGGGTTGCCATCAAGGGAGCGTTTGTCACAGGGATGACCACACCCCTCGTGATGAAGGCCCACGTGTACATCTGTCCCCCCACTGGACAGTGAGCCGCTTAGGCAGGGGCTGTAAACGGAGGCTGGGGGTCAGGGGTCAGGTGATGCAGGGATTGTGGCAGACAGAGCATGTGCTCCCACCGGGGTGGGAAGGGGGCTGAGTTCTTGCTTCATGAGAGCAAAGGCCCCACGTTGCCAGATCTTCCTTTTTTTTCCCAAAGAAAAGCCCAAAATTTGGGTATTTATTACTCTCTCAAGTTTTAAATGTTGGGGCTAACTTTGAAAATGGGGCCAGAATTGGCCCGTGAAGAATCAGTAAAGCACTAAAGAAAGTTCAGTGGTGACCGAAGACCTTCCCTTCCCAAGAGACCAGGCCCCAAAGGTTTTAGGGGTGAATTCTGTCAGACGTCAACAAACTGTCCATCCTTTTACGAGTTGCTCCAGAAAATAAAACACAAGAGAAAGCTGCTCAGCATATCGTATGAATTTCATATGAATTTGGAGGGACACACAAATCAGCCCATAACAGACACACAGAGTGTGTGCTGTGTGAGTGTGATACCAGGATGGAGCCATTATGGGTGTTGTTGGGAAAACTAGCTAACCGTCTGGGGAAGAACAAACCAGATCCCCTTCCTCACGGACAAAAGGCCTAAATATGAATCCAAATACTATTTGGCAGAAGGTAATTGCTGTGGACTGAACCGTGTCCCCCAGATTTACTTACTGAAGCCCTAAGCCCCAGTGTGATGGCATTTGGAGGCAGGCCTTTGGGAGGTGATTGGGTTTAGGTGAGGTCAGGAGGTTGGGCCCCCAATGGTGGGATTAGTGCCCTTATAAGAAGACATCAGAGAGCCTCGCGTGCTCGCTCTTTGCCACATGAGGGCACAGCGAGAAGGCAGTCTGAGTAAAGCCGAGATGTGCTCCTGAAAAAAGGGAAGAAACAGGGTGGGATCTGTAGCACGATGCCGTTTGGGGGTAAATTTAAAGTACATGCATATAGCTCAAGATTCCATGTTGTGAGAGAAAGCATACAATGAAAAGGAAATCCCTCAAATTTCAGAACAAGCACCATTGCGAGGGGGACGGGGGAAGCGGGTAGAAGGGGGAGAAATTGTCAACAAGAGCAGATCACCAGTGTCATGAACTCAGGGGCACAAATCTGCATCTGAGGTTTATGATGCTAGTAGGTCCCGCTAAATGCTGGCGTGGCCAGATGCAGTCTGTGGTTCCGTCGGGAACATTGGGGTCTGCTGCTGAGCGGGTGGCCGCGCCGGAGGCTGATGGGGGATGAGGGAGAGGTCCAGGTCTGTCCCCCCGACATGTGCCCACTGTTAGAGAGGGTGGCGGAGGTGGGGTGTCCCAGGAGGAGGACGGGGAGAGTGGGAAGGGCTCTGCTTCCCTAGAACCCGGAGCACAGCGGGCCGCCTGGTCTCTCCCACCAGCCCCGTCGTCCAGAAGGAGGCTGGTGCTCTCTGGCCGGCTGAGTGCCGGGCTGGTCCCAGAACTGGGGTCTACGTCCGTGCGGCCCTGCCAAGTGACCGTGGACAGGCCTGCCCGTGCTATGTGCTGGAAGGGTCTGCGGCGGCCCTGTGAGCTGCAGAGTCGGTATCTGAGGCTCAGCGTGGAGGGTGGGCCACCAGGGCTTCGCAGCACTTTGGCGAGTGAGTCCTTCCCGGGCGATCTTCTTGGTCGCTTGGGGGCACAGTGGCATTTTGTAAGATACGCCCCCATGGGCAAGCTTCCAGGGCCTTTACCCCAAGACCCTGGGACCCCTGGGGCACCTGCCTCCTGCAGGGGAGAGGGGTATGGCTGGTGAGTGCGGTGGGACATCGGCACAGCCTGGGCTGGTCTGAGCCACCGCAAGGCCAGTCTGCTGGGCTGTGGGCTTTGGGGCCACACGAGGCTGCCCATCCCACACCGTCCCCTGGTCCCCAGCCCCACGCAGTCTAATCTGGGAGGCCACCCGCCCTTAGAGCAGGTTTGAGGTCAGACCACGGAAGCCGGAAGGAGTTGGCTGGTATTTCACCCCAGGAGTGGGTGTTCTCCGACCATCAGAGAACATTCTTCACCCTCATTCTGAAGAGATGGCCTGTGGGAGAAGGCCCGGTTTCCATGGCAATGTGTTCACACCCCCGAGGCCTCAGGGCCAGGGTCTGGCTTCTGCTAGGGTGGGGACAGCAGGTGACACCCAGAACTGATCACACCCCGGAAGGTGTTGGGGGCCACGTGGCCCTCCCGGGGGATGGATGCCACCAGGAGCTGGGAACCAGGCACGCCCAGCGCCCACCCCCAGGGCTCGGATGCATCTCAGGGTCGAGGGAGGCACACCGCCCCCCCACCCCACCCTGGCTGGTGGCTTCCCTTCTTGCCTTAGAATTGTTTTCAGAGGCGCTTTGCTGCTTAGCTAAGGTCAGCGTGAAGTGAAGGCTTCGGTGGCCTTGGCTGCTGGCTTGACTGTAGCTTCGAAGGTCTTGTTTCCAAGGTCAAAATAAGTAACTTACCAGCAAGATGTGTTCTAAACATTTACTTGCAAGTCAAGAATTAGCTTTATTTTATTTTTTTAACATCTTTATTGGAGTATAATTGCTTTACAATGGTGTGTTAGTTTCTGCTGTATCACAGAGTGAATCAGCTATACGTATACATACATCCCCACATCTCCTCCCTCTTGTGTCTCCCTCCCACCCTCCCTGTCCCACCCCTCTAGGTGGTCACAGAGCACCGAGCTGATCTCCCTATGCTATGCGGCTGCTTCCCACTAGCTATCTATTTTACATTTGGTAGTGTACATATGTCAGTGCCACTCTCTCATTTTGTCCCAGCTCACCCTTCCCCCTCCCCGTGTCCTCAAGTCCATTCTCTACGTCTGCATCTTTATTCCTGTCCTGTCCTGTCCCTAGGTTCATTAGAACCTTTTTTTTTTTAGATTCCACATACGTGGGTTAGCATACGGTATCTGTATGGCAGACTAGGTCCATCCACCTCACTGCAAATAGCTCAATTTCGTTTCTTTTTATTAGCCGTATTTTAAAATGGCGCTTGGGCAGTGGGGTTTGGATTTAAAATAAACAAAACCCAAAATGTCTGTGTTGTTGGAATTAGCTGCGATGAACATTTAAACTACTTCTGGGCTGAAAATAGCAAGCCCAGAACGGAACAGCTCTGTCTGCATGATTTTTTCAGAAATATATCAAGTTGGGATTCATCAGTGGGTTTTTCTTTTTTTTACTGAGGTATTGTTGATGAACAAAATTACATGTTTCAGGTGTATGACACAGTGATTCATAATTTTTAATTGTTATATTCCATTTATAGTTACTACGAAACACTGGCTGTATTCCCTGTACAATTCAGTACAGCCCTGTAGCTTATTTATTTTATACACAGTAGTTTGTACGTCTTACTCCCCCACCCTGTCTTGCCCCCCCCCCCACTGGTGGCCACTGGTTTGTTCTCTACATCTGTGAGTCGGCTGCTTTTTTGTTATATTCACTCGTTTGTTGTATTTTTAAGATTTCATATATAAGTGAGATCATATAGTGTTTGTCTGTCTGACTTATTTCGCTTAGCATAATATCCTCCAACTACATCCATGTTGCTGCAAATGGCATTTTTCATTCTTTTTTATGGCTGAGTAATATTCCATCGTATATACGTGCCCCATCTTCTTTATCCACTCGTCTGTTGATGGGCACTTGGGTTGCTTCCGTGTCTTGGCTGTTGTAAACAGTGCTGCTGTGAACATTGGGGAGCACGTATCTTTTCAAATTAGTGTTTTCATTTTTTTCAGGTATATACTCAGGAGTCGAATTTCTGGATCATATGACAACTCTGTTTTTAGTTTTTTTCAGGAACTTCCATACTGTCCTCCACAGTGGCTGCACCAGTTTACATTCCCACCAACAGTGCAGGAGGATTCCCTTTTCTCCACATCCTTCCCAACATTTGTTATTTGTGTTCTTTTTGCTGATGGCCATTCTGACAGGTGTGAGGTGTTATCTCATCGTGATTTTGATTTGCATTTCCCTTCGTCTGTGGTGTTTTGACCTCAAGGGTCAGACCTCACCTTGAATGTGAATTTGAAAACGTCAGTTCCACGTGGACGATCGGAGGCCACACCCTGGTGTGAAGGGGAAAGTTCTAGGCTTGGGAGTGGACCCCCGTCTTCGGGAGGCCAAGGCAGCAGAAGGGCTGCCTGTCTGAGGACCCCGGCCCTTGTAGCAAGACGAGGGAGGGTGCTGCTCAAACAGAGGCCTTGGGCCCAGGCCACGCATCTCAGGACAGACAGCGGCTCGTTTTCCCTCCTGATCAGGAGACCAAGGGATCGGGGCAGCAGGCGGGGCTCAGGTGGGGCTCAGGCGTGCCTGGAGGTGGAAGCGTGACTTAGCCATGCACGGAAGGACGGCGTCCACGTGGGCCAGGCCTGAGAGCCGAGCTCTGACCTGACGTGCACCTGCACCCTCCCCCCGCTCCTCCCCGCAGCCTCCGGTCACCTGCCAGACCCCTGGGGTGCTGCCCTCCTCCTCCTCCAGAGGGAGAAAGAGATGTTTAAATAGAGGGGAAGGACCTGCCTTAAGACTTACTCCTGTCTTCTGGGCCCTGGGAGCGGGCGAGCACAGGGCTGTGTGGATCTCTGGTCCTGCCTTTGCCTCCCCGGGGCCCGGCACCTGGGGCTCCTCTGAGGCGCCTGCACTGACCGGTTTCCAAAAATCCCCCTTTTAAACAGGCAGGCGGGCAGCAGGCAGGCGTCCTGACTGCCAGGGTGCATTTCCTGCCTGAGGGGCCCAGCTTCATGCTTCTCTTTTGGGGAAACGTGTGCCTGGGGGTGGGCCACATCCCTGAGCGTGGTCATTGCACTTTGGGTCCAGACCCTGACCTCTGACTCTGCATCCGGTTGCCATCCCGAGGATATAAAGCGTCCTGGACCAACATGCACACGTGCCCTGGGTGATGGGCGTCCCCACCTGGCCCGCAGCCCACGCCTCCCAGCCTGCCTGTGGGTCTGTCTCACACGAAACTCGGGCGATGGAACGGCCGGGCTGCCTGGCGGGTACAGCCCGAGCCAGCCTCGTCGGCCTCTGTGCCCCTCGAGGGAGCAGTTACAGAGCCTGGTTTCTTCCCATTTCTGCATCTGGTGTCTCAGCACCCTCAGATGCAAAGTGTTCACCTGGGAAGAAGCAGAAAACAGGTCAGGACTGGTTGCCGTGTCCCCGTGGAAACAGTCACGATCTGTTTTACGTTTTGTAAGTGGAGTCTGCTGAGTGTGAGCCCATTTTTGTGAAACCCCGATACGTGCAGATCAGGAGGTCATGACCAAGGGACAGCGGGTCCCAGGGGTCGTCGTCTCCCCTGGGCAGGAGCCGTGGGAAGCCCCGTGAGGGGCAGGTCTCCTGGTGCCCCTGCAGCACCCCCATGCTGTGCTTTCTTTTCCAGCGACATATTCGATGCCATGTTCCCCGTCATGCACATCGCTGGGGAGACCGTCATACAGCAAGGTACGCCCCCTTCTGCTCCTCCCCGGGGCCAGAGCCCTCTGGGAAGAATGGGTTATTCACTTAAAAAGTGTATTTAGGGCTTCCCTGGTGGCGCAGTGGTTAAGAATCCGCCTGCCGATACAGCGGACACAGGTTTGAGCTCTGGTCCGGGAAGATCCCACATGCCGCGGAGCAACTAAGCCTGTGTGCCACGACTACTGAGCCTGCGCTCTAGAGCCCACGAGCCACAACTACTGAGCCTGCGCCCTAGAGCCCATGCTCTGCAACAAGTGAAGCCATGACAATGAGAAGCCCGTGCACCAAAACGAAGAGTAGCCCCTGCTTGCCTCAACTAGAGGAAGCCCATACACAGCAACGAGGACCCAACGCAGCCAAAACTAAAAACAAATAAATAAGTAAATTCATTAAAAAAAATGTACATTATACAAAACTCTCATTGTCTTGAGAAAAGCCACTAATGACACTTCAGAACAGTCCACTTAGCAAGTTAACACATGTTAATATGTTTCGATAACCTCCTTGTTATTAAAAACATGGTGGAGCTGTGCTGAGTCCTGGCAACATGCTGGGAGTGGATTTCAGATGGTGGTGTCAGGAGAGGACGTGCCTGTTGGCCTGACTGCAGTAACCGTTTCCCTACGTGTGTGAAATAGGCCATCGTGTTCTGCACCTCCCATACATACAGCTTTTATTTAAAGATTTTTTAAAATTGATGAGACCTGGTACTGCCTAGCAGAGGTCTATGAAGCAATGCCGAAAGGTGGTTTATTACAAGAAAAACAAAACTTCGCATTCTTGCATCACGTGTCCTGTTTCCCTTTTCTTGTAGGGGACGAAGGGGATAACTTCTACGTAATCGACCAAGGGGAAGTGGACGTAAGTATCTTGAACCGTTTTTGGAAAATAACTCCTGTCTCTGCGCACAAGCTCAGGGCTAGAAGACGTCTTTCTGAGTGATGTGTTTCCGGTTTTTCAATCCAGAAGTGATAGAGTTCACTTAAAAGATACTGTAAGCATATCTGAGCACAGAGTGAAATAAGAAGGGCGGTTGCCGTCTGCTTCCTGCACAAGCCGACCGCGGTCCCGGGGCCCCGATTGACCAGCCCTGCCCCAGCCAGGAGCCCACGGCCCAGCAGGCTCACTCAGCCGTGCTGGGTGCTGACGCTTTTTAAACGTCTACAGGCCCTGTGGCTCTGGCTTTACGATGGAACCAGGCTTCGTCCGTCCCAGGGATGTGATGCTCCCTGATTTCGTTCAGCTTCCTCCCCCTACTTCCTGCCTTCAGGAGTGAGGGACCCAGGCTCCGACCTGGAGGGAGGTGCACCTCCTTTGGTCGCCTGCCCCCGCAGGCTGAGCCCACCCTGCTTGGATGGCGGTGTCCTTGCCTGGGGCCCCCGCGTGGGCTTCTCCAAATGCAGGGCTGGGCCTGTGCTGCCCTCTGCCCCACCCCTCCCCCTCCTCCCTCGGCCTCCATGAGTGTCATCCTCTCCGCTGGGCGTTAGCAGTGCATCTACCCCCAAGGTTTCCTCTGTGGCCCTGATTCGGTCCAGCTTGTGCACCTGTTCCCAGGAGCGTCTGGTCAAGGCCGGCCCCCGCGGCAGACTGGCCCCCACGCCCCGGGCTCGGGACTGAGCCTGTCCTGGGGTTCTGGACTCCACAGTCCCGGCACTATCGGGGCACATCCAAGGAGCCCCCGAGCCAGCTCCGGGCCCAGGATGCCAGTGCTGGGGACGGGGCAGGGATGGGCCACTGGCGGTCTCCACACGCCACCCCCACAGTCCGAGCCCCCATGAGGTGGGGTTCCCGCTGCTGTCTGGCAGTGCCGCCCTGGTGCACTGACCCAGCCCAGTTCTCAGGGCTCGGCTTCTGGAACTGCCAGGCCATTGTGGAGGGGCTGGGGGGGCATTTGATCACTTGTTCCGCCAGCAGTACGTCTGCGTCCATGTGGTCGCGTGTTCTGGGAACCGGCGGGCGGCCCTTGGCTTCCGGAGCTGGTGGCACAGGAAGTGACTCACCACGAGGACCTCAGGGCGAGCGGCACACGGAGTCGGAGTTTCTGTCCGTCCTGAGCGGGGGGGCCTGGACCAGGCCTCTGGGGTCGAGGGCTGTTCTGTCTCACACCACAGGCGGAAACTGAGGCAGGAGCTGCGGGCCTGGGGCGGCCACGGCCGCAGAGCGGGTGGCAGATGGAGGGTGAGCGCGGGCTGCGGCCCCAACCCGGGCTCAGGCTGCCAGCAGAGCCACCTCCTGTGGGCTTCGCGTTGGGTTAAAACAACACCAGCCCAGGAAGCAGAGGAGACTGACGAGGCTGCCGCGTCCCGGTGTCTCCAGAGCTGCCCCCTTCAGAGGGGCTGAGGGGTCGGCTGGCTCCAGGCTCAGGTCCGGGTCCTTCCTCGGGCCCTGACCCCTGTGTGGGCTTCTTCTGCACCTCGGTCCCTCTGCTGTCACCACTCTCCATCCTGTCCCCCGTCCTCCGTCCCTTTCTTGTTTTCTTCCCTTTTTTAATAAATTTATTTATTTAGTTTTGGCTGCGTTGCGTCTTCATTGCTCTAGTTGTGGCGAGCAGGGGCTACTCTTCGTTGTGGTGCGCGGGTTTCTCATTGCGGTGGCTTCTCTTGTTGCGGAGCACGGGCTTCAGTAGTTGTGGCACGTGGGCTCAGTAGTTATGGCTTGCGGGCTCTAGAGTGCAGGCTCAGTAGTTGTGGCTCGCGGGCTCTAGAGTGCAGGCTCAGTAGTTGTGGCGCACGGGCTTAGTTGCTCCGCGGCATGTGGGATCTTCCCGGACCAGGGCTTGAACCCGTGTGCCCTGCGTTGGCAGGCGGATTCTCAACCATCTGCGCCACCAGGGAAGCCCCCCCTTTCTTGTTTTCTTGCTCAAATGTCAATTGAGCACTCGTGTGCTGGCCACTTACAAAGCCCTGAGGATACGCCTTTGGGGACGCGGCCCCTGCCCTTGGGGTTCATGGTCGTCGGGGAGACACCCTGGAAGGGCATTCCCAGTGTGCATCTTGCCTCTGAGCCTCTACCCGTCCTTTCCCTCTGTTCTTATTCCTGCTCTGACTTGCAAACTTCTATGCATCCTTTGAGACCCCACCCAGGCAGAGCCACTGGGCTGACGACCGAGATCGGGGCTCTCGCTCGTGCACAGGGTCCCACAAAGATTGGGTCCTGCTTTCCAGCCCCCGGAATGTCCTCCGTCTTCTGCTTTCCTTGGAGTCACACGACTCCTCTAGTTCAATCCCGAAGATGTTGCCAAAGTGCCGACTCATGTCACCAGAGCATGTGGCTAAGTGAGAGTTGAAATGACCCTGGGGTTGGCACGTCGGAGGCTGGGTTCTCCCCAGCGAGCAGATGCAGGGGCGGCTGACCTTGGGCCCAGAGCCCTGTCCTTGTCTTTCGAGGAGCCTCGAGGGCCCACCGTCGGGGTCCCGTGAGATGCGCCTCCCTGGCTGGTGTGCTCCACGCAGATGCGAGACCCAAGCCTTGAGGTTACCTGGCTGCTGCCTGGGCCTGGGCCCTCCTGCCCGGAGTGGCAGCATCTGTGTTACTCCACACGCGGGGGCAGGTGGAGGCCCTGTGGGTGCCCCCAGTACGTCTGCCCTGCCCTCTGTCCCCATTAATCCACCTGCCACCACCCTCCTCGGCAGACCCCGTGCACAGTGAAGATGCCCTCTCCCTTGCAAGGAGGAATGGCCCCAGGTGCTGGCGGCCACCTCCCCTCTGAAGGTGTGAGCACACAGGAGGGTGTGAGAGGCGGGCGCCCACTGGACCCACCACTGCCTGAGCGGAGATGCTGGAACCGGCCACAGGGCTGAGCACTGGCGGGAACCCTACCTGATGGGTAGTGGGCCCGGGGGGGTGGGGCGGGGGCTGTCCCCCGAGACAGGCCCCTTGGCCCCAACTGCTCAGCCCTGGGTGTCATTGTCCACTCGCCCCATCCGGACTCAGGACCCCTGTCCCAGCAAACTGTAGAGTGCCAGGTGCTCTCACCTGCTGGCCCGCACCTCCATCTGTGAGTGAGGGGAGGGGCTGGCTTGGCCCACTTGTCTGGGCAGGACCCCTCCCGGCCCCCAGGGGTGTCAGTCACCGAGCCAGGTCTCTCCAGGCGGGGGACATGGGGAGGCGACCGTGTGACAGGGAAGTGGGGTCACTTGCTGTAACTGGGGTTACAGGCAGGTCCAGCCCTCCCCGCAGCGGCTCAGGTACGAAGGCAGCTGTGAGATGCCTGAGCCCGGATGCCTGGGCACTGTGGGTGGATGCCACTTTCTGGCTGACTCTCCAATTCGGGACAGTCAGCCCGGATGGGACAAGGCGGCGACTTGGGGGCCGCCCCTCCGTCAGTCTCATCAGAGTTTCCAGCTGCTGGTGGGCGTGGGAGGGCCGGGCGGGGCGAGGGAGCCTGCAGAGGGAGCTCCTGTGATGTGGGCGTGAGCGCACGATAAACATGCAGGGCCTGGGCCTTGTGGGTGAGGCCGCGTCTAAAGGAATCAGAAGGTGCTCAATCAGGAGCCCGGGGCGAGAAAGTGGGCTGCTGGCTGCCAGCACGCATTCTGATGACTCTTAGCGCCGCTCTGGGTGCGAAGCTGCAGCTTCTCCCAGGCCTGGAGCCGTGTTTTGTTTGCTCCTTTCTGGGGAGCAGGGGAGTGACCCTGACCAGGGACTGGCCGCTTGTGAGGGTTCCGAGGGTGGCTTTTAAGGCTTGAGTGAGGCCCATCCTGTGAGGGTGGCGGGAGTGGAGACTGTGTCCGTCACACTGTTGCCCTGAAGCCCCCAGCACGTGGGCTCCCCTCGAAGGCCCCATCCTGGCCTTTAAACAGGCATGGTTTGGGGGTGGTCATCCAGAGCCCCCCTTCTGCCCTCTGACCAACGGCGCCCTGGGGGGGGCGGGCGACGGCCAGGTGACCGGATGCCAAAAACACCAGCTTGGTTTAAATTACGGTTTTCCAGAGAGACGCGGAGAGTGCTGGCTGCGGTGTGTGTGTCGCTGAGAGCTATAATCCGTTTTCCTAAGTGTAAAAATATCTCCCAATTTGTTTTATTCGTGGAACGTAGCATTTCCACTGGAAGGACACTCCTCGGCTGACCTTACAGGCTCAGGAGCACGCTTCCTCCCCGATGCTTCCAGGCCTCTGGTGCTTCAGGGCCTCCTTGGGGGGGGTCTACCCCACCCCAGGCCCCAGCACCCCCCGCCCAGGGCTCCCCCTGTTTCACGAGACGCCTGTGAGGAGACGTCTCCAGAGGTGGGAGGGGCACCCAGGCTGTCCGGCTCCGCGGGTCACGGCCCGCCAGTCTGCTTGCCCGGTGGTCTGTGTTTTTTTTCACTTGGTAAAGTACACGTAACGTAACAGTTGCCGTCCTAACCATTTTCAGTGTCTGGTTCGGGGGCATTAAGCACATCACGCTGTTGCAGCGTCACCACCGTCATCTCCAGAACTTCCTCATCTTCCCAAACTGAGACTCTGTCCCCATTGAACACTAACCCCCAGCCCCGGGCCCCCAGCCTCTCTTGCCGTCTCTGCGACCCTGACGCCTCCAGGGACCTCAGAAGTGGAACCGCACAGGGTCTGTCCTCCTGGATCTGGCTCAGCTCACTGACCGTCACGTCCTCAGGGCTCATCCATGTTGTAGCAAGTGTCAGAGTTTCCTCCCTTTTTAAGGCTGAGTCACATTCCACTGCATGGATGGCCACGTCTCTTTTATCCGTTTACCTGTCGTGCCCGCCTTTGTGGCTGCCACCCTGAGCCGTGCTGCTGTGGACGACGGGCTGTGCAGGGACCTGGGCGTCCTCTCAGGCGCTCTCTGCTGACCGGCCACTCCTGGGCGCTGGGTGGCCGTGGCCCCGAGCCGGCTGTGAAGCTTTCCTGCAGCATCTCACCCACAGGGTGTGTCTGGGGGCCCAGCACCCCTCTTGGTTCCCTACAGAGGTCCTGGCGGCCCTACTGTGGCCAGAGCCTGCTCTGGAATCACGGACAGGTGACCCGCCCCCTGTGTGGTGGTGGTAATGTGATGACAGCTCGGGGAGGGGACCGGTCCTCGTGCACACCCCACAGCGGGCCCTTGACGGGGCGCGTGGTCACCCCGGAAGTGGGATCCTGATGGGACCCTGCCTCGTGGGACCTCGCAGAGCGTGATGTCTGTGAGCGGAGGGCGGGAGGAGGCCCAGGTGTGGCGGGTTCCGAGGAGGGAACCTGGCTGGCGGCTGGCCACCCCTGAGGAGTGGCTGCTGACCCCGTGGGGCTGGTCCACGTGACCCGGGCCCCACAGACGGGGAGCTGGGAGGGAGTCTCTGGGAGGAGTTGCCTCAAGCAAAACCAGACAGTCGACTTTCCCCAGGTGTTTTGGGCTAAAGAGGGTTGAGGCTCGGAACCGGGTTTACCTGAGAAGCGCCGCCGACATACCTGGACTCACCTGCACAGGCTCACCTGCTTGGACGCCCCATCTCTTTGTGGCCGGAGCCTGGGAGCTGGGCCAGTAGCTTTTTCTCACCATCTGTGAAACCAAAAACAACAGCGGCTGGCACGCCCTACTCGCTTCCTTGCCCGGGCGGCTCCGGGTTGCGTGGGAAGTGGCTGCGGGGGGCAGGGGGGCTGAGGCCGCAGGACCCCCCCACCCAGTGTAGTGGATAACTCAGTGAGTGATTCTGTCTCCGCTCACCCAACAGTTATTTCAATTGAATTTCTGTTTTCTGTGGAGTCGAGTGTTGGACCGAAGTGTCCCGGGTTTGGGGGCAGGCGGGGAGGCGGCCCCCCTGGCGTTCCCAGCTGCTCGTCTGCTTTGGCGGGGCCGAGGTCCCCATCTCAGGTCTCCCTTGACGGGAACGCAGTGCTACCTGTGATGCTGCTTCTGGGGTCTCACTAAGCAGATTCTTGTGCTTTCGACCCAATCAGTCACCGTCTCCACCTCCGTCCAAAGTCGAATCAGAGCTGATCCATCGTGGGCAGGCGTCAGCATCACCTGCTGAGGTCCTGGCCTCTGGGCTGCACCCCTGGGGGTCTGATCCAGTCGGTCGTTGTCGGGGGTTGGGCGGGGAGGGGGGCGTGCACCTGGGTTTCCGCAGGTTCCCAGGTGGTGCTGTGCACCTGGTCCGCACACCACCTGTTGAGTAACGTGGTCGAAGGCTGTGTTTCTGGGACGCCCCTCGCTCCTCCCTGCTCCCCTCCCGCCGCCCTGAGCTGGGCTCCAGCTGCAGCAGGGGGAGCCTCCCAGATGTGAACCTGGCCTCAGCCGTGCTGGAACCTTCTGGTCCTGAGACGAACATCTCCCTGTGTGGCCTTGCTGTACCCAGTGCCCTCCGAGTTCAGTCCTGCCTCAGGGCCTTGGCTCGTCCTGTTCCCCCGCCTCAGAGCTCTTCCCCCTGGTCTCTTCAGGGGGCCCCTCATGCTGGGCTCGAAGTCACCTCTTCAGAAGCCCTCTCTGCACGGTCTGGACTACGGCTCTGCCTTCCCTTCTCTTCAGGGCCTGCGCTTGTTTCCATGACATAACGCTAGTGTGGTGAGCACCAACCGGCCGGCCGGTGAGTCCCGGTGAACAGGAATCCGCACGCTGCAAACCGCTGAACCCAGCAGGTAGAGCGTGCAGGACACCCAGGTTGCTGGGGGCGACACGGGGGTGACAGCGAGTGAGCGAATGAACGAAGATCAGCGGGGCGGGAGCTCTGGGCTCAGCCGGAGAAGCCGAGGCAGCGGCGGGAGCACAGACGTAGCCCAGTAGGGCCTCCCACCACTTCTCTTTAAAAGAAGGAAAAACAAAAAGGAAACAAAGCATGAAGTAGCCCCTTTGCGTGCCAGCTGGGGTGGGGCCGGGCACTGTGCGGCCGTGGTGACAGAGGCCAGTGTCCGAGAAGGATGGCCCTTTGTGCTCCGAGGGGCGGCCCTGCCCGGCCTCGGCTCTGCACAATGCTCTTCTCTGACGCCTCTGAGGACGCTGTCGAGACCTCGGTGAGGAAGGGTCCTCATGGCCCCCGGTGGCGCGCTCCGGCCCAGGTGCCCTCGGTCCTGTGTGCCCTGCAGCGGCAGCTGCCCACGTGCTCTTTGGGGCCACACCCTGGGAAGTGGAGATGCAGCCGCTGCTGGCGCCTCTCCTAAGCCACCTACCCTGTTCCCTGGGGGACCCTGTGCTATTTGGCGGGCGATGGGGGTGGCCTGCCCCCCGGCAGCCATCCGAGGCGGTGGTTCCTTCTCCCCCTGAGGTGGGAGCCGGGAGGCTGCACACCCTCCCCAGGCTCTGTATGTCCGGCGAGGCTCCCAACTCGAGATCCGTGGTCCTCTGAGCCCACGTCACTGTGGTGTCCCTGCACCGAGGGAGCAGGCGCGGGCGCCAGGGGAGGGCCGGCTGGTGCAGCCTGGGGAGACGGCGTTCAGCAGATCGCGCGGATACCCCCGTGACGCCACCAGTGCCACCCCCACCCCCTGCATCACCCACGAGAGTGAGGGCGTTTAGTCACACGCGAGAAGGTTCGAGGCCCCCTTTGGAATCAGAGCTGAAACTAGACGGCGTCCGTCACCCACAGCCTGGGGAGCGGCGGTGCGGCAGTGAGAACAGACGGACTGGACCCAGCGCTCAGACTCGCCTGGCACAGAAGGACGTGCTGGGGTTCCTTTCAGCCGCACCGCGGTCATCTGAAGGCACCTGAGCCCTCGAGGGGCCCCGGGAGTTCCTGGCACCTGGAAACGTCCCGCGCCCTGACCTGAGTGGTGGGGAGACTCACTGCGCTGCCCGCTTAGGGTCGTACAGGTTAAGGTTTGAGAGTTGTATCCACGCAGAGAGGATTTTACAAACATACAAGCCCTGTGAACGGAGGACCAGCCGCGAGGGGAGCTGGGGCCAGCCCGGCCGAGCCTGGGTCACCGTGACTGCCCCTCCACAGACTCTGGTCCCCTTTGAGAAAACCACAGGTGGCCTCTCTGGGGGTGCTCTCTGTGGGGGGGAGCATCTCGGGGCACAGCCGGGCGGACACACTCCCTGCCTCGTGGGAAGGATGGGCGTCGCCCTGATTCCTCGAGGGCCTTGCTGAGTGGAAGCTGGCGTCTCTCCTCCCCGACACCCGGCAGGGGCGTCGTGCAGGCTCGCTGGGCGGGCAGGGGCTCGCGGGGACAGAGGCACAGGCCCCGGGTCGCTCTGTAAACTGTCATCTCCATTCCCCTGACACCTTGTGGGCAGGCTGGCCACTGCTCCCCAGGCTTGCTCACACCGGACTCCGTTATCACCTGCGTGGTGCCCCGCAGGCTGGCAATTCTGTGCCTCGGTTATTATCAGGATAATGAGTCATTGATTCCATAAGAATTGCTCCCATGATTCATCGCAATCCATTCTTTCCCGACATGCATGCTTTCTGCCAATGGGAACCATTCTTTAAGCTCATTGACATCGAGGGAATGAACAGTGGTTGTGTTAATTTATAGTAAGCGAATCTGCATAATAAACAATCCGGGCCATTCTTGCAGGATGCGGACGTGTGGTCCCTGGATAGTAGGGACACTGTGCGGCGGGCGCCGCCCTCCCAGGCTGAAAGGGAATCTTGTCCGCCTTCTGGGCTCGGCCCTCGGCGCCAGCCTCCGCTCCCATTGACCGCAGGCCCGGGCATTGGGTGCTGCCCGCGGGGAGCGGAGGCCCTGGGGAGGCCCGGGGAGCCTGGCTTCTTCCCGGCCGTGGGGCCTGCCGGTGGAGGTGGGCCCGGGGCCGGGCTGCTCCCCGGAGCCTCAGGCAGCAGGAACGGCAGGGAGGGCTGTCTGTGAACGAAGTGGAGGGGCCCGCACGGGTGGGGCGAGAGCGCCATGGCAGGGGTGACTCGCTGGTGTGCAGTCAGGGAGCCCGAGGCCCAGGTGCACAGCCCACCTCTAGTCTGTGAGGAGCTGAGTCACAGGCCGACCTGGGAGGTGGTGGGACTCGCTCTCCTGCGGACTGGGAGCCGCAGCAGTGCGTCCAGCTGGGGCCTGGCCAGTCTCGTCTGCACTGACCGCTGAGGGCCTCCGCCTTTGTGCCCGTCCAGCCTCGGCTCTGGGCAGGGCTGGGCGTGAGGCAGGCGCCTTGGCCGATCCTGGACCTGGGCAGGGCAGTGCCGAGTTCTGCCCGCCTGCAAGGGATCTGGGGCTGCAGCAGCCTTGTGCCTTCCTGGGGGATGGAACGGAGGGCTCCCTGCACAGGAAGCAGCAGTGTAACCCCAGGCCCCCATGACGCTGTCCCTCTGTCCCCCAAAGGTGTATGTGGACAGAGGGTGGGTGGCCCCAGCCCTGTGACGCTGTCCCCCTGTTCCCCGAAGGTGTATGTGAGCGGAGAGTGGGTGACCAGCATCAGTGAAGGCGGCAGCTTCGGGGAGCTGGCCCTCATCTACGGCACCCCCAGGGCGGCGACTGTGAAGGCCAAGACGGACCTCAAGCTCTGGGGCATCGACCGGGACAGCTACCGGCGCATCCTCATGGTGAGTGAGCGGTGCCTGCGTGGAGGCTTCGCCAGGGCTGGGAGGGCAGCCAGCCAAGTCTGATGCCCACCAGGCATCTCGCGGGAACCCTGGTTGTGTCCAGGTGGGGCCATAAGTAGGGATGCGGTGGGTGGCGAGTGTCGGGAGGGCGTTCAGGAAAGTTACCCAAAGGCAGGCACACAGCTGGGGAAGCCCCTTGTGCTTTCCTCCCCCATTCTCCTTGCAACTGTCTGGAATGTGGTTGTGATGGCTGGAGTTCCAACTGCCATTCTTGACCATGAGGTGACGTTCCCCAAGGTGGTGGAGCGAATCACTGAGAGGAGCCTGGCCTCTGGGGGCACAGTGGGACCGCAGTACCGGGCAGGCTGCTGGCCTCTAGGATTCCTTACTTGGGGACTGTCATTTTAGGTTTCCTCACACGCAGCCAGCTCCTGTCTTAGTTGGCATGGTGCGGGTGTAGGTGCGCACACCTGTGGAGGCTCGCCGTGGGGCTCTCGGGAGCAACGGGGCAGGTGTTCACGGAAGGCTCCGGAGATGAGCCTGTGCGCCGAGAAGGCCCCTCCCAGGCAGAAGAGGCGGGATCTTCCCGTGCCCGCTGAGTGTCCGTCCTGCACACGCACTGCCGGGTTCTCGGTGCTGGGACCCGCCAGGGGACTGGGAGGCTGACACGCTGGAGGAGATGACGGAGCAAACATACACCTCCTGTTGACAGTTTCCACGGAGAATGATAGAGCAGAGAGGGGCAGAGGTGGGGGCGGGGAGGTGATGTTCTAAAGAAAGCCCTGGGGCCCCCCTCCCTGAGACCCCTTTTGTGACGAGGTGGTGTCGAGCAGAGGCCCGGAGCAGGGAGCCCTTGGCTGTCCAGGGGGAGAGTGTTCGGGCAGTAGAAACAGCCAGTGCAAGGGCCCTGGGGTGCAGGCCTGGCTGGCCTGTTCGTGGACCAGTGGGGAGACAGTGAGGATGCTGGGATCCTGTGGTGGGTGGGGCGGGGGCCTGGACTCGGACTCTGAGTGCACCGGGAGCCCTGGCAGGATTGTGGGCAGAGAAGTGGCAGGAGCCGCCCAGGTGATGCCCTGGCACTTGGGGGCCTTCTGGGTGAGAGTGGAGAGAGTCCCGATTCGGGAGGGGTGGAGGGAGGTCCTGGCTGGCCACTCTGGTCTGGCCGCAGGTCTCCGGGCAGAGGCCCCTGGGAGCTGAGTGCCCCGTCCTCGCGGAAGTCACACTCCTTGGCTGTCCGTGCTCGCCGGTGGTGACCGCTGGGCCAGGTGCTTTTCTGCTGGTCAGGGGTGGTGCTGGAGGACCTGGGCGGGGGTGGGCTCATTCCTGAGGGCAGCCCCCAGGGGCTGGCGATGGTGTTTGCTCAAAGGCTGCCCCTGTGGGCCTGGGATCCGAGGAGTTCCGACGGCCTGGAGGGAGGTGACCCAGGTGAGCACATTGCTGGGAGACCCCGGGGCTGGACGTGCCGCTGCCAGGTGCCCTTTGGGCCTTGGTTGTCGCCTGAAGGCCAGCCTGGGCGGTGCAGTTTCTGGGGTGCGGGCTGTGGTTTGGGATGCTCTGGGGGAGGCCTGGGGAAGGTTTGGGATGTTTAGGACAGGCTCTGTGAGCTCAGTCCCAGCTGAGCCTGGAGAGCCGGTCCTGCCCCGGGGGCCTCTCCAAAGGGGAACGGGGGAGAAAGGGTTGCCGGCTGCCGTCCTGGCTCCGCTGTAGCTCCTGGTCCTTCCTGATGCAGGGAGGGGCCAGTTCAGTCCCGGGGGCATCTGTCTCCTGCGGCTCGTCGTCTGCGCCCTCGGGGTCATCCGCTGGGGGAGGCGCTGCCCTGCCCTGCCCTGCGAGGTGAGTCCTCGTGGAATGCGGCTCCCGCTCTTTGGTCTTAAACCTGCCCATTCCTGTTTTCTCCGGGAGAGATCACTGTCTGTGGGGGAGGCGCCCCAGGCACCCTCCCCGTCCCTGTCTCCTCTGGATGCACCTGGCCCGTTGCATAAGCCGTTGTTTCTCCGCCATGGTCCGCGCTGAGTCGGAGTCGTCCTTGGCTGTGGGACTTTCGTGGCTGGAACAGTACCTTCAGGGAAGTTCCCCAACCACCGAGCAGCTGGCGCGTCCTCTGTTTTAATTCTGGATCCCTGCGCACTAAGAATAGCCGCGGCTGCGCTGGGAGCCTACAGAGCCCCTGCATCTTGGGAAGAAAATGACAGTGTGGCCCACTCGGAAGGGAGTGTCCATGGACGGCGTCCATCGCTGCATCAGCCCGTGGCTTGGGCGGACTCAGATGCACCCATCGTGCGACGACTGGACCCTGAGCTGGACACGCGTGGGGGACGCGGGATGGAGGCTGGTAGTGTCTCCAGGGAGAGGGCCACCCACCTCTGAATCCCAGAACATCGGACCCGAGAGGCTCCGCTGCTCCACATGCTACAGACAGACAGACAGACGGATGGATGGATGGAGCTTGGCGAGGCCAGCCGCGTGCACCACCTCTGAGCAGGACGGGGGCTCAACCCCCTCCGGGCCCCCAGGCAGGGGCCAGCGACCCCGGACTTCATTCTTTCAAGCTTCAGTACCTTTCGTTCACCCTGAATCTTGCGTGAGACCCCAAATGGGGATTGATGAGTGCAAAATCCTGTTGTGGAGTCTGGGCTGGGGTCTCCAGAGCCCCACTTGCCTGGGGGTCCCGAGACCCCCGGAACCAGGTCCTGAGCCGCAGCGCTGAGCTCCCACCCCACCTGCTTGGGCCCCTGGCTCCCATCCATGAAGTGGGGCAGCAGGAGCCTGGGACCCCCTTCTCGTGGGAGCTGGGGCGGGGTGTGTGTGTGTGCACGTGTGTGCTTCAGTCCATGGCTGCAGGGCCGGTCAGGATTGAACACGTAAGGGGAAAGGGCGTTTGGAGTGGTCGGTCCAGGTCGAAGGGTCATCTTACCCGACGTAGATTCCTCCTCCACCTGGCGGGTTTGCACCCTCCCCCGAGCTGCGGCCCGGGGGCAGGCCCGCTGTGAACACTCTATACCCAGGGGTGTGTGTGCTACGGCCAGAGCCCTGCTGTCTGCTGGGACCCGGGTCCCCAACCCGTCCTTGGGGCCGGCTCAGTCCACGCAGGTGGGGCCTGGGGGGTGGTGGGGGCCTGGATTTCGCAGACATTTTAGGTTCCAGTCTTAGGACAGAACGCTTCCCCGGGGACAGCGGGGTACAGTGGAAGGTGCAACAGAAGAAGCCTCACGTTGGGCATCGGGGTTCCGGGCTGGCCTCACGCCTGCGCCAGTGGGGTGGGGCTGGGGGCGGGGCCGTGTCTCCAGCTGCAAGCGGCCCGAAGTGAGGTTCCAGGCCCCGCTGCTGGCGGTGAGGTGGGAGGTCAGGAAGTGCTGTCTTCCCCTCCCTGCCCTGCCCACGCATCCCCATCCATCTGTCCCGGGTCAGGTGAGGGCGCGTCAGGTGAGGGCGCCGCTCTACTGCCCTGCGGGGGGAGGGGCACGTGAGGAGTGGCCAGCGCTGTGGTGGGACGTAGATGGTCTTTCTCTGCGGTCTCTGTTCCTCAAAGTCGGCCCGACGGGACCCCAGCACAGAGATGTGGAAACCGAGGCTGCAGGAACCAGGGAGATGGGCGGAGCTGAGCCGGACCAGGCCCCGTGCCCCCCGCCACCAGCGTGGGTCCTCTGCAAGCATCCATGGGGACGAGGGTTCCAGGCCCCGCTGGCTCCTTCCCTCAGTGTGGCCTTGGGCAGGCCCCATACCTGTGACGGGAGTTGTACGTAGGGCCAGCCTCACCAGGCACAAAGCCCACTTTGGGGCTGCCGGCAGATGCGCTGCAAAGCCCCCCAGGTGAGGGTCCTGGCAGCCCCCAAGGTGACGGGCCGGCGCCCCGGACACCTGCGTGATGCATGAACCGACAGCGGGGGCTCCCGGCCCTGCCTCCCCGTCCGTCTCATCCCAGGAGGAAAGCCTCCAGCGGGAGGCGCCTTGGTCAGCCTTGGAGGCGGATCTCCTTGCCCGAGGGTCCCGGGTGGCCACCTCCAGCTGTCATCCTGCAGCGGGAGATGGATGGGCCAGTTGTGCCGAGCTTTAATGTCTAGGGTTCCTGGGCAAACACGCCTGCATTCCAGCGGGTGGGCGTAGCTGCTGGGAGGTCAGCGGGAATATAAATTATCTTTCAAAAGAAACGCCTTTCTCGAGGCCGGCGGGGCCTGAGACGGCTCGGCTCGGGCTGGGGGCTGAGCTGAGCTGAGCTTGCTGCCACCGCAGGCGTCTAGACCCGCCGCAAGCTGACACACAGGGCCCCAAGACTCCTAGGTTCTGCCACTGACCGCCAGGACGCCGTGTCCCCTCCGTGGCCGCCAGCCGCGGTGCAGGAGCTCCGTCTACACCCTGTGGGTCCAGTTACCTTGTGGTCTTGGGTCCCAGCCCCGTGGGGCTCTTTGCCGGATGGAGGGGCCCTGGGGTGTCTGCGCTTCTGTGAGGGAGGCAGGGAGAACCTCCAGGATTCCAGATTCGAGACTCGCAGCCTCTTTAACGCTGGTCTGGCCCTGAGCCACGCAGAGCCGACGGGGAGTCTGAGGCCGGGTCGGGGGGCGGTGCCGAGGTCCTCACACCATGTCAGCTGACCGATGTCTGCTCGCGTAACTTTCACAGAATCCTGTGGGACAGGAATTAAGATACCCCATCGTCCAGATGAGGAAACTGAGGCTCAGAGAGGGGGAGCTGGCTCGGGGCGTGCGGATACGGAGTGAGGGGTGGGATTTGAACCCGGGGCTTCTGAACCCGCTTGAGGTTCAGGCCTCCTGGCTCCCCCCATCCCGTGGGTCTGGATGAGGCCCAACCTCACATGTGCGATTAGGACGGAGACCCCGGAGGGGGAGGTGCGGGGAGGTCTGGGCCGTGAACGGGGTCCGTCACTCAGGCCCTTGCTTGTTCGAGGGGCTTCTGGGGTCTCCTTTTAGGAGTTCAGAGTCACTTGGGGAATTTGGGAATGTGGAAGGGGTTGGGGTGGGAAGCCCTTCTGAACACCTGCTTCTCTGTGTCTTCCCCTCTCACAGGGCAGCACGCTGAGGAAGCGCAGGATGTACGAGGAGTTTCTCAGCAAGGTCTCCATCCTGGGTGCGTGCCCCCGACCTGGCCGCCCGGGGCTGCGGCCCAGCCGTTTCCACATGCCCTGCAAGTTTGGGACACACATGCACGCTCACACCTGTGCAGTGCGCCCACACACACACACATGCACACACAGATGCATCGTGTATGCAAGCATGTACGTGCCCACGAACACACACACACACACACACACACACACACACACACACACACACAGTGTCTGCCCTCCATCCATCCGTGCTTTGCATGTCTGTCTCTCTACCATCAACGCCATTCTCTCCACGTTGGTCCATTTGGAGCTGTGTTGAGCGTCTTTCCTGACCTGTTTGGGTTTTCCTCCATGGGGGTTCTCGTGTGCCCCCCGCTTTTCTTGTCCTGGGATCTGAGAGACACGTCGGCCACATTTCCATTGACCGTTGGGAGTGTCAACAGGTTCTCTCCTGCAGAAGATTTTCAGCGTTTTGAAGTTGCTTTGACATACACGACGACGACGTATCATTCTGGACCAGCCTTCCCAGTAGAACTTTTGGCAGCGATGCAGGTGTTCCGTATCCGTGTGGAACACTTGAGAATTTTAATTTTATGTCATTTTAATCAGTTGGAATATGAATCAGTGTGTGTCTAGCAGCTCCCCTTAAGGACAGGGAGTGGACCCGCTTGGGAGGGTGAGTGACGTCTAAGCGCTAAGGCCCTGGGAACCGCGGGAAATAACCGTCCAGCAGAAGTTCCTGCGGGAACATCACAGCCTTAAAAACCCCAGACTGGACTTCTGGGTGCAGGTGGTGCGTGAGGCTTAGCCTCCTTTTCTAAGAACCTTTGGAGTGAGAAGGAGAAGAAGCAGGTGCACTTTTGTGGGTGCAGAGGCGTCAAGGAGACAAGAATATACAATGGAACAACAAAACAAAACAAACAAAAAAAAAGGGGTTGAAAGAATTATAAAAAAAAAAAAAAAAAAAAAAGAATATACAATGGAGAAAAGACAGCCTCTTCAATAAGTGATGCTGGGAAAGCTGGACGGCTGCATGGAAAAGAATGGAGTTAGAACACTCCCTAACATCACACACAAAAACCCTCCAAATGGATTAACGACCTAAATGTAAGACCAGATAGTATAAAACTCCTAGAGGAAAACATAGGCAGGACACTCTTTGACGTAAATCACAGCAAGATCTTTGTGGCTCTGTCTCCTAGAGTAATGGAAATAAAAAACAAGAATAAACAAATGGGACCTAATTAAACTTAAAAGCTTCTGCACAGCAAAGGAAACCATAAACAAAACGGAAAGACGACCTACGGACTGGGAGAAAATATTTGGAAGTGATACTACTGACGAGGGATTAATTTCCAAAATAAACAAACTGCTTATACAGCTCAATATCAAAAAAACAACCCATTCAAAAAATGGACAGAAGACCTAAATAGACATTTCTCCAACGAAGATATACAGATGGCCAACAGGCACATGGAAAGACGCTCAACATTGCTAATTATTAGAGAAATGCAAATCAAAACTACAATGAGGTACCACCTTACACTGGTCAGGATGGCCATCATCAAAAAGTCTACAAATAACAAATGCTGGACAGGGTGTGGAGAAAAGGGAACCTTCCTACACTGTTGCTGGGAACGTAAGTTGGTGCAGCTACTAGGGAAAACGGTATGGAGGTTCCTCGAAAAACTAAAAATAGAGTTACCATATGATCCAGCAATCCCACTCCTGGGCACATATCCAGAAAAAACTATGATTCAAGAAGATACGTGCACCCCAGTGTTCACAGCAGCACTATTCACTATAGCCAAGACATGGAAACAACCTAAATGTCCATGGACAGATGAATGGATAAAGAAGATGTGGTACATATGTACAATGGAATACTACTCAGCCATAAAAAGGAATGAAATAACGCCATTTGCAGCAACATGGATGGACCTAGAGACTATCCTACTAAGCAAGTAAGTCAGAAAGAAAAATACCATATGGTATCACTTATGTGTGGAATCTAAGAAAAATGGTGCAAATGAACTTACTTACGAAACAGAAAGAGACTCACAGACACAGAAAACAAACTTATGGTCACCAAAGAGGGGGGATAGATTAGGAGTTTGGGGTTAGCAGATACACACCATTGTATATAAAATAGATAAGCAGCAAGGTCCTACCGTAAAGCACAGGGAACTGTATTCAGTATCTCGTAATAACCTATAAGGGAAAAGAATCTGAAAAAGGATATATATATATATATGTGTGTGTGTATATATATATATATATATATATATATATAAAACTGAATCAATTTGCTATACACCTGAAACTATCACAACTGTACTTCAATTAAAAACATGGGTAATAAAAAAAGAGACACGGACATGGATGGTCATTTCAGCAATTCCTACAATGACAGGAAAGTAGAAACAACCTAGAATCTGTCATCGCAGGAAGGTCCTCGCGCCCGGGTGTGTGTGTGGTACAGGTTTATACTCCAGTAAAGCGCATGGACTAGGTCTCCGCGTGTCAACACGTTTCAACATGGATCTCAGACACAGAAGATGGTGCAGATGACGGTGCGTCTCTGCACAATTTTGGCAATGCTGGGTCATGTTTACGAAGCTATGTTACAGTAAAGGTGTAAGACCACCTATGGGGTGGAAACTCACCAAACCCTTTAAGATTTAAAAAAAATATATCCACCAAATCCTTAATAGTCACAGCCTCTGCGGAAGGAGAGAGAACTCGAATTGAGACAAAGGGACGCGGTTTTATCAGTAACATGGTGTGTCTGTAGGAGCAGCTCTGAAGCAAACATGACCAAGTAGTCCTGTGACTTCATTCAGGACAGATGCTGGCTGTGTTGTTCATTCTACTTTTCTGATTATTTTTTTTCCAAATTACAAAAAGAAGGACACGACTGCTTGGAGTTGCTGACGTGGGGGTGGCGTGAGGGGGTGGGGGGAAGGTGGGGGGCAGCCGGGCAGCAGCGGGGTCAGGTCCCCCGGCAGAGGACACGGCGCAGGCCTGGGGGACGGATGTGGAGATGAACTTGCTGCAGGATGGCTGCCCACCCGGCACGTCCCTCCCGGCCCCCCTGCTCCAGGGAGGTAGTAGAGGCAGCTCAGGGGGCCTGCCCTGACCCTATTTCAAGGGGAAAAGCAGGCTTCAGGCCTCCAGGCAGGAAAAGGGGGTCTCCTGGGAGGGGAGCCGGGGTCAGGCTCAGGGCTGGGCGGCAGCGGCCGTGAGGCAGGGCCCGAGGGTCCGCATTCTCCCGAAGCGTCGGCCCCGAGGCCAGTCTGTTCCGGGTGGGTGTGCCTGCCCCTTGGCCGCCGCTGACTGAGGGCTGCCTTCTGTGTCTCTTCTGCGGGGTGTCCGCCACTTTCCCTGGCAGCATTGAGACCCCCCTCCAGAAGGGCAGCACTGGGAGTGGCCCCACCCGGCCAGTCACCGATTTCCCACCTGAGCTGACCGTCCACACCTGGGACCCAGGGATCTGAACGCAGTAAAAATGCCCCCAAAGCTTCCGCTTCAGAAATCAGGGCCAAGGAATCGCCCCGATCTCCGTCTCTTCCAGCAGTTCTGTCCTGGGATTTACGCTGCTGAGGGTGGAAGCGCTGACTCTCCGACCTCGGGACTGGGGTTCCAGGTCTCAAATCCAATAGGAAAACCCACCGCTCACACAGGAGGACGAGAACTTCCTAAGCCCAAGGCTGTGAAATCAAACGCCTCTCATCGCCCTGGAAGGAAACCAAGCAGCAGTCACACGTTTACCGGCACCAGCTTCCACCTCGGCACCAACCGTGACCCTCCAAAGTCACGGGCGTCTTCGCCGCCATGCCGGCCTCCTGAGGGTGCCGGGGTCTGCGTCACGGGGCAGCTCCCGTCCGGTACGGAGGCTGCTGGACCAGCGTGCTGGCAGCCGCTCCAGAATCTGCCGCAGCCCCGGGCTTGGTCAAAAGCGTGTCCTTTTCAGCGTGTGGCCCTGGCAGGAGTTTTCAAGCAGAGAAATCCCCCTCCTACTCGAGATCTAAAATAAATGCTTTGCTTTGTATTTTTAGCGGCTGACCTACATAGTGCAGCTGATAAGTGTAGGCCAGAAAAGTTTCTTTGGCCAAAAGAGAAACAGTTAATCAGGCAACCATTAAGTTCTTACAAAAGGAGCACGCGGGTATTTTTTTCCTTCCTGAGGGCTAGGGGTGGATAGTGACGGGGAAGGGAAGGCGTGAGAAGGGGTGGAAAGATAGACAGAATTTGCAAGTATCAAAGTACACTTGCCATTGGAATGAAGTATTTTGACCCCAAATAATGGAAGGTATACTACACCTCTAGCCACGTAAATACAGTTGTATGCTCTTTGAATGGCACTGAATGGTGTCTTATGAACAGGAAATTGCTTCGACCTCTGAATTATTTAAACCCCTTGGTAGCCCTAGTGCTGAGCTGTGATTATACTGTTTGCAAAAATATAGGCAGCTCTGTTCTTCTGAAGATAACAAAGGCATTTCATCCTGAGTTAACTTGGACTCAACGTCCAGTGCCTGTCATCTACGTTAAACCTTTGATGTAGGTTAGAATCGCTCCCAGTTCTGAAGCCCTGTCCACCTGCTGAGCCATGTACACCCTGGGCCCAACTCACTTGTGAAAATACCCGGGCCTCCTGCACAGAAATTTGCTTTCTGTTTTGTTCATCCTGTGATGGAGCAAAGCCTCATCACCCTGGGGCTGGCCATGTGGGTGTTTTCTTAGATTGTCTGGGGTGGGGAGCTGACCCCCCGACCCTCCCTGGCCCCCGTGACCCCCACGCCCCCGTGTCCCCTGCTGCAGAGTCCCTGGAGAAGTGGGAGCGTCTGACTGTGGCTGACGCACTGGAGCCCGTCCAGTTTGAGGACGGAGAGAAGATCGTGGTCCAGGGGGAGCCTGGGGACGACTTCTTCATCATCACAGAGGTGAGTCCGGCTTGGGCATGGGGAGGGCTCTGCGTGGTCCCCAGCCGAGGAGGGCCGCCCGGGAGTGGGGGACGCCCAGTCTGCACGTGCCCCTCCCCTGGGGACCAGCATCCCTGATCCCTGTGCTCCGTTCCCCCACCACCTTCATCCTGCATGCGGACAGGCCTCCCACTGGGTATCCTCGCCCTTGAGAATCACGGGGTCTCCTCTGAGGAAGTGGGTCGGGTGCCCGAGCCTACACGCGTGCAGAAATTGCACGGACTGAGCACACCAGGTGTGAAGGTGAACGTGGGGATCGGGACACGGCCGGGGTGTGGGGGGCGCCCTGAGCCGGAACCCGGCGTGACGAGTGCATCCTCTTGGGGGAGATGTGTGAGTTGAGGGCACGTGGGATCTCTCTGTGCTGCTTCTTACAACTGCGTGTGAATATCAGTGGTCTCCAGTTAAAAGTTTAATTTGGAAGATTGGCGCCAGATTTCTCCACCTGGACCCGCGTGAGTCACTGTTCCCTCCTCCATCCCCCACCACCGCGACAGCTGGCTCTGGGCCGTAATCCGAAGCCGCCACGCTCAGCCTGTCACTGATGGGGGTGAGCAGCTGCATGACCGCTGTGTCCCCCCCGCCTGGGGCTGCGCCTAGGCTACGGTCCCTGGGGCCGCCTCGCCATGGGACCCTCCCCATGACACAGACCCAAAACTATGTGAGTTTGGCTCACTTCCTACTTCCCTGGCCCTCCTGGCGGGAAGAATTTACGTCGCCTGCCCGGGAAAACACACGCTCCAGCTGCACGTTTTGCCGTCGGAGAAGAGGAGCCTTCAGCGCGGCAGAGGCTGGGGCGGCTCGAGTCTGAAAGCCCGCTCTGGTCGCGGCCGCAGCCGCAGAGGGGGTCACTGTGCCGTCCAGAGAGAGTGGTACCAGCCTTGGGGTTGGTGCACAGAAAGGAAGTGACAAAGGCTCAGCCCCTGGTGGCATTTGGCCGACATCGCCGGACTTGGAGCCACTTTCTTGGTTTAAAACAACAGAAGTGACTTCCCAGGCTGCTGCTGTCGGCGAGGATGCTCCGGGTTCTGCTGGCTGGCGCCTGCCCGCCTCTGTGCCTCAGTCCACAAACAAAGTCCCGCCCTGTGACCCGCGAGTTCCGTGGGGACTTTATCTGGGGTCCTGCAGCAGCCCCTCCTGGGAGGGCGTGCCTGTGGTTCTTCCCGCCACCTGCCTGCTGATCACGCAGGAAAGATCTGGAAGGCTGTGGGGTCAGCAGGAGAACCACCTCAGGAGGGTCCTGGTGGCTGCAGCACAGAGCTTTACAGTGTGCGTTTGGGAACCGGGACCTTTGTTACCTACCGGTCCACGTCTCGGCACTGAGCCTGGGGCCGGAGGGCCCTTGGGGTTGCAGCTGAATGATGGACGTGGTTCCCACCTGAGACCCAGGGCTGGGGGTGCTTCTGCAGGAACCCTGCTGAGGGATCCACCCACAGGCAGCATTCCTGTCCTGGGGTGGGTGACTCGTTCAACAATGTTTCTTGAAAGAAAGGGGTAAAACCACAGACAGAACAAATTATGATTCCTGCCAGCCAGGTCTCCCCTCCGTAGACCTGAGAGGCCGCAAACCCTGCGTTTCAGCTCCCGCCCCGGCCGTGACCTCAGAGAGGTCATCTCAAAGGCTCACGCCTGCTCTCCCCAGAAGCAAGCCCCCGGGGTGAAAGTTACGGCTTGACTCCGAACATTTCCGGGGCTCTACTCTCAGGACTTTGAGGGAACTGTGGTCCCTCGAGGTCTGTGCTTTTTATCTCAGATCCTCCTGCGAAGGTAGCCAGTGTCTGGCTCGTGGTTTCTGGAGGACGTTCCAGCAGAAAGTTGCTCACACTCTCCAAATGCAGCTGAGCCTGCCGTCGGACACAAGGGGTGTTGGGGTTTGCACTGGCCTGCACCGTGTTTTTTTTTTTTTTTAAATTTGAATTAATTGTCACTATTTAAAAATCAGGGGACTTCCCTAGTGGCACAGTGGTTAAGAATATGCCTGCCCAGATGCAGACCTACTAGAGAATGGACTTGAGGACACGGGGAGGGGGAAGGGTAAGCTGTGACAAAGTGAGAGAGTGGCATGGACATATATACACTACCAAATGTAAAACAGATAGCTAGTGGGAAGCAGCCGCACAGCACAGGGAGATCAGCTCGGTGCTTTGTGACCACCTAGAGGGGTGGGATAGGGAGGGTGGGAGGGAGGGCATATGAGGATATATGTATACGTATAGCTGATTCACTTTGTTATAGAGCAGAAACTAACACACCATTGTAAAGCAGTTATACTTCAATAAAGATGCTAAAAAAAAAAAAAAAAAAGAATCCGCCTGCCGATGCAGGGGACACGAGTTTGAGCTCCAGTCCGGGAAGATCCCACATGCTGCGCAGCAACGAAGCCCGTGCGCCACAACTCCTGAGCCTGTGCTCTAGAGCCCGCAAGCCACAACTACTGAGCCCGTATGCCACAACTACTGAAACCCGCGCGCCTAAAGCCCGTGCTCCTCAACAAGAGAAGCCACCGCAATGAGAAGCCTGTGCACCGCAACGATGAGTAGCCCCCGCTCGCTGCAACTAGAGAAAGCCCGTGCCCAGCAACCAAGACCCAATGCAGCCAAAAAGTAAATAAAATAAAATAAAATAAAATAAAAATCAGGTATTTTCCATGAAAACCTGGATCTCTTCTTCTTGAACGTCTGGATTTGGCCGCTTTGGATCTGCATCCCTGCCTGGCTGCAGCCAGCTGGACCCGAGAGGCGGCTGCCCCGGGTGTGACACGCTCCCCACTTTGCCCCAGTCCTCACCCTGCCCCCTTGCATCCCCGGCGGGCTCTGCACACACTTGCAGGCCACTGAGTTTGCAGCCTCGGCTTTGAGGCCCAGGGAGTGAGCAGCTCTGGCCAACACAGACAGTCGTCCGTTATTCTCTGGGGCCAAGGCCACGGGTAGAAAAATTGTGAAGCCGTGTGAAAGACGGGTCAGCGGGGTTCCTCACAGAGCTTACAGGGACTGTGACAGTGGGAGCTTTGAATGTGAGCCCCACGGCTGTGCAGTCTGACCTCACCTGTGGGGTCCTTCCCCAGGGACACGCCGATGCCAGGTAGTGGGTCCCAGACGCGGCCGTGTCTTGCCCCTGCATCCCTGCTCTGGACCCGCCCTTCTGCCCTGGGAGTGCTGGGCCCTCAGTGTGGGCGTGAGCATGCGTGTGCGCGTGTGTGTCCGAGCATCCTGCACTTCTCTAGAGCAGTGTGAGTGGTGTGCACATTGCTTCCTGTGTTTCCTGCGTGTCCCTACCTCCTCGCCCTTCCACTGACGCCCTGTGGGCCGGGGGCGTCTGTCTGCGTCTTCTCTGCTGCTCTGGGGCTGGGCGTTGCTCTAGCTCATCCATTAAAGGCCGTCAGAGCCGAGTTCCGTGATTGTCTTTGGGGGCGAACCTGGCGCCACGACCGTGTGGTTTGTGTTATGGGCGGCGTGTTCCTTGTGGAATCACCAGGAGATGGTGACGGGTGGGGTGGGGACCCTCTCCAGGGGCTCCTGACGCCTCCTGCCACAAAAAGCTGTCTGAGGAGGGCCTTGGGAGAGCAATTCGGGGACGGGGACACTGCTGGTTCTGTTGAGGGAGTTCGGCTTTGTGGCCGAGTGTCCCCCCAACGCTGACCGAGGGGGTGGCAGTGGGGGCAGAGTCACAGTAACAGCGATAGTACGGCCCGGAGTGTAACCCAGCCCCCTTGGAAGGTACGGTTTTCACAACATCGTAAAATGTATTCAAAGTGGTTTCCTTGGCAACTTGGATGTTTTTCCCTTTTCCTCTGTGGTCCACCAAATTGGGTAAGTCACGGTGGTGCCTCAGGGTTCACAGGCATCGCACGCTCAGAGCTGAAATGCAGCCGCAGAGACCTCTGCAGCCTCAAGCCACTGTTTCCCATGGGGCCAGAAGTGGTCACCGGCCGCATCTGAGAGGGGTGTGGTGTCCGCCCCACAGCCGTGTTCTCTCCCAAGACTACCAAGGGATGAGCCGACGTGGCCTTTAGAGGACGTGGCGGGAAGATCTGAGTAGATTCCCTCGAACAGGCTGCTTGCACGTGTATGTGTTTCAGCACCTCGTCCGCCCCATGTTCTCGTGACACCCACGAAGCCGACAGCTGGACAGGAAAGGACGTTTCCACTGCGGATGCGCCGGGAAGGGGCCCAGGCCCCAGGCCCCGCTGTGAGGGCTGATTTCACGGGTCGACTCGGCCAGGCCTCAGGACGCAGATATTTGGTCCAACGCGGGTCTCCAGGTGTTTCTGTGAAGGTGCTTCTCAAATGCGGTTGACACCGATGTCAGTTGACCTTGGGTGGAGCCCCTGACCTCTGTGGTGAGCGTGGGCCTCCTCCAATCAGTTGAAGGCCTCCTTAAGAAGAAGAGGGCCGAGGTCCCCCAGGAAGAGGGATTCCCCGCAGCTGGCCTTGGCCTTTGGACCGAGTCCCGGCACCCACTCTTCCCTGCCGGCCTGCCTGCAGAGTTTGCACGTCAGCCCCACGGTCGTGTGAGCAGATTCCCTAACGTAAATCTTTGCCCAAGTGCACAGGCCGTCGGTCCTCTTTCTCCGGAGAGCCCTGACCAGTACCACTGCCTTCCGACCCTTCTGGAACGCTCAGGCCTCTGCTCAGGTGGGTGTAGGGGCCCGGCTGCTCCGAGGCCCCAGAGCTGCAGGGGGCGGGGCCCGGGGCTCCTGCCGCGCGTGCTGGCCCTGCGAGCGGAGCGGGGCTGCGGGACCCTGGCTCGCGGCTTCCCGTGGCTGGCAGGCCTGGTGCTGCCCTTCCTCTCTGTGGAAGGAGGCCACGCTGGCCTTGGCGCCGGGCCCCCGGCTCCCTGCGCGTGGACCGGCCGGGTCCCGCTCCCCCGCTGTGGACCTCAGGCCACGCCAAGGCCTCATCCAGGGGAGTGGGAGCGCGGGCTGCCCCGGGCCCCCGCCCTTGGCTGGACCTCAGTCCATCCCCCTGCTCTCCTGGGTGGATGCGGGTGAGCACAGCCTGGGGCCAGTGACAGGCTGCTCTGGGAGCTGTTTCCCCAGGTGTGGAGGCGCTGGCAGAGACCCGCACCTGCACAGACGTGAGAAACGGCTCCTGCAGACGCCTGATGAGTCCCTAACAGCACCTGCTGGCCTCTGGGAGCCAGGCGGGGCTGGCAGAGCTGGGCTTGCGTGACCCCAGGGTCTCCGTGCCAAGCCTCCTGGCAGGGGCTCCTTGTCTCGGAGCTCCGTGTGCTCACACCAGCTGTCTCTGAAGCTGTGGGCGCTACCAGCCCCTCGGACACCTGACCCCCAAAGCTCGTGGAGCGGGTTCTCAGCCGACCAGGGCAGACCTGCGGTTGTCAACCTGGGGCCTCACAGACGTGAGAACAGAAGGCACCAGTGGGTCTTCCCAGGGGCCCAAGCACCCCGGCCCCTCAGGACCCGACCTGCAGCAGCCCGGGGGGCCGTACATGGCCTGGCTGTTCTCGGGACCTCTTCTAGTTACCGAAGCCTGAAACGCCCTGTAGCCCGAGGAGCTCTCGGCCGCCAGCAGTGGGACCTGTGGGTGTTCCCGGCTGCGTCTGGCAGGACAGACCCTGGTGGGCCTCCCCCAGGGAGAGCGGGCGTGTGGGGCTGGCAGGGAGGGGCCAGACGCGTCGAGAACGTGCCGAGTCCTGTGAGGCTTGCAGACTCAGGTTACTTCCTGGACCTCCTCTCCCTCCAGGAAGACCCTGGGAAGAGGACGTGGGTGGGGCCAGGCCTGGGTCTCAGGTCCCCTCTGCTGCAACCCTCCCCGTGGCCAGATTCCACACCTGGCAGAACCTCCGGGGCCTGGGGGCAGCTGGACAAGGGCGGGTCCCTCCCCGCCAGCTCCCAGGCAGGCTGCACAGCTGGAGGCATTGCCATGGAAACGTGAGCTTGGATACATCATCTCCTCTCTGCAAATCGCTTCTATGAATGTCCACAATGTTGAAGCGACTGCAAAGCAACCCCTTCGACGCTGCCATTGCCCCGGGGGCTTTCCTAGCTGATGCTGCGCCACTCACATCTCAAGGGTGTTCCGAGTTCGCCGTCGTCTCGGGAACTTTTACGGAGACCGCTGCAGGCCACAGTGCACAGATCCGAGGTCACAGCCATCTGTGACTCAGCCCGTCCGTGCCCCCACCGTGCACCAGGCCGAGGCTCAGTGTACTGGGGGAGGGGGGTGGGGGGGCGACGGCCGCCGCTGGGCAGTTTGCTGTGACTTTGCAGGGGAGGGAGAGCATGGGTCCCACATGGAGAAGGGAAGGCCAGGGAGGTGGAGCAGTGACCCCGGGTGGCGGTGGGTTTGGTATTGACGTATGAGTAGGAGTCCTCCAAATGGAGAAGGTCGGGGAAGGGCATCCAGAGGAACACTGGGCACGAGGCCAGGGGCGCCAGCTGTGGTGGGGGGCAGGGTGCTGGGGGCTGAGTGGGGGTGGGGGCGGTGCCAACTTCGGGGCAGCAGGACCACACACACCCTCCGCTCCGGACAAGGAGTTTGGACGTCCACCCTGTGTCCCCTGCGGTCAGGGACATCTTGTCCAGCTGCCCAAGCTTCCCTGTGAGCCAGACGCCCACAGCCATCCCGCCCTGAGGCTCCGGCTCCCGAGGGGCCTCCCACGGGCCTGGTGGGTTTGCTCCTGTCCTGGGACCCTCCCTCGCTCGAGAACCTGTCTGAGGGGCTCACCCTGGCCCTCCGCCCGACGGGCGGCAGCCCTCACGGCCCAGCCTCGGGGGCCCCGCCAGGAGGTGCTGAGTCTGGTCGGCACCTGCGCAGGGTGGGTGCGGTCTCCGTCTCCGTTAGTTGCTGTTGGGTTTCCGTGGTCGGTGCCAGACCCTCCCCGTCCAGGGAGTGAGAGCAGTGCCCCTGGCCACGGTCAACATCAAAGGACGGCAGTCTTGGTCCAGAAAGTAGCAGGAAGATAAACTTTCCTTCTGGACTGAACCAGAAGGAACGCTTTTCCAGAAGCCAGGCTGGGCTGGGAGCCACACTGCACCCGTGTCCACTGGTCCCGGCCGACTCGGACCTCTGTCCTCCATGCCAGCCGGGTCACCAGTAATGAGAGGTATCCGGATCTCAGAGGAGTTCTTTTTATTTAGAGACTGTATTTTTTAAGGGCAGTTTTGGGTTCATAACGAAGTGGATGGGAAGGTGCCGAGATTTCCCACCAGCCCCTCCCCGCCCCACCACGGGCACAGCCTCCCGTACTACCAACACCCCCGCCAGGTGGTGCATCTCTCATGATCGATGAACCTGCATGGACATTTCACAGTCACCCAAGGTCCACCGTGGTAGGGTTCACTCTGGGTGCTGTACGTTCTGTGGGTTTGGACAAATGCCGTATCACACAGTAGTTTCCCTGCTGTAAAGGCCCCCTCTGCTCACCTGGTCGCCCCCTCCACGCCCCGACGCTCAGTCTTTTCACTGTCTCCCTAGTTTTGCCTTTTCCGGAATGCCATGTCGTTGGAAGCACACAGCCCGAAGCCTTTCCTCACTGCGCCTGTCACTCAGGGGTGCGCGTGTAAGTTTCCTCCGTGGCTTTTCAGGGCCTGATGGCTCACTTCTTTTTAGTGCTGGTCTGGATGGACCAGTTTGTTTATCCGTCACCTGCTGGAGGACACCTTGGTGGCTTCCAGGTTTGACAGCTCCGAATAAAGCTGCTGTAAGCACCCTCGTGCAGGCTTTCGTGTGGACGTGAGCTTCCGACCTGACCCTGTGGGTAAATACCAAGGAGCACAATTGCTGAATCTTATAGGAGCTGGAGATGACCCCCGACCTGGTGTCTGCTTGGTGCACGACAGCACCTCTCCTGATCCCACGGGGGGGCTCTCACACCCGGGATCGCCCAGGCCCTGTCTTGGGCGGCTCTGAGGTCCACCGAGAGGGTCAGAGGAGTCCAGGGGGCTCCCAGGTCCTGACGCATCTCCTTCCTCGTCACCTTGTCATCTGGGGGCCGGGGCTGGGGACCCATCCTCTTGGAGCACCCCCCTTTTGTAGGCCCCAGCCTGTGCACCTCAGTCACCCTTGCCCTGGTGAGGACGGCTCCCAGTGCCGGCCAGGCGGGCACTCCTGGGCTTTGCAATGACCTGACCACATCCCCTGTGGGCGGATGCACTGAGCCCACACGCGGTGCCCCCAGGTTGACACGCTGTCGTGTGCCTCGGGCCTCCTCGGCCGTGCGTCCCCAGGAGCATCCCGTATGTGAAGATTCCGGTGAGGCTGCCAAGGTCCGCCTCTAGGTGCCGAGGCCTGGAGCTCAGAGCTTCTGAGTTCAGGGATGAGAGCCTTTCCTAAAATGAATTTTAAAAAATTATGCCCGTAAAATGTCACTTGCTGGGATAAGACCAGTGACACAGAGGCATCTTCAGAAAAGGGTGACACCACCTCCTCTGCCCCCGTGACTGTTTGTGTGGGTCCCTCCTACAGTCCTTCTCATTGACTTGGCTCCTTCCTGATTTTTTTTTTTTAATTAATGTAAGAAACAGTTTTAAAAGTTGGGGATGCACCCCCCCAAAAAGTCTAAAAGCACCATCTTCCATCTTCCTCCCTCCCCTCGGCCCCCCTCAGGAGGCTGGAGGAACCCTGAGGGCCTGTGTTTCCCATCCTCAGCCGTTCCCAGCTCTGGTTTCCCTGGTATCCGCACACAGCATGAGGCGTTCCCAGACAGACAGATGTGGAACTCATTTGCTGGATTCCGAGGTCCTGCTTTACCCCGGATGGGATTCCTGGCACCAGGGGAGGAGAGATAAGCAGCGTGCAAAGACCGTTGCCATAAACACGCCTGATTTGTCCGTGGAAAGTCCAACAGATGCGCTGTCCTGGACGAATCCCCGTGCGGGGGTGTCGACTCCCTCACCCACCGCTGCCCACTGGCCGGGAGCTGGGTGGCCCGAGGGCGGATTCTGGCCCCACCATGGCCATGCTGCTGCAGGCCTGCGCGCGCTGGTTCCCTGAGTCTGCGGTGGCCGGCATCGTATCTCTTCTGCAGATGAGGAAACCGAGGCTCGGGCTGTGCCTTGCCTTCCCCTGACCACGGCCAGCACGTCGTGGAGCCAGGCTTGGACCGCGGGGAGCCGCCCAGGGCGCGGGGCTCAGGCCGCGTCGAGGGCGCCTTCCCATACCTGCCTCCTGTGTTCTTTCAGTTGTCCTTTAGCTTACGGGAGGTGATGCTGGTGCCTGCTTATGGCTGTGATACTGTTTCTTTTAAGATAGATATTTATTCAAATAAAATAGTGTTTGCTCTCCTTGAACTTGGTGTCAGTGGGATCTGAGAGTGACTGCTCACTGCACGGCTGGCCTTCACACTGACACGCTCGTGTGTCCCCTCCCCTGCTGGGCCGGATGCGCACGAGCTCCAGTCTCTGCCCGGCGCGGCTGCGGGTCCCTGGTGGGGGCTCCTCTCTCACCAGGTGCCGTCCCTACTGAGCCGCTGACCCTGACGTCCCCCAGCCCCACCCCGGGCCGCACCGTGGCGCGGGGCCAGCGGCCCACAGCCCTGACCTGTCTGCTCTGACCCCACCAGGGTGTGGGTCCTGGGGTGCCCGTGCCTGCCGTTCTCCACTGCGTAGGCTTCCCTGCCCTCGAGCGGAGTCCGGCTCACAGGCTGGAGGAGTGGGTGACGGCCCGAAGGCTGGAGGAGACGGAGGTGGGCCATGTCCCTGGGGAGGGCGAGGCCCGTGCAGGCGGGACCGCGGCTCCCGGCTGTGCCAGCGCTGGACCCGGTCGGGGGGCTCTATGCCGGGCTGGAGGGGCTGCTTCAGGGAGCGGGAAGCCTGAGGCCCTGCTTCAGCGAGTGCGTTCTCCTCGACCTTGGCTGCTTTCTGTCTCATAAAGGTCACGCGTGCCCGTTGTCGAAACCCAAGAGTTGATGTGGGTTTCGACTTTGTAGAAAAATTTAAAAACTGAAAAGCGTTGAAAGGCAAACGGGCCTTTCGTAACCCCTTCTCCTCCAGACTCCAGCAGTGACATTTTCCTTGTGCTCCTCCCTGGCTGATTCCTATGTGACCTGATTTATTTTTAGAGTTGGGTTAGAATCAATGAGAAATTTGGGGAATATGATCTAGAGTTCTGGCAAGTGTGTTTCTCCAGCCCCCAGAATTCCGGCTCTCAACTCCCTGAGGATGTCTATGCTGCCTTCACGCCCGTCTGGGAAACGAGCTCGGACAGGACGGCTGTTCCAGGGCTGAGGTGATTTCGCTGGGATGGGAAGGCCCGGGCGTGTGCTGGTCACGCCTGTGGCCCGTGTCGTGGGAACGCCGGGCCCTGCTGGTTGGAGGTCCCACCCCATCGAGTCCGTCCGCCCGTTTCCCTCGCTCCCCGCCCTTGGGCTTGGCGACTCTGCCTTCCCAGGACAGGAACGTCCTGCCGTTGCGTCAGGGCTCGGGGGTGGCGGCCTGTCAGCCTCAGCTGCTGCAGCAAAGAGCCCCCGAACCACTGCGGTGAAGAATGAGGAAGTGTCTGTCTTGTGAAGTGGTGACCCCACGGTCGTCACAGGCACCCCTGGGGAGCGTGGCTCTGTCCCTCGTGGCCCTTCCTCTCGTGGCCCCACTGCCCCTTGCCAGACCTCCCCCCGTGGAGACTGGGCTGTCAGCAGCAGGAAGAGAGTGTGGTGCAGTGCACACCCTGTTGGGGACAACATGGTCCCGTGGCCATGTGCTCCTGCAGCCCTGGGACGTGTGAGGACCGAGCGGAGCGGCCGCCTGTTCCCTGTTGGTCCTGCTTATTCAGGGCTCCCCCTGAGGACCTTTCATCTTCATGCCGTCCAGCCTGGAGGGTCTGTTATTACATCAGTCTTAACGGGTGCGCGTACATCCTCTGTGTCAAGGTCCCGAGTGGGAAAGCTCCGTGCGTCCCAGTGGAAACAGATTTCATCTCGTCGATCGTAAGATGGGCTGGTCCACATGTGACCAGGAGAGAAATGCTTCCAGTGACCACGGGGGATGCGGTTGGTTCCAGAGGAGGCAGAGGGCAGGGAGGTGTCTGCATGGGGCGGGGGACAAGTGAGAAACAGAACAGTGGCCCACCCGAGCCCATCCCTGCTCTCCTGTGCCCACTGAGCCCTAATCCTCACCGCTGTCCCAAGCGGGCAGGGCAGAGCCTGAGGAGTGGCAGCCAGTTGCATCGCTTGCACGTGACCTGCTCTGGCCAGTGAGCTGTGAGGGGAGGTTGCCGGGAGCTTCCAGAAGGTTTCCCTGCTGATGGCAGGGGGAGGCGTTGGGTGACCCCTGGAACTGTGGCAGCCACGGTGCCAGCACAGGGACTCGACTGAGGCCACCAGAGCAGGAGGCACGGACAAGCCTGGGTCCAGACACGTCTGTGGGCCGCTGAACTAGCCAGCCCTGAAAGCCCTGTCTCAGTCTTCTGGTTCTGCGGGAGAGCAGTTGCCCTTAGTAGCCTTTAGACACCTTGAGTTGGGTTTTCTGTTGTTTGGAGCTTGAAGCATCTCATCAGATGCTTTAAGCCTGGAGTTTCACTGAGTAATTCTATCAGCTGGAACTTCAGCTCCGTCCCTGGGGTCCTGCAGAGGAACATGATCCAGTTGTAAAATGGAAAATTGTCTAAAATGGGAATGAAAGGCATGTAAGTTATATAAGTGAAAGGCTGCATGTAAACGATAGTTAGCTTAATGCAACGTTGTCTCAAGAAAAGCGCCGCGGTGCCGTCATCCCTGGACCTGACTGCCTCCACTCCAGGGGCAGTTGGGAGCAGGACCCCACTCCTCTCCGTGGAGGCAGCACGGGACCACGTGTCCCGCAGGCCCTGTCCCTCGGCCGGGGTCTGTGGGCACACGGCCCAGGGAGCACTCCTGGAGTGCCCGGGCCGGGTGGAGATGGCCTGCTGCTTCCAGGTCTGGCTCCCTCTGTCAGCCAGCTTCATAAGCACCCCAGACGCGGCCGAGCGGCCCTGTGGCTGGAGTGGGGCCGGCGTGGGTCCGCCCAGGGCGTCCGGAGGTCCCAGTCACGGCAGGCCCTGGTGGGGTCTTTTGACCGAGTCTCTTGCGGCCCGGGCGGAGGGGGTACCAGTTAACCCGGGCGCAGCCAGGCTAGCGCTTGCGAGGCCGGGTCTGGGTGAGCCAGGGTGAGCCGAGCCCACCGCGAGACAGCCCAGGCTCCTCTGTGTGTCCAGGGCATCGGCAGCGGCCAGTGAGGCCAGTGGGGCTGAAGGGGTGATTCATAAGGCCTTGCTGCTACTCCTTGGGCGTGTGGGGAAGATGCCGGGTTCCGACGAGGCTCCGGCCCCAGGGTGCCCCCAGACGGCAGGCCAGGGGGCTCTGCGCGCGGAAGCCACCGGTGCCAGCTCGTTGCTGCCGGGCTGCGGCCCCCGAAGGCCGAGTCTCTGGTGTGGAACGCGGCCTCGCCAAGCTGCCTAGGCTGGCGTTAATCATTGAGCCCCAGTGTCGCGGACACCCCGCCTGGAGGCCAGGGGGCCGCATCGCTTAGCGGGGCGGCGTGACCACAAGGCCACGCGCCTCCCGTCCTTGAAACTTAAGCCAAGGTCAGCTCGGAGCAGCGCTGCCCTCGGAGACACCTCCAGATTCTGCCCGTGCCCCGCCCGCGGGCAGACAGCTTGGGGCAGGAGCCAGGCCAGCGAGGATGGTGGTGCCCGGGAGGTGCCCTGGGCCAGAGCACGGCCGCAGCTCCCAGACCCCACGCCTCACTTTTAGGTGGGGGGGCGTGGAGCCGGTGGGAGGGGGATGCGGGCGGTGCCCCTCGGGGGTGGCCTTGGGCACCCCCGCCTTTGCCCACCCGACCCCAGCCGGCCGACCCTCACGTGTCCCCTTGGCATTTGCAGGGCACAGCCTCCGTCCTCCAGCGCCGGTCCCCCGGTGAGGAGTATGTGGAGGTGGGGCGCCTCGGGCCCTCCGACTACTTCGGTGAGTTGTGGGGTCCGCTCCCTCCTGGGGTGGCGGCCGTCGCACGGGGCCCCAGGAGGGCCTGAGGTGAGGTCCGCAGGGGCCGTGGGAGGACCTGGCCGAGGCCTGGGCACCCTGGCGGCCTGTCCTGGGTGCCGGCGGTCCCGGGAGGGCAGGATGTGGGTCAGGACCAGGCCCGGCGCCATCTGAGTTCCAGGCGATGGTGTAAGTGTATCCGAGCGCTTTGTGGGCCGCGCTCGCACAGATGTTCACTCAGGTGCGGCCTCGCGTCCTGAGGTTTCGCTTTTCCCCTAAATCCGCAGCCCTGAGGCTCTCTCTCGCCCCCAGGGGAGATCGCGCTGCTGCTGAACCGGCCCCGGGCGGCCACCGTGGTGGCCCGGGGGCCCCTCAAGTGCGTGAAGCTGGACCGGCCCCGCTTCGAGCGCGTGCTGGGCCCCTGCTCCGAGATCCTCAAGAGGAACATCCAGCGCTACAACAGCTTCATCTCCCTCACCGTCTGAGCCGCGCTCCTGCTGCTGTGCGCGCGCACGTCCGGTCGAGGCTGGCAGCTGGCACCGCCCCTCCCTCGGGCTCACGCCTCCAGAGGTGGCGGCCCCCTCCCCGTCTCCCTTCCCCGTCTCCCACTGGCTCCTCTTAAGGGACCCGCCTTCCTCCCCACGTCTTCTGGGGTGAGGGGCCAGCTCTGGGAGGCTCTCCTCTCCTAGCAGGCTGGGCAGCTCCCGGTGGCCGACCCCTGTGATGCGAAGCCACCCGGTCTGTGGCCAGGGTGTGGGGCGATGACGTCCCAGGGGGTTCCCACAGGCACTCCTGGGCTTGGAGTGAGAAGCTGAGGCTGAAGAGAGAGAGGGTCCAGCCCCTCCCTCAAATGCCCGCCCCCACAGAGGGTCCTCCCAAGATGCCAGGGGTGGGAAGGCTCTGGCGGCTTAAGCTAGCTCCAGCCTCAGAGGGGGGTGGCCCCCCGGAGCCCACGGCATGTTTAGGGGAGTGGGCGTGACCCTCCCCTCTCCTGGAAAGCTGGGCGCACTGACCAGTTTGCCTGACCGTCAGAGGCAGGGGTCATCCTCATTGGGCTGAGACGCCCAGGAGAGGAAGGGCACACCATGTGAGCCTGGGGCTTTCCGAGGTGTGGTGAGCGCTGCTCTCGGGGCCGGGGGAGGCCCCACTGCCTTCCACGTCTTCGCAAAGCAGCTTCTTGGAGACTTGGGAGGAAGTGGAGGGATTTTCTAAAACACTTTCTGGATGAAGTTGTCAGGAACAGAGTCCCCTGTGAGTCATTCTCCAGCAGACAAGCCTCCCGTTAACCAGGAGTCTCGCCCTGGTGGGAAAGCCCGTTATCCGAGCCTCTCCCCTCCCCATGTAGGAAGAATGTGAGTCAGACCAGCCCTGGGCCCACACACCTAAGTCATCAGTCAATCCATTCCCCCTCGGAAGTGTCGTCAGGCCAACTCTCACGTGAGCTGGAGGGGCCTGGGGCCCGTGCCCCATGGGACTCCTGGTGACCTGAAGGACAAACGAAAGAGTGCAGTTACCCCGATTTGCTGCTGCCCGTGCAGCCCGGGGGGGCTGCCTAGTCCGGGGTGACCCCTGCCGTTGCCTGTGGGTGTTTCTGTGGTGTGTAAGCCCTGCCCTCTTTATTGTGATGTTCTGAATGCTGCATGTGCTATTAAATGTGCAATGACGTACATCTTCCTGACTCCATGTTTTGGTCTGAAATCTTTCATAGAAGATTTCATTCCTTTTGTTTTGTTTCTGTTGTGATAAAACAGCCGTAACATAAAACTTACCCTCTTCACCATGTTTCAGTGTGCAGTTCAGGGGCATCAGGTACATTCACACTGTTGTGTAACCATCCCCACCATCATCTCCAGAACTTTCTCGTCTTCCCAAACTGAGACTCTGCCCCCGTTACACACTAACCCCCCTCCCCTCCCCCAGGCCCTGGCCCCCACCCCCTACTTTCTGTCTCTGTGACCCTGACTCCCCCAGGCACCTCTCCCCAGGGACCTCACAGAAGTGGAACCACACTGTCCTTCTGCGTCTGGCTCATTTCACTGTTCTGTCCTCAAGTTTCATTAGCCTGTGTCAGTGTTTCCTTCCTCATTAAGGCTGAATCATATCCCGTGTGTGGATGGACCACATCTTCTTTCTCCGTTCACCCGTCGATGGTGATGGACCCTTGGGCTTTAAGCCCTCTCTCGTGGTCCTGATGTGACGAGCTGGCCACGGTTCCCGGGGGCCGGGGGCGGCAGCAGGGCTGAGCTCTGTGTGGCAGGAAGCAGGCCCCGGGCCCACCCCAGGTGACCACGGTCTGATGGCCTCGGGAGTTTCCAAGCAGTGACTCGGGAAGGGCGTGAAGCTGGGGAGCGTGTGCCATCCGACCCTCGTGTCCGGACTCCGGGAGCAGCGGGGCTCTGGGCTGAGCCTCTCCCGGCCTCTCCTAAGAAGGCCGCCTCGAGGCCGCCATCCACCCCAGAGCCAAGCAGGACCTGGCCGAGGCCTGGGCACCCTGGCGGCCTGTCCTGGGTGCCGGCAGTCCCGGGAGGGCAGGATGCGGGTCAGGACCAGGCCCGGCGCCATCTGAGTTCCAGGCGATGGTGTAAGTGTATCCCAGCGCTTTGTGGGCCGCGTAGTAGCTCTCTGCCCTGTTGCCCAGAGAGCTTTCAGGCCAGTGTCCGGGCTCTGGCCTTTCCGTGGAGGCAGGGAAGGGCCCATGGGAGTTGGGGGGGCAGCCTACCACGCGGCTCCCCGCAATGGCTGGACAGAGCAGGCTCCCTGGGAAAGCCGAACGGGGGCTCCGGAATAAAGACCGACCCGGAGAGGGACTTGACCCACAGAGAGTCGCTGCCGCTGGGCCGGGCGGCAGCAGCTCCGGGGTCCACAACGGGTGCGAGCCCTGCGGGCACCTGCCCTGGGCCTTGTCTCGTGGGCTGTGAGGGGTGGTCCGTGGAGCTGGGGTGGGAGCTGCAGCTCCGCGGGCCTTGCGGGGGCTGTCGTGAGCAGTGCCTGTCCATCACTCTGGGGGCAGGTGGCCCACTGCGGGGGGGCAGAGATGGCCCTGCATGCCAAGAGCTGGGACTGGGCCCTGCTCCACACTCTCCCAGAAGCGCTCCCGGCCCCCCCGGCGCCCCCGGGCTGGGCTGGCTGTCCTGCTCTGGGGTCCCGCTGTCCCCACGTGCTTCCCGAAAACAGAAAGCAGCCACGTTAGGACCCCCGCTCCTCCCGAGGGCTCGGGCCGTGTGGCCCAGGATGCAGGCGGGCCGAGGCCGCAGGAGAGTCAGGAGGTCAACGCACACGTCCTTCAGTTTTCTTGATAAAACATCTGAATAATCAAAGCGAATCTGCACACTGCAAAACACTGCACGGTATAAATATAAACGTGATACGACAGGAGCCACGTGTACAAAATGAAAGTAGAACAAGTGAGATTCATCTTTTCGTGTCACCAGTCCTAAGCTGCCCGTGCCGGGGCAGGGGGCAGTGTCATCACGAGGGCCCTAAGAGGAAGGAGGTGGGAGGGCCAGGGCCAGAGAGAGGGCGTGGGGAGGAGGGACAGAAGCTACCGGCTCGGAGCTGGAGGAAGAGATGGACCCTCCCGAACCCCAGCAGGAAGCAGCTCACGGGAGCCTTTGGACTTGTGGCCTGCAGGCTGGAAGGCTGAGTAGCAGGTCGGCCTGTGGCCTGCAGGCTGGAAGGCTGAGTGGCAGGTCGGCCTGTGGCCTGCAGGCTGGAAGGCTGAGTGGCAGGTCGGCCTGTGGCCTGCAGGCTGGAAGGCTAGGTAGCAGGTCGACCTGCTCTGAGGCGCTGAGTTTGGGGCGTTTTACACGGCAGCCACAGGACACTCACACGGCGGCCCCGCTGGGATTGGACCGGAGCTCTGCCAACCTTGAGTGTGTGCTCGACCCCACCCCCACCCCGTGCTGCTTGAACTTGGGGTCCCTCCCAGAAGCCCAGGGTCTTCCTGGGCTGGGATGCGGTGGGGCGTGGCAGGCACCCCTCCTTGGAGGGCAGGTCTGGCCCCGGCTGCCTGCTCGGCTGGGGCACGGGGACCCTGGCTGGAGGCTGCGGGAAGCCTCTGCCTGCTGCCCACTGGGGGTGTGGCCAGAGCAGCATCTTCCCCAGCTGGGCACTGGGCCTGCTCCCTTTGGCGCCAGGCGGCACAGACCCAGTCTTGTGGGCTCGTGAAAGCGTGCTTGTGTCCGCCTGAGACTACAAGCCGGGCAATTGTTCCTGCCCCATTGCGGCCCCCAGGGCGGTGCCAGGGGCGCTGTGTGGAAGGGGACGGCGGGATGGGGTCCATGCAGACAGTCCCCGGGTGGCTCGCTCCCCTCGGCTGCCCTGGGGGGCCTGACATGGACACCCCCGTCTGATCCCCAGGCAGCTTCTGGGAGGGTCAGGGCGTGGCCAGTCGAGGCCTGACAGTGAGCCCCAGAGGGCAGGCGTGGGTCTTACACACTCGACCTGTGGGCCCCAGGACCGGCACCAAGAAATATTTGAATAATAAAGAAAAGCGGAGAAACTCTGGGTTACTGGAGGGAAATCTGGGGAAATGCAGGCTCTGGCTTCCACAGGCCAAAAAATAAGAAACTGATGAAAGTCCCATACCTTCTACAAAAATGAATTCCAAATTGCTCACAGACTTACCCACAAAGATAAAATCATGAAACGTTTAGAAGAACACAGAGGAGGAAAATCCTTGGGCTCTGGGGCCGGGCCCATTGTTCTGAGACTTGACACCCGAAGCACAAGGCATGAAAGGAGAACTGGACGAATTGGAATTCCTGAAAATGAAAAACGTTGCCGGCGAAGGATCCCGTGAGGAAGATGAAAGGGGAAGAAATGATCGTCGATCTGCCCTTCCCCCAGAGGCCTCCCACCGGGATGTGTGACCAGCTCTGGGAACTCGGCAGTGACACTCACGTACTTGCGCAGACAGCAGATACGCACAGGAAAGATGGTCGCTCGGCAGCACCGGGGACGAGACGCTCCACGCCCGTAGGAAAGGCTGAGGTGAGAAACGGCGACCACAGCCGGTGCCGGCGAGGAAGCAGGGCGAGGGGGTCGCTCACATGTGGCTGGTGGGGACACAGACCCGTGCAGCCACTCTGGCAAACAGAGGCTTCCGTCAAAAACAAAAACCAAAACCCAACATACAGCTACCACAGGACGCAGCCGGGGCAGCTTGGACGCTTATCCCAGAGAATCGCAGACCTACTCACACAGAGACCTGCACAGGGAGCCTCACGAGGCCTCGTCCGCGGAAGTGGAAACACCCAGACGTCCTCCGTGAGGCCGTCCTGAGGGTGAGGCCCTCACACCACGGATGTGACTCAGTGTGCAAAGGAGCCAGCTGTTGGTACAGGTCTCCGGGGAATTATGGCGGTGGTGATGGCCTGGGCAGGTCTCCGGGGAATTATGCCGAGAGGAAATGCCGACCCCAAAGGATTACCCGCTGTATGACGGCGTGTACATGACAGCCTTGAAGTGACAAAGTCACAGGAATGGAGCTCAGGTTGAGGTGGGAGGGACACAAGGGTCCTCGCCTTGATGGGACGCCCTGCGTCTCCACTGGACCCACGTCCAGATCCTGGTCGATGTTTGCACTGGAGTTCCGCAAGATGTCACCATTGGAGGAGACTGGGTACGGGGTACCCCGATCCCTCTGTGTGTTTCTATTAGAAGGGAAAGAGCCTGCGTGTCTGAGGGAGCTGGAGCATGGGGAAGGCGGGCAGGTGGGATGTGGGGAGGGGTCTGCATTCCACTAGAAGGGCAGGGAGGAGCCGCTGGAGAGCTTGGGACTCTGGGGCGAGTCTGATTTACGCTGTGGAAGGTCCTGGGTAGTGAGTGGCCAGGGTGATCCTGCAGCTTCCCTAAGCTGGTGGCGTTCCCAGGACAGGACAGGTGGGGGCAGAGGGGACACCCAGGCATCAGCAAGCCCTTAACACCTGAACGGCCCCTTCCCTTCCCTACCCCAGCCCCTGTCCCTGCACAGAGCTCTGCCACTTGCTGTGTGGCCTTGGGCAAGTCCCTCGACATCTCTGGGCCCCACCCATCCCTCTCTAAAGTAGCCTAGGAATGCAGCCCACAGTATATCTGGAAGAACGTAGTGGTCCCCAAGTCCCTCCCTGAGCTGAGTGGACTCGGGTGGGGCTCAGGCAGGGCCGGGGCTGGAGCGGGTGACTTGGGGGTCTTGCGGGCCACAGGGGCTCAGACCAGATGGGCCCCTGGGGTCTGCCTTTTCCCATCCGAGTGTGGCTTGTCCCACATCCTGCCAGGAAGACTGTCCTGATGCCACCAACCGCTCTGACCTCTCTCTCCCCTCTGGACCTCTCTCGCCTCCTGGGTTGTGACCAATTTAGGAAGTCAGTGACTCACTGCTCTGCTCCAGCCCCATCTCCCGTTGGGTTGAACATCTCCCCTCTTCCAGGGGTCATCTAGTCTGGCTCTAACTTGAACTCCACGAGCAGGAAGGCTTTCTTCGTCTCTTGATCTGGGCCTGGAGACCCAACACCCATGGTGTGCTTGGGGGCCACCAAGGCCCTCGGAACCTTTTCATGGGTATTGCTTAACAAAGGTAGACCTAACATGTTTACAGTGGATTTTGAATCCCACATGTGGGACTTTTATTCAGCCACGTAGAAGGTCGTTGGGTTTGTCTCTGCTGCTCCCAGCAGGGGCCCATTCTAGCTTGATATCGGGTCTGCCTCCAGGACAGAGCCCTGCGGCGTTCCACTGGAGAGCTCCCTTCCAGTTTAGACTGTGAGCCCCTGACAAACCTCACTGGTCAAACATTCCTTTTTCTGGCGGTTGGAAAAATAAATCAGGCTGGTGCATTTCAGAAACGCACTGGACCACCAGCCGGACAGTCCCTGACCCCTGTGCCGTGACGCACCAGGGCCAGCGTACGGCGTGCTGGGCCTATTTCGTATGAGCTCTGTGGTATCAGGGAAGTTCCCTCACTTCCCTGGGCCTCAGCCATCTCGTCTATAAAGTAGAAATACTCGTTTCCCGGGATCAGCTGTGCCCGAGAGATGGGATCGTATGTGTAAAGCACTTACCATGGGGTCTGGTGCCGAGAAAACACGCACAGATTTGGAGCTGCTGTTACGTAGACTAACCATGTCACACACATTCATGGTGATAACCAGGCCCCTGGCTTTACCCGGACGCGTGGTCCTCACGCCCGGCATTGGTATCCTCTGGCTCCGGCTGGCTTCCCCTCTCAGGCCGCCTGTGGCCTGGCAGGCTCCTCCGCCCCCGCCCTGGCCGCCCTTCAAGGCAGCTGCAGTGCCCCCTCCCCGATATGCCAGCCGGTGGTGTGTCCCCCCGATCTTTCCTCCTGCTCCTGGGGCCGGGCTTCGAGGATGAGGGGACCCCAGTTTTGTGGAGGTGACAAACATGTCCCCAGCACACGCTGCTTGCCCTTGGCCCTGTTTGCAATCGCTGTGCCATGTCACCCGGAAGCCTGGAGCATGAGACCCACTCAGGCCTCTGCAGGTGGAGATTTGGGGCCGGGCCGGTGAGTCGGGCTCCTCCCAGCTCCCTGGGGCCAGGACCCCGGCTGCGAAGACCCCAGCGATGGGGGCGACTCGGTGGCTGACACTCTCCATTCCCCAGACGCACGCTGGGCCCTCAAGCGGAACCCGAGGCACTCGCAGGTGGCTGGGCTTCCGCGCAGCGTGGTGGCCTCGGCGGTCAGACGCCCACACAGCCCTGAAGCCTCCGGGAGCGGCTCCTCCAGCAGGAGCCGGCCACCGCCTCCTGGGACATGGTGTTCTGAGTTACGCAGTGTCACCTCCACCGGCCCCCTGGACTCAGGGAGGGGACATGGACCCCACCTCTGGATGGGAGAAGCGTCAGAAGATTTGCAGTCTTTTTGGAACTCTCTGCTGTCTCCTGCCTTCCACAGCTCGGTCCTGACCTGAATGGGCTTTGGTCAGGGTCAGCCGAGCACTTGGTGCTGTACCTTGTGTCTCTACGTCCTGGGGATGGAGACCCCTCCTACCGTTCCAGGGTCCCGCTGTGGGGGCAGGCCAGCTCCTCCAGGAGGTGTGTCTCCCGCCGTGGTCCTGGTCCACGGTGTCCCCAGCCCCACGCACACATCAGGCACACAAACGTCTGTTGAATGAACGTGTGATTACCTCTAAACCCAAACAAAAGCCCTTGCAAGGATCGGAATGAGCTGAATTGCTCACTCGGGAGTTCCAGGAACCTTAGATGGGCGCGAATACTGACAGCCAGAGGCGGAGCCGGGGGCCAGAGCCCAGGTTGGAGCACGCCCCCACCCGCCGCGACCCCCAGACCCCCACGCAGCCCTCCAAGCTGCCCGAGTCCGAAGAAAACTCGTAGTTTTGCTCTTGGTAGGATTATCGTTGTTTCCAAACACACTTCAGCTGACTTTTCATGCCTCAGAAGGAAAAGCCCCGAGCGAGTGGGCATACGTGGGAACTCCTAGGAACTCCTGCTTCGTTTTTTCTGTAGACTAAATAAACCATGACAGGAAAACGTCACTAATTTAGATAATCCCGGCGTAAATGCTCCAAGTTAGCCAGTGTCCGTGGAGTTCCCACACCAGGCGTTCTTCCTGGAGGGGTGAGGGTGGCCGGATGCTGTCCAAGGCCGTGGCCGCACCCTGGGGCTTTGGCCGGAGGGCTGGTTGGGAGGGGGGCAGTGGCCAGAGCCTGGCCAGCCCCCTCTGAGCTCGAGAGGTCATGCCCTCTGGCCCTGGGGGGCGGCTGCTGCTGCCTCACTTGTCTCCAGCTCCGTGGCCACCCACAAGGTCCAGGCCTTGTGCTCATCTTGCCGCCGGCCTCCTGCTGGCTCCCGCTCCCCCTCTACCGCCACAGAGCCCAGCCCCAGATGCACCCCACCCTGACTCACCCGTCCCGTTGCATCCGCCCTCGTCCTGGACCCCCAGTTCCTCCTCAGAGCCCGATTCTTCTGCTGTGCTCCCACCCCTCGCTGCCCCCACCTGCCCGGGGACTGGCACGCAGCGGCCCGGCCAGAGGATGCTGTGGCGTGAAAAGAACCAAAGGGGGAGTCTCGGGCCTTCGAGGCGGGTGTGAGTCCAGGACCACCGGCGTGAGTAGGGGGCAGGTTTCGAGCTTCTGTGGCCCTGATGCCCCAGCCGCCTGGGGGGCAGGAGGGAGCTTCAGGGCTTCAGACTCCAGGACAGAGCTCTGGGAGGCCCAGAACCTTCCGGAATGGAATGTCCCGCCCGTGGGCGTTGACACCTTCCTGTGCGGGACCCTCAGTTAGCGTGTCCGACCCCACACGGTCGTGCTCAGGACATAGGGTGTGAACTCTGGGAGCCCCGAAGCATCCTCGGTGCCGGGAGGGGGATGGGGTCAGCAGCCCTGGTCCTGGCCAAGGGTGGCCTGGACCACACACTGTCCCCGCGACCCAGGGGGCAGGTGTGAGGGCGGGGGACCCTGTGTCTGGGCCCCCTCCTTTCAGCATGGAGCCCGAGGGTGTGATCACCACCCACGGGGAGCGGGTGCTCTAGCACTGGGGCCCCAGGCCCTTCTGGGACCCTTGGGTGTGTGTGTCTGTTTCTGTGTCCTGGCAGGGGCGCCTTCGGACCCGGGCTGAGGGGCCCAGTGGACCCAGCAGAACCCGCCTCACAGGAGGCCACCAGGAGGGGAGGCTGGTGCCTTCACTGCTCGCTGCACTCACTGATTCACTCAGCCCTCAGTGAGCGCCCCCAGGGCCTGGCCAGGGCTCAGAGGGTTTCCGGGGTGGGCCCCTCCCCGTTCCCACTGTCCTGCTCTCGCCCCACTGGCGCTGGGGGCCCAGTGACAACCCAGAAGTGCCCTTGATTTCAGGGGGATTCGGCCTTGAGCAGGCAACACCTCGACACAGAACGGCCACCCGAACAGAGCAGCTGGGCTGTGCGGAGGACGGGGCCGTGCCTGGCCCCGCTGAGCCCCTCAGGCCCGCTGCCCTGGGCCTGCCCAGCAGCCCCACGGGGCCGTTCCCAGGTGGGGAAACGAGCTCAGAGAAGCGAAGTACGGATGGCCGCCCAGCGGCGAGAGTCGACCTGCTGGGGACCGGCTAGGGGGCCGGGTAAGGCCTGGAGGGGTCAGGCTGGGCTGGGGGGCCGGGCTCACGGCCCCTCCATCTCCGCTGCCGCTGGTCACCAACCCTCCTGTTCTGGTCTGGCCCCCACCCAGGAGAGCCGGCCGGGCCCCTCCTCAGGCGTCCCCTCACCACCATGCGGGGTACATGCCCAGCCGCGCACGGAGGCCGGGCGGGGCGGTGCAGCGCGGCATGCGGTGACCTCCTGGGCCCCTGGGCCCTCCTCCCTGCCGTCCAGGTGCTGCGCTGGGAGGCCTGGGTGAACCAGGCCTATCCTTGTCTGGGCCTCCAGGGCACAGCAGGGGCCACGGACCCGTCCACTCCCACGTCCAGCCTGAGAATCTGGGAGTGCGTGGGGCCGAGGGGGGCCTGGCACGTTCCACTGAAAAGACACACAGGTCATTCCCACAACTCTGCAAATGCTCGCTGTTGGGGCCAGGGTCCCAGCGGCCAATGCGCAGACGGGCCCTGCCCAGAGTTCTGATGGGCATGTTCTCTGGCTGGGCTCTGGCCACCCCAGGACAGCTCCTCAGAAGCAGAAACACAGAACCCACTCTGGGAGCAGCAGGGGAGGGGCGTGGGGAAGGAGGGGTTCCTGGGGAAGCAGGTGGAAGGGCACGGCTGCATGCAGGGCTGCACGGGAGGAAGGAGGCTGGCGCATGTGGACTCTGTCCTGCTCCCAGTACCTGGGGGCCACACCCCGTCCAGCCCCCTGTTGGGGCCACGGTCAGGGGAGGGAGACCATGGAAGCAGCCGGAGCTGGAGGCCGGAGGGGCCGCCCAGGTGAGGGGTGAGAATGTGGCCCCAGGGAATCCCCACCACAGGCAGAGGCGCCCCTCCTCCAGGGAGGCCACCAGGAAAGCCCTTGCTCAGTCGCTTCCTGAAGCTGGAACACCTGCGAAGGGAGAGGACAGGAGGTGCAGGGGAGGTGGGGTCCTCTGCCGGGTTGACGCTGACCCCGTCACGGTCGGACCTGAGCGAGACTGCCCTGTGCTGGGCCCTGGCTAAGAGGGGATGCTGGGAGGTGCCGCTTCCCTTCAGGCCCGGAGGGAGGTCCATGGGGAAACCCCTCCCCTGGCTGAGAAGGTGCCCCCTTCCCTCCCTGCCCAGACTCCTGGGTGGCGGGGAGTCTGCAGATTCCCAGACCCAGTCTCTGGGGCCAGGTGGAGGTGATGGGGGGCGGTGGTGTTGGGAGGGAGGGAAAGGGGGGACCGGAGAAGGCAGCGAGGGGGGACGGGGAGCGGAGGGGGAGGCAGGGTGAGGAGAGGAAGCCAGAGGAGGGGGGGAGGCGGCAGAGGGGGAGGGGAGGCAGAGGAATTGAAAGTACATTCCAGACGGGTGACACACAGCTCTGCAGTGCAGGGCAGGGAGGGGGGCTGGCGGAGCTGCCCTTCACAGGAAGGTCCCTGCGATCCAACTCCCCTGAGAGAGAGATAAGATGGGTGGGGCCAGGCTGGAGGAAAATTCCTGGCCTGGGGAGCCCTGCTACTGGCTGCCATCCTTCAAGGCTCTGCTCGAGTGCCACCTCCTTCTTGAAGCCTTCTTGGATTCATCCCTGGCTCCCAGGATCAAGAGGAGCCACTGGGGAGCCTGGCTGCTTCTCCTCCTGACAGACCTGGGCTGGCCGGGAGCTGCAGGCCGTGCCCAGGCTGGTCCTCACACCGGCTGAGCGCCTAAGGGAGGGCCTGCCTGGGAGGGCCTGCCTGGGGTGTCCACTCGCCCACTGGCCTCCGTGGTTTCCTCGGGGCTGGGCGTTGCTGTCTGGAGCTTGACGAACGCTGGCTATTTTAGGGCCTCCCGTGACCCAGCTCATTTCTGCCACACCCTTTGGTGTCGGTGCTGACACCCTGTCTCCTCCTGCAGGTGGCTTAGCCCTCTACCCACGGGCCGGGCGGCAGGTGGACAGGTGTGTGGGCTGCTCCTGCCTCAAACCCAGAGGTGGCAACGGGCGACCAGGGGATCAGAGCTGAGTGGCGGGGGTCTTGGGGGGAAGCTTCTGAAGAGCCATCCTGGCTGCCTCGGCCAGGCCCCTGGTCACTGCTTCACTTGGGTCTGGAAGAGGCAGGGCGCCCACTTCTCAGGCCGTGTGGTTTGTAGGCCCCTGAACTGCTTCTGAGAGGCCAAGGGGGTGCCCGGTGCTGGAGTCCCCCCACGTGCCGGTGCCAGTGGGCACCTCTGAGTCAAGGGGGGCCCTGGTGATCCCCGATTCCAGGTGGAGTAGGGCTGGTCGGAGTCACCAGTGGATGTTGTAGAAACGACGGTGGGGATTTCCCAGGACAGGCCGTCAGGGTGCCGCTCGCTCTGGAGGAAGAAGAACTGAGGCCTCCGGCCCACAGCCACGGAGGAGCCCCCACTTCCCGTCAGGCCGACAGACAGAACCACCAGCCGAGCCGCTCTGAGACCAAGACCTACGGGAGGGCGAGCTCCCCTCCCTGGGCCGTGCTTTCACTCTCTCGGTCTTGGGGTCACTTGCTCCGTGGGAATAGGGAGCTACAGCAGATGTTATCCTCCCGGGAAACTGAGGCCCGGGGGTGACCTGACTTACACACCAAACACACTCAGAAGAATCGGGGCCCGGATTCGGGCTGGGTCCCTCGGTGCTGAGCTGCCCTCACACAGGACCCTGCAGCCGTGCTGGAGTTCCGGGGTCCTTGTCAGACACTCGGTGACATCTGGAGGCCTCTCCTTGGCCACATCGGGCCCAGCAGCCTGGTCTCGTGTCCGAAGGCCATGCGGCTCCCCGAGGTGTGTGGAAGAGCTGTGCGGGATCAGGAGGCCAGGCTGCCTTTGGAAAGCGGGTGGTCCTGAGTCCAGGGATCTCTCAGGAGACAGAGCAGGGCTGGGCTGGGACAGACCCCCCAGGTCTGCGGATGGAAAGCGTTTCTGGGCTCCAAAGGCTGCCTCTCTCCTTGGCGTGCACCTGCCTCTGCCCACATCAGCTTTGCCAGAGGGAACCTGGCGGGGAGGACAGACTTATTTATAAGCTGTTGTCTGTGGCAGAGCTGTGTCCTCATCACAGGGGCTGGGCTCACCCCGGAGTCTGACCAGCACTTAATTCTACATGAGGGTGGGCACTGTTTAAGCATCTCCTGGTGGGCTTCTCCGTCCTGGAGCATATTAGGGTAACTTTGGAGCAGAAATGACCTGGGCGGATTCACGTCTGAAAGGATCACTAATTAGCTGTGCAGACTGGGGGCGCTGGAGGAGGTGGGAGGGTGCACAGGATAAAGGGCAGGGGTGGGGCTGGGGCCAGCTCAGTGGCATGGACTGGGGACTGGTCAGGTTTCAGAGACATTTTGAGGGCTGAGTCGACGAGGTTTCCAACCAGCTCAGACGATCCGTGCGAGAGAGAGCTCCCGGTCGGCTCTGAGACGCCTGGTCCCCGCAGCGGGGGGCATGGTATCCCCGGGAACCCAGAGGTGGGTCTGGGGGTTTGTCTTGGTTGGGTCAAGGTTGACTCATCTGCGGGGCTCCCAAGAGGAGGAGGTGCTGGACTGAAGGGCCCTGAGGTTCAGGAGGGGGCTCTGGGCTGGAGATCCCACTGTGGAAGGGTCAGCGTGGAGGCAGCGTGGCAGCCCGTGAGGCTGGGGGGTGCTGCCCAAGCCGGGGGCGACAGGAAAGGCCCTGGACCCGCCAGTGTGCAGAGGTCGAGACTGGGCCTCTAGGGAGGACACTGCCCCCAGGACCGGCCTGGGGAAGTGGGTGCTGGCGTCCCGGGCGCAGAGGGATCCTGCGGGGCTACCGCTGTCCCCAAACCCAACAGGTGTGGCCCTGCTGCCCGTGGCTGCCCCGCCCAGGGCTCCTGTTGCAGGGCTGTCGGAGCAGTGCTGCTCACTGAGCATCTGCTGTATACCAAGCATGGCGTCTCTGCAAACGGCACCCTGTGCAGCCCTTTCCGTCACCGGCGGTGGGACACCGGCTGCGCTCGGCCACACGCCCAGCTCTGTGCTCAACACGTCTCCGGCATCACCCTTAACATCTCGAATCTACTTCTGCTGTATTACCCACTCTGCCTTTGAGGCCAACAAGGCTCAGAGGGGGCAAGCACTTGCCACACGTCGCACAGCCGACAGGGGTGGAGCTGTCCTCGAACCCAGGACTCGCTCCCCGGGCCCTGGGCCTGGGCTCTGTCCTGCCTAGGATGTAACTGCCCCCGAGGCCCCATGGCGGGGGGCGCATGGAGGTGTCGAGAGGCTACAGGGCCTCCTCCACACCCCAGGGGTGCCCTCAGGTCACAGCAGGACGAGGATCAGACCACGTGGCGTACTTTGCTCTCTCTTGTTGAGAAAAACAGCTACAGACAAAGAGGCCTCCTCCAGCCGCCACAGGCCAGGCCCCAGCCACCTCCCCTCAAAAGGGCAGCCACGTGTCCAAAGGTGGAAGGAGGTGGTCCGCATCACTCCGAGCAGAGGTGTGAGCCCCAAATGCCAGCACCCCTCCCAGGGTGCTCCAGGGGGCCGGGTTCAGAGGTCGCCCAGCCGGGGCAGGGCAACGCCTCCCAGGGAGGCTGGGGGCAGGCGGGGGGTGTGTGGTCTCATCTACCTGGGGGCTAAGGGCGACCCAAGGAGTCCTGGGTACTTGGTCCAGCCTGGCCAGTGGGAGCATGTGTCCACACCCCTGGCTACAGTCAGCGTCCCAGACGGGGCCAGTGAGATGAAGCCCTGAGAATTGTGGGGCTGGGAGGGTTCAGTGGGTGCTGCCTTCCACTGTGGAGAAAGTGGGAGATGAGCCTCTTGATCCAGCCACACCTGAAGCTGCTCGCTCCTGGCCCAGCAGTCACCTTCTATCTCCTTGGGCATTTTGCGTTGGGTTCTTGTCATGAGAGTTCTGATCTACAGAATTGGAAGCGGGGGGCTGGGCTGTGACTTCTCTTCCTGTCTGGAAACTCACATTCCGGGAAATGACAGGGAGTGGGGGGGGGCCTCCTGTTGGGCCCCTGACCCAGGACTTCCCTGACAAGGACAAAGGGGGTCTCCTCGCCCACCCCCTCCCTTCTAAGTTGCCGGGCCAGGGTCTGATCGCCCTGTTTTTGCACGAGGCCGTTTACGGGCCTCGTCTGTGATCCGGAGCCCTACGTGTGCAGGGGAAGCTGTGTGCGGCTGGGTCCCGGTGTGGCAGCTGAGAGGGGTGGTATCTTCACGTCCCACACACCACGCACGTGTCCCCTGAGTGGAGGGGTCACAGTCGTGACATCGACTGGCCATGTCTGTCCTGTTCAGGCTGACGGAGGAGCGTCTTCTCGCAGCCACAAATAGTGCACAAGACTTGGGGGGGGGCTTCCTCCGTTCTCACTGCCTCCTTCCTTGCTACCCTATTTCCCCCTCCCCCTCTCCCTCCTGCTGCCCTCTCTCCCCGTCCCGTCCCCTCCTCCCCTCCCCCCACGTCTTGGCCTCCCCTCTCCTCCCGAGGCCTCCCGGCCTCAGGGAAGCCGCCTCCCACTCCCCCAGTTGCTTCCCCTGGGGCGTGCCCAGTGGGCCAGGCCTGCGTGTGGAAGCCTCTTTTATAGGAAAGTCCTTTGCCCCAGACCTCACTTGGCCCCGGAGGGCAGGGGTGGGGATATCCCGGCTGCCCCAGCCAGAGGACACCTGCCCCCAGGAGGACTCGTTGAGCCACCCCGGCCCAGACCATCCCCGTCCCTCCCCCAGAGGCCAGCCCACCAGGCCAAGGGCGCTGCCGCAAGGCAGCCCTTCCCTCCCGCGCCAGGCCGGTGGGAATGTGGCCAGGCTGACGGCATGGCCACAGGAGAAGAGGCCACGATGCTCTCGGGGGTCTTTACATCACTTCTGCATTTTCTTTCCACAACAGCTCTGGAACCGAAGTATCATCGTCCTGTTTTCCCCGATGGGGAAACTGAGGCTTGGAGCTGTGATATGATTTGCCCCGTCACAGGGTCAGCAAGAGGCTGAAGCCAGGCTCAGCTGGCCCTTGGATGGCTGTCCAGGGCTGGCAGTTTGGATGAGGGGAGGGCTTCCTGGAGGAGGAGGGCCACCTGGCAATGCTGTCAGTTCAGAGGCAACTTGAGGCCCAGGTAGGGTGGGGACTTGCCAGCCCCCAGCCCAGAGCCATGGCTTCTGATTCCCACATGTCTCTTTTCAAATAGAAGCCACTGAGTTTCTTAGACAGAATATTAGTCATCGCAGGCCTGGACGCTGGATTAAAAAGAGCCAGACAAGCAGCCCCGCCCCCCACCAACCTCACGGACCATGCTGCATCTCTGCTAACGCTTAGAAAATCAGGGCTCCAGGAATCCCACTACTGGGCATATACCCTGAGAAAACCATAATTCCAAAAGAGTCATGTACCACAATGTTCACTGCAGCTCTATTTACAATAGCCAAGACATGGAAGCAACCTAAGTGTCCATCAACAGATGAATGGATAAAGAAGATGTGGCACATATATACAGTGGAATATTACTCACCCATAAAAAGAAACGAAATTGAGTTATTTTTAGTGAGGTGGATGGACCTAGAGACTGTTGTACAGAGTGAAGTAAGTCAGAAAGAGAAAAACAAATACGGTATGCTAACACATATATATGGAATCTAAAAAAACAAAAAAAGTTCTGAAGGACCTAGGGGTAAGACAGGAATAAAGATGCAGACGTAGAGAATGGACTTGAGGACACGGGGAGGGGGAAGGGTAAGCTGGGATGAAATGAGAGAGTGGCATGGACATCCATACACTACCAAATGTAAAACAGATAGCTAGCGGGAAGCAGCCGCAGAGCACAGGGAGATCAGCTCGGTGCTTTGTGACCACCTAGAGGGGTGGGATAGGGAGGGTGGGAGGGAGGGAGACGCAAGAGGGAGGGGATATATGTATACATATGGCTGATTCACTTTGTTATACAGCAGAAACACACCATTGTAAAGCAGTTATACTCCAATAAAGATGTTAAAAAGAAGAAAGAAAGAAAGAAAATCAGGGCGCTCAAAACCCGGCAGGAGAATACAGGGGTGAGAGTACAGGACACATCACCGGAGCTTCCACGTGGCAGGAAACCATCCTCACAGCCGCCACCTGAAGGAAGGATGCCATTTCTAACCAGAGGGGAAGGGTTAAGAAAACACAGTCTGTTCACACCTGGGGTTTTAGGTTGTTTCCAACTTTTGCTTTTTCAAGTTGCACTGCCCTGAACCCTTTAGTCTGTGGCCGTTCTGTATGTGGGTCATTTTCTTAGGCTAGGTGCCCAGACGTGGGATTATGGGGTCAGGGACCATGGCCACTTTCACGGCTCCTGATCCAAGTGGCCGCCAGCTCTGACCGCGGCCAGCAGCCGCTGGGAAAGCAGCTCCCACGGCCCCTCCCCTCCCACTCGGTGTCCCCTCGCCATGGGAAACAGCAGACCCTGGGCTGCGTTTTCATTGTTGGCCGGCAGTAGAGTGTCTCCATGAATTTGTCCCCATGTGTTGCTTTTGTGCATCTTCCCTGGTCTTCTGACGAGAGAACATGAGCAAAGACCCCGGCAGATGATGTGATTTAAAGATTTCCTGATACACTTGTTCTGTGCAGATGAAAATACACAGGGACAGTGGAAACATGATTATAACACGCAACTGAAGGATTCCCTTTGTTCAGGTTTTTAAATTTTTTACCTGTTTTCAACTTCTGTGCTGTCAAATCTGACAGTCATTTTTGAACTTTAAAAATGTGACACATAGGGCTTCCCTGGTGGCGCAGTGGTTAAGAGTCCGCCTGCAGATGCAGGGGACACGCGTTCGTGCCCCGGTCTGGGAAGATCCCACGTGCCCCGGAGCGGCTGGGCCCGTGAGCCATGGCCGCTGAGCCTGCGCGTCCGGAGCCTGTGCTCCGCAACGGGAGAGGCCACAACAGTGAGAGGCCCGCGTACCGCAAAAAAAAAAAAAAAGTGACCCATAGCAAATGTGATTTGTTCTATGTCTTCTAGAGCTCTGAAAGTTCCCTGCCTTCTAGAAGTCTGATCAACTATGGGAAAACTAGAAAATACGAATTAGCAGTTTTTCATAACTTTCATTTTGAAAAATTTCAATCTTATAGAAAAGTGGTAACAATAGTACAATGAGTGTACAAGTGTACAATAGTACAACTTCACCTGAGTTAAGCACCCACTTGCTCTCCCCACCTGGGCTCTGTCATCCATCCACCTGCCATCTATCTGCCATCTACCACCCATCTCCCCACTAGGTATCTATGTATCTTCCATGTATGTATGTATACACATATGCATCTATCCATCCATCCACCCATCCATCCATCCATCCATCCATCATCTGTCACTTCCACTCCCCACTCCCTGAACCATGTGAAAACAAGCTGCAACATCCTGGCTCTTCACGCCAGGTACCACAGGTCTCCCAAGGACAAGGAAGTCCTCCTGCATTACTGTGACACCATCACCACACCTAGTAGTTTGACTTGGATACAATAACGTATATTTCTCTGGTGGACCCAGTTATGTCCTGAGAGCTGCTTGCTGGTCTGGACGGAGGAGCCAGTCCAGGACCGGGAGCCGAGCTGACCGTCCTGCCTTTTCAACCCCCGTCGGCCCCAACAACTCACTCCCCGTGTTCTCTTCCTGACAGTGATATTTCTGAAGCGTCAGGAGCAGGTGTCTGCTGGACCCTCTCTGAACCTGGGTGTGTCTCCCCCTCCTCAAGGCAACGGTGTTGGTGAGAACGCTGCAGGGGAGGGCGTGGACCTCCACCAAGACACACGTGGTTGAGTTTGTTCCAAAGCGTTTGTTTAACAACTTATCTTCTCAATCCATTGAAATGTATTTAGTGGCGAGGGGAAGTGAGGGTTTAGTCAGGCAGTTTCTCTAAACTGCCCCAGTGGCATTTAATAAATAACCCTTTCGATTCCTCTAGAACAGTCTTTTCTGGGCTCTTTGGTCTGAGAGCCACGCTGCTCTGATTATCCCAGCTCTATAGTATTGCACCTTCCTTCTCACACTCACAGCCCCTGGTCTTCTTCACTCTGGAAGTTTCTCTGCTCACCCCTCAGCCCCGCCTCTACAGGCCACTTTGATTCCTTGCTCCCTGTGAGCCGAGGTCACCTGTGTGCGGATCCACCAGCCCTGGTCTGACCTGTGCCTTCTGCTCCAGGGAGGTGCTGGCTGCCCCGACGTAGGAAGCCTTTGCCATCCAGTGAGCCCGTCTCTCTGGAGGACACCATCTCACCATCTTTCCTCCAGGAGGCCTGGAAAGCCAGTGAGGCGTGTCCCCCGAGTTGCCGTGAGCCCCAGGCTCCGACCTCTGCCTGCGGGGCTGGGGGGGGCCGGGGGGGCGAGCCCTGTCAAATCTGAAGGCCAAGGGGGAATGTATGCCCCTCCCACCCCATCCACAGTCAGGACAGAGGGACAGGGCCTGCAGGTGGCCCCCAGGGAAGGAGATGTGGGTTAGCTATGGGTTCAAGCCAGGTGATCAGCCAGACGTGAACCCTTGGAATTGGTCATGAGTCCTAAAGACCCTGAGAGTTGGTGGTGGTGGGGGGAGCGGTTAGCTGCTTTGGCCTGGCAGGCTGGCAGGTGGCCGGTGGTCAGTAGAGCTTCTGTTTATGTCCCTACATGTTGTGTCCCCGCCCACAGCCTTCCAGTGGCCTCTGTCCCCCTAGAACAAATCCACATCCCTAACTTGGTCTTAAGGCCTGTGTGACCTGCTCACTGCCCACCTGTCTGTCCCAGCCCATGCCCTCCTACCACCCCCTCTTGTTGGTCCTCGACAAACCAAGCCGGTTCCTGCCTCAGGGCCTTTGCACGGGATGCTGTGACCTCTGCTTAGAATGCTCCATCCTGATCTTCTCATCACTGGCTCCTTTTCTTTCTTTCTTTCTTTTTTTTTAAATGAAATAGTTCTTTTTATTTATTTATTTTTAATTAAATAAAGCCCATTGTGGTGTGTGGGCTTCTCATTGCAGTGGCTTCTCTTGTTGCAGAGCATGGGCTCTAGGTGTGTGGGCTTCAGTAGTTGCGGTGTGTGGCCTCAGTAGTTGTGGCATGCAAGCTCTAGGGTGCGTGGGCTTCAGTAGTTGTGGCGCGCGGGCTTAGCTGCTCCGGGGCATGTGGGATCTTCCCGGACCAGGGCTTGAACCCACGTCCCCTGCATTGGCAGGTGGATTCTTAACCACTGCGCCACCAGGGAAGCCCCGCACTGGCTCCTTTTCAAACAGGCCTTCCTGACAACCCCAGATTCCTGACCTGGAAGAGTGTACACTTACTTGTCACTTGTTTGTTGCTCCCTGAAGAGACTGTGTGTTCCATGAGGGCATCGTGTTAGCGCTGCATCCCTGTGCCGCGCCCAGTGCCTGGCACAGAATATCTGTTGCGTGAACGAGTGAATATTTCCTCAAGTGGCCCTGTGAGTTGGCTGCTACCCAGAGGAGGCAGCTGAGGCTCTGAGGTGCTAAAGAGTTTGCTCAAGGTCATACGGCAGATGAGGCAACGGGGGTGGGCAGAGCAGACCCCCAGCTCTGCTGCTCTCCAGGTCCTTCAGGATTTTCAGGGCAGGACATGCGCCCCCCGCCCCCGCCGCCCCCTACACCCACACTCACCTGCTTAGCTCCACCAAGTAGATATGAGCTCCGGGTGTCTAGACCAGCCTTGTCCAGTAGAAACGTCATTAAAGCCACATACGGAATTTAAAATTTTCTAGTAAACACATTAAACAAAGGAAAAACAAATGGGTGAAATTAATTGCAATCATACAGTTTACTGAACTCAATATGTCAAAATCTTATCATTTTAACAGGTAATTAATGTCAAAATTATTGACGAGAGATTTTACGCTCTTCACTTTCACACCAAGTCCTGGACGCTGGGTGTGTTTTACATTAACAACAGCACATCACAGCTCAGACCGGCCATGTTTCAAATGCCCGATGGCCTTGCGTGGCTAGTGGCTCCTGTCCTGGACAGTCCAGATCTGGCATCGGTTCCTGAAGCCCCCCCAGTGCTCCTTCCCTTAGGTCTTTATTCACAAAACAGCCACAAAACGACTGCGGGCTCATGTGCTATTTGAAACTCCATTGCTGTCTGTGTATTGAAAAAGGAAAATAAAAATGTCTAATAGAGAGTTAAAATCAGCATTGAGAGTGCCCTCCTGGGCTGCTGGCTGCCTCATCTCCCTTTCTGGGGAGGCTGGACTGGAAAGGCCTGATCCCGAGCCTGGGCCTGGGGCGGCCTGAGATGATGACTTAATTAACACCCGCCAGGCACTTTTGATCTTCAAGGAGCGGTGCCCACTCAGCTGAGGCTGCTCCTGGATTAATTGCCCTGAACCAAGAAATCCTTGCCCAGAGATAAAGGGAAATGCGCTGTTTCGTCATTACAAATTGCTCTGAAATCTGCTCTGGCACCCGGCAGAGGCCTGGGTCTGAACGCCCCGCTGGCCCCCACCTGCACCACCCAGATGAAAGCAGCTGGGCGGCTGTGCCCTTGCCTCAGGGCACCGGGCCCTGCGCGTGTGCGCAAGGCTGCTGCCTTCGTGGGCAGGAGGCTCAATGGCGGGGGGCAGCCGGGCATGGTAAGGTTATCGGCCCCCACTTTTCAGATGAGAGAACAGACTCAAGGCAGTGCGGGGACAAACCACCCCAAGGCCAAGGTCAAGGGGCAGAGGGCAGCTAGAGCACCTTGGGACTGGGGATCAGGTGGACGTGGGCTCCAGTCCTGATGCCTTCACTGTCAGGTGGCCACATCATCCGGCATGCCTGTCTGAGAAGTGCAGGACAAGCCGGCCCGAGGGTCCCCTCTGGAGCACAGGAAGAGCCCGTCCAGAGCTGCCACGGCCCAGGAGCGACCGCCTCAGACAGCGTTCTGCGGCTGTGGGCAAATGCCTGACTTCCTGGTATCTGTCAAATGGGAGGTGGGGCAGCTCTCCACTCCCAGGGGTCACTCAGGGACCGAGGTGCCCAGTAGATATTAGTCATGACTCCCACTGTGAAAAAAATGATGAGAGCAATAATGGAGCGCCGACTGGTGCCAGGTCCCAGGCAGGCACTGCACAGGGCAGAGCGGGAGTGGGGTGAGGGGGGCTTGTAGGGTGAAATGCTGGCTGCGTACCACCAAGTGCTGGGCTGGCTGACAGGTCCTTACTGAAGCCCCCCGCCCACCACCTCTGAGGAACGGCCAAGGCCCTTCCCTCTCCTCCCAGGGTGCGGGGGCCATGGGCGGTGCCGAAGGGAACCCAGCGAGGGGCAGACGGCCAGACAGTTACCCCAGCTGCGCCGGGAGCCCCCCTTTGCGCCTATTCGGAGCACCTGACTCACCTTAATTATAGGTCCGCGGCACGTCGGGGACGCCCGAGATAGTCCGGAAGCACCGGCTCCGGGGGCGACCGGACATCCCGGGCAGCCAGGTGCGCCTTCACCGCCCACCGGCACCTCCCCACCCCGACCCGCGGAGCTCCCCGCAGCGCCCCCTTCTTCCGCCAGGGGCCCTCTGGCTGGCCTGGGGGCGCCCGCAGCCTGCCCGGGTCACGTGTCCCGGGTGTGGGGTCCGAAGTGTGTGTGTGTGTGTGTGTGTGTGGCGGGGGCGGGGAGGGGGGCGCACGCGGGGCGGGGAACTGGCCGGGGGTCTGAGCCGGCCTCCCGCCCTGGGCGGGGATGCCCCGCGGAGCCTGCAGCGCCGCGCCCACGCGCTCAGCACAGCCGCCCACGCCTCCTCCGACTCCAATGTATATTTAGCCTCTTTATCAAATGTTTGCAGTGAACCGTGCGAACCGCCTAATAGCGGCTGGAAGTGAAACTCGATTCCCGGACAGAAAGGAGCATGTGACCGCGCCTGAGCTGCAAGGATCGCCGACAGGGGCAGGTGCTGGAGCCCCCACGCGCCCGGCCTCCGGAGTGAGGTCCCCTCTCCCGCCGAGCATCCGAAACCGCCTTCCCACTTAGCCCCCTTCTCCAGAGATGAGGACGCCAGAGTCTGAAACGGGGAGGGGTGTTGGGGAGAGGTGCCAGGGCTGGGGAGTCCACGCGTGCGTGGGTTCTCATCCAAGTTGGTGACCTCTTGGTCAAGACAGTCCAAGGTCTAGGAAACAGCTTCTAGGGATCTATTTCTGCCAGTTTCTTCCGAGGACCCGGGGGGAGGGTGGGGCGGGCTGGGTTGGCGGTCCCTGTCCCACCCCAGGGCAGGCCTTGGTGCGCCAACGCGCGTCGTGCCCCGAGTCTCCCCCCAAAACGGCTGTCGCGCGGCTGCACAAGTTTGTGCCACCCTCGCGCAGCCGCTGTTGTCGTGGTCGCTATGACGACGCGCCGCGGTTTTATTTTTAATAGCGGCCAGCGATTAGAAGGATGCCTGCGCCGCCCCCCCGCAGATCTCCAGTCCCGGTGGTGGATGCACCCAGGCCTGCCCCTCTCCCCGCCTAGCTTTGGTTGGAGCTCCCGTAGAAGGCGCCCCCCACCCCCGTTTCCGCGTTCCCAGATCTCCTCCCCTCCGCCCCAAACTCGAACTGAGAGCCCCTGAATTGCCAGGCCGGGATGGGGCACAGAGGGAATCACCCTTCGAGGTTTGCTCAAAGGTGGCGGGACACCCAGGAACCAGCGAGCCTCTGTACAGAGGTTAGAGCCGGAAGGGCCCCTGCCCCCACCCCCCGTGCAATACAAGGTGACCTTTCCTCTTTCATTCCCACACCCACTATCAAACCGAGTCCTTTCACCCCAAAGAAGTGTCCTCGGGTCCCCTCTGCCTGCGAGGAATCCGAGGCTCAACCAGACGTGCTGCAGTCAGCAATCAGGATGAGTGAGCCACGGAGGGCTCTGCTTGGGGTGCAGCCTGAGTCCTGGCAGTGTGCTTTTGGCGGCCGTCCAGAAACCGTCCAGTGGTCTCCCTCCGAAGCAATGGAGGTCCACCTGGGTGGACAAGGGCTGGCTCTAACGCGCTTTTAAACGGTTCCAAGGTTTCCCTAGTTCTGCCTCGGTCATCCTTCATCCTGACCCCTGAAAGCGCGCTTGACGGGGGAGGTCGCAGGTGGGGCTACGGTAGACGAGGCAGGTGCGTTGGGGGGCTGCAGGTGTGTGGAGGCCAGTGGAAGAGCGCTGGTAGCCCCGGCCCACTGGGAATCGCAGGAGGGGCCCACCCCTCCCCCCAGGAATTTGGGGGAAGGCGAGCGCCCCCCAAGCGCCCACTGGACTCCGCCTTTGAAATGCCAGAGCCGGCCGAGCCGAGGATGAAAGACCGCCTGCGGGGCTGAGCCTTTACTGCCTTTGGCGGGAGGGCGGCCGCGGCGGGCAAGGGCCTAATCCACAGGATGGGGGCGTGGGGGTGGAGGGCTAGGGCAGGCGGAATTCTCCTTTGGCCGCCCACCGCTCCGCAGTCTCCTCGCCTCTAACGGCCTCGCCGTCTAGGTTCGGGGTCGCTTGGCACGTCACCCCTCTAGGCGATACCGGGGCTCGTCCGCCCCCTCGAGGGACCCGCCGCCGGGGTGCGATCCCGCCAGGTCTAGGCAGGCGGAATCTACCCAGCCCGGCGCATCGCCCTTTGGTGGCGGGGGAGCCGTCCGGCCCAGTTCAGGCCTCGGCCTCCCTCGCGTCTCTCCCCCGCATCGCTCTGTGCGGCGCCGCGGCCGGAGGTGGCGCTCTGTGCGCCCAGCGGATCCCGGCGCGGGAGGCTCAGACTCCCGGGTGCCTCATGAGCGGCTCTTTTCTTTTCCTTGCCTTCCAACCCCTCGAGTTCCCGGCTCAGGCCGCCGCCCGGCTTTCCACGAGGCAGCAGGGACTTGGAGGATGAGGGGTCCCAGGGTGGGGACGAGGCACGCTGCAGCCCCCTCCTCCGACCTGGGCGCTCTCCCCTCGTGGACTGTGGGTGGAGGCTCCACAGTCAGACGCCCCAGTCATCGGATTCTGGGCGGGGGCGCGTGGCAGCCGCCAGGTGAGTGCCCCAGACGCACCCCTAAACCCGCCCCACCTCTCACCAGAGACTCACTCCCCCTCCTTTTATGGAGAGGGGGAGGCAGGGGCCCATGATCCAAACCGTGGAAAGAAGCCGGAGCGCCGGGGCGGGGGGCGGGAGGCGGGGGCCGGCTCGCTTTTGCCCTTTTTGGCGTAGCAGTTCTGGGCGCTGCCCTCTGCCGCCGCTGGGGCCCGAGAGAGGCGAGCCGGCGACGGCGGCACTTCTGCGGCGGCCTCCTCCCCTCCCCGTCCGGTGCTGCAGGATTGCAGCTGGCACTGGAGGGTGGGCAAGCTCGAGGGAGGGGGTGCGCGGGGAGCCCCGGCGGCTGTGCTCGGGGCCGGGAGCGGGGCCTTGATGGATTTTACTGCCTGCGTGAGCGCGTGTGTGCTCACTGCGGCGGCGGCGGCGGCGGCCGGGCCCTGCCCGGCCCGTGAGGCCCCCGCACGCTTCCGAGGTGCGGGTCGCGGGCCCGGAATCCGGGGGAGGCGAGGGGGAGGGGGCGGGGGAGGGGCGCGGCGGCGGCGGCGCTATAACCCCCCTCCCAGCCGCCGGCCGGCTCCACACGCGCGCCCTGCGGAGCCCGCACAACTCCGGCGAGCCGGGCCTGCCCGCGCCCCTCCTCCTCTCCTGCCGCCGGCGGCGGCGGCGGCGGCGGCGGCTCGGCCCT